>NC_050182.1:14114631-14452131 GCF_008315115.2 Sander lucioperca | reverse complement strand
GAGTAACTGGCTGTGGGGGTGGAGGGCAAGGAAAGAAGAGTTAATGAAAAGTACAGTATCAAGGCTGCCTTGCCTAGAAACACAGTGCACCTAATCACGGGTTGAATCACACGTTAAACTTGAACGGAGTTTATTCTGAAGAAATGTTCCAGTCTTGCGTAACCATGATCCTTATCTGGGCAACCCGCCTTCAATGCTGGGTCTGCTCACAGATCTGCATGATAATGTATTCCAGGATCCTTTTTCCACAGTCAGCACATCTATAAAACATCATTTAATACCTCTTCAGTATTTCAATTGTGTGAGGTTCAAAGTAATTTGCAGATGCAGAGTTCTTTCACAGGAATGTGATTTGGTTTTCCTCGGTTCTTGTTATTTTAGACCTCAGATCTTTTGGATACAAAACCCCTATTATTTTATAAAAGAAGGTGCTACAGCTTTCCTGCCCTTTTACTGCTTTTAGTGCTCCTGATAACAACCCTCAGTCACACTGGTATTTCCACCGCAAAGTGTGACAGACTGTCATAACATGCGCCTTGCTATTCTCTCCTCCGGCTCCATTAAATTGTTGTAGGAGCAGTTATGCCACTTTATGCAGTGCACTCCTAAGCAAACATATTTCCCACAAACATCAACTCCTACCGTAGGCTCACTCATGCAGCAGTAGCCAGGGACACAAAAATAAATGAAAACACTTCCCTTCTGCTCTCCACAGACGTTTTGGTAAAATAGAGGCACACCACACAAAAGAAAGCTTTTAATTGCTTCCACAGCGTGATCTGCAGTGATCATCTCGCACACAACCACTTGCACCAGCACAGATCGTTATACCAAAGTGTTGACTCATAATATCAAGAAAAGTTGCAAGATGCCCTGATGAAGAGACATACATCTGCTTTAGATGTGTGCTAACAGAATAATGAAAAAAATAGCACAGGGGTAGATTTGAAATAGAGGGGGAAATAAGAAAACTAAACATTTCAATCTGTAAATCCTATAAATCACTTTGGAAAAAAACATGCAATAGGATTATGTTTTTTCCCATATCAGAGAGCTCTATAAAACAATTATGGATGGATGAGGCCTTCAACAATATTAATAAATGTGCCAGTATTGTTATCATCAACTGCAACTGTGGCTAAACAGGTTTCAAAACTTAAAATCATATTTCTCAGCAGCTAACCACACACACAAGCTAACAGCCCTTTCCCACTGAACGGCGGGAAAGCCTACTCCAATTTGGTTCAGCAGTGGGTGGACTTTGCCATCCATGCCTCCACCCCCCATTATCTAAAGTGCACAGAAGGACATGCACGCCCTGTGGGTGGGATGGCGCACACATGCATGCACATGATGCGTGCACACGCCCACAGGAGCAAACCCATACACTCACACAAGTACTCTCTGGCCTAACTTTGAATAAATGAAGCATCCACTCACACTCCAAAATGTGGCGTGCACTACCAAGGTGCTGTCTGATGTTCCACTCTTCTATAACAGCAGGCAGTAAAATGAGCTACAGCTTTTAAAGTTACAAAGTCCTTCCAAACCACTCCCTGACAAAATGAAACTATGAGCTGACTAAACAAGCTCAACAAGCACTATATTATGAGCACACTATTTACACAACAGCAGCACTGTCTATCAGTGTAACAAACAGAAAAAAAGTCTCACTGGGAGACAGAAATCTGAGTAGAACCTTACCTCGGCTGTGTGGGAACCTCTTGACTTCAGCCTGCTGAAGGGACTAAAAGTGAGAGTACAGGACCTTTCTAGAAGTTTATCTGCTGGTTTGAGTGTGTGTGTGTGTGTGTGTGTGTGTGTGTGTGTGTGTGTGTGTGTGTGTGTGTGTGTGTGTGTGTGTGAGCTGCTGTGAGTGTGTGCCATACCCCAGAGGAGTGTAGAGAAGAGGATCCGTTGAATAATGCAGTCTTGCTCTCTGCTAGTGGGTGTGTGCGCCTTTGGCTCGTGCCCTGAACTGCTCTCCTAGCTGTCGCTCACTGCACACTGTACCTACTGCTGAAGAGGGAGAGAGAGGGCGGGAGCACAAGAGAGCGGAGGAGGGTGGGGCGGCGAGGAGGAGTCAGGCTAGACAGACTGTGTACGCACTCACACAGAGCAGCTGCAGAGCTTTATCTCTCCCTGCACTGGCCCTATCTTTTCCTTTCTCATTTCAATCAGACAGAGCCCTCGCAGACAGACTGTCCTCAGCGACTGGTGCAAGTGGTCTGTCAATAAAACGCAGTGACACTGATGATACTGAACAGCTCCCAGGTGGGTGAAAGTGTGTGAGTGTGAGGATCTCCCCCTTCTCCTCCCTGCTGCTATGAAGAATACATTCCTAGTGCACTTTCCTGGTTGAAAACGGCTATGACAGTGAACTCTAAAGCAAATTCATAAAGGAAGAATATCTGTTTCAATTTTATAGAGCAAATAAAAAATCCTCTCCGCTTCGGAAGGGAGCAGAGATGACCTTGGCACACACATTACACAACATTGCAAGGTAATGAAAGTAGTTCAAAGTACATGGAAATCATTCATCACCTTAAAGCGCTGTTTTGTTGTTATCCATGGCAGAAAAATAACCTGGCAGCAAGCTCGTCCACTGAATCCAAAGAGGGAAAACTCCACAAATCCTTTGCACCATATTCCCAGTGAGTGATAGAATAATTCCCACAAGTCATCTTGAAAGTCTAAAGGTCTGACACTCAAACCCAAGTTGATTCTGGTCTTATATATTTATTTCCTCGGGGTGGAGTTAATGGAGTCACAGGTCCAATCAAGTTCTGATGCAGGGGAAAAAGACGTTTTCTGTGTGTGTATGTGTCTCCTCACCATGGAAATTGAGGTTAGTCTATTTGTGTGTGTGTGTGTGTGTGTGTGTGTGTGTGTGTGTGTGTGTGTGTGTGTTTAAACAAGGGGCAAGACAGTATCTCTGTTTTTGGGCATGGGGCAGGTCCAGTGGCTAAGGGAGTATCCTGGCTTCAGCGTGGCCTTCCAGTGGAAAGGAGCCGTCAGCCTCTGAAGCTGCCTCTGAGTCACACAGCCCTATACAAACAGCTCACTTCTTCACCATGTCCTCTCTACCTCTCTCGCTCGGTCTCTTTTTTTCTTTTTTCTTTTTACATTTTGGGTTTCCATGAAAGTCACACTAGGACAAGAATGCCTGGAATGCAGCCCAAACGTCTCTCTTCCACATTCTTTTCTACAGCTCTCCAAACCTTCTGGCCTTTTCTTGTGCTGTCTGTGTGCACAAACGCAATTCTATTGTATCACAAATGTTATCGCGTTGAAACAGGGATAATCAGGTATGACGCAAACTGGATCCCTGAAGCAGAAAGGCGCGATAATTGACATGTTGCCTAGATTATAGAACAAATCTGCAATAATGAACTTGTGCTTTCAAAACTCTGCTTATTAGCATTTGAAGACGCATCGTATGCCTTCATTACGCTTATATACTGTCAGTTTGCCATTTTAGCAGCATCTTCTACAAGAAGGGACTAACAAGGCAAAACATTACAAGGCTAAAAAAAACTAAAAAAAAAACTTGGTTCACAAACAATACAGACAAAAAAAGACAAAGATATATTTATATGGCTGCAACTAAAATTGTAAAACAAAACCAAAGATTTCAGTTTATATCACAACTGAAAAAGCAGAAGAAAAGAAAATCACAACTTAAGAAGCTGGTACCAGCAAAAAAAATTAACTTTTAAAGCAAAAGTGCAGAATGATTCATTGATTATGAAGAATAGTTGCCAATTAATGTTTTGCCAACAACTTTTGTTGTTGTAAACTAATCGATTCAGCTGTCAAATGTTCCTGTAATTTGCACTGTGATGTATTTCCAACTGTTGGATCTCTGCTGTTATTACTGTCATTGTTACTGTTATTACAACGAGAGAACGTTTTTGAAATAAGATTAAAAAAAAATAAAAAGGTTCATAATTGTTTGTAGATTACTTGGACGCTGCTTTAAATGATGAGATGTGGCAAATTCAAAAAAATAAACCATGACTTTGCAACTATCAATAAACTACTACCGATGCATTCAAGTTTTCAGTTGTTGGACAGGAGCAGGCATGACAGACTGTGATGCAACTCATGCAAACAAGTACTGAACAATGCATTTGCAGTCAGATCTCTGGCTGTCCCTGTTTCACTCCATCTTTTTTTCTGCACGGCATTCCATGCGGGAGCACAAAAACAAGGCGTGCTCATTGTGCAATCTAGAGGTTTTATTTCTCCATTATGAGCCACTTACTCGCTGCTCTCCTGGGGAAAAAAAGAGCACTGACAAATGAGGATGTCAGCATGAGAATATTTGGTGTGAAAGGGGACTCTATGTTCAGACTGCAGGCAAAAGTGGCCCAAATCTCATTTTTTTGGGGTCAAGTGACCAGGTCAGACTTCTTCAGAAGTAGTGTGAACACTCAAATCTTGCCCAGATCAGATTTTTCCAAATCAGATTTGGACCACTTCCATGTGTGGTCCTGAATCAGACCCAGGTCTGATTTTTTTCAATGCGGCCGCAGTGTGAACAACCAAGGCGGATTTGATGCAACTTTTACGTCAATCTACATCAACGTTGTCACAACTATGCGCCGGCGGGAGTTAGCCCTATAGACACAGACAGTAAAATTAAAAACTTGACTAGGCCTACAAAATGGAGAACAGTGATGGAGCAAGTCAATGGAGGGAGAGTGAGGTGTTAGACCTAATTAGTGTATGGGGAGATACTTCAATTCAATCAAAACTAGAAGGCTCATACCGTAACCGCTCCGTTTTTGAAAAAATAGCAAACGAAATGGAAGAACGAGGACACAGGAGAACGTGGCTGCAGTGTCAAAGGAAGGGTTAGCACCTGCTCATCAATGTTACAGCTGCCATTACACAAACATTTTGAAATAAAAGCGAAAATGCTTGCTTCCTCCATAACCTCCCTAACTTTAGTGCAACAGCGTGCTGTGTCTGAGGTTATTGTTATTATTCTTTTGCGCATGCGGGTCAGTTCGAAACCGCAAACAGTTCACACTGGAATCTGATATAGGCCACATTTTAAAAGCTAATGTGAACAGCCAAAGAAAAAAAAAAAAAAAATCGGATCTGAGCAAAAAATCCGAATTAAGCATTAAGACATGCAGTGTGAACGTAACCTAATCTCTAGGCTACTATAAACACCCATTCCAGTTTCAAAACCTAAGCAACAGCTCCTCTTTTTCATACCTTATCACTTCATTTCCATTTCCTGCACAGACGTACAGTGTATCTCATGTCTTTTCAGATAACGTTGCAAAACAAAGATGGATGATTTGTACAATTTAACAGTTCACAGAAGCATTCATCTTTCATTTGACAAACCACCACAGTCAGTTACTTAGAAACACGTCAACTGTCCATGAGTGGGCTTTGTATCTCAGCAGCAGCTTCGATTGTAAAGCAGTCTCCCACTCCGTTATCTCTGCTGTTCAGGAGACCATTGTTCACACAATGTGCATTAATCATTAATAACCATATCTCTTCCCAACGCACAAGTCTGTTCTTCAGACTTCTGATTGTTCTTTCTTTGCTTTTCAAAGTAAAACTAAATAATACCTTTGATATTCTGTCCTTTTATATTGTATCACAATAGTTTGTTGCTTTGCAGCCTGTGACCTATGTAAATCCATTTCTTTTTTTATCATTTTGCATAATGTGCAGGAGAAGATGTGGAATAAATATTGCTTCATCTTTGATGTTTTCTTGGGTACGCGCGTCTAAACAGATAGGAACCATGATGGAGGAAGGATTAGAAGCTTGTCTCGTTACTTCAATCAGCAACATGAGGAAGTAACTGTCCCAGGAGGAAATTGAGGAAACTGTACACGAGACAGAATACCCACACCCAGGTCAAATAATCCTACTACTGCGGGTGTAAAATGTGTGTGATGCTGCAGTGGTGAACAATCTCACCTCTGGAGCCACCTGTTTCCACCAGCACCTTTTGTCTCATCCACTCTGTATCTCCAGTTGTGTCAATAACACAATCAGTGGCGGAAAGTAACTAATTTACATCAGTACGTACAACTCTGAAGTACTTGTACTTCACTTAAATATCTGAATGTTACTTTATACTTCTACTCCATTACCTTTCAGAGATAAAATGCAGTACTTTTTATTCCGCTCTGTTTATTTGACAGCTACAATTACTTTTTAGATTAAGATTTTTACAAAACATATAATGAACATACAAATGATTCAACCACCCAACAGTATAGTTAAAATGTGTAGAACAAGCTGTTTTTCTATTTTAATCTTTTCATCTATTTATTTTAAATGTATTTTATTTTATTATGTATCATGTACTTTATTTTGTGCATTAGAGACAAGTTGTTTTTACGGTTTATATTTGTATTGTCTCATTGTCAGCATGTCCGTCATCTGTAAAGCACCTGTAAGGTAAGGGTATTTCTTCACTTAAAAGGACAGGTTCACATGTTTTCAAGTCTATCTCCTACTTAAAGTATCAAAAGTAAAAGTATTGATTGTGCAGTATAAATGTTCCCTGTCAGTGTTTAATATTATATATATATATATGATGTTTTTGAATGAATATTACTGCTGCATTAATGTTTGCATTTGACTGCTGTAAATGCTACAAACATATGATCTTATATAATAAGATGCATTGCTGTAGATTAAACTACCAAACGGTACATAAAGAAGTTTAAATTAGCACAACCTTAAACATCTACAGCTGTAAAAAATAATCCAGAAACATCATATGTAATAGTAAAACACTGACAGGGAACATTTACTCTGATACTTTAAGTCCATTTTCCTGATACATACTTTCACTTAAGTTAGGCTTTACATGCAGAACTTGTATATGTAGTATTTTTAGTGTGGTATTAGTACTTTTGTAAAGGATCTGAATACTTTTTCCTTCTACCACTTGGTGTCCATCAGTGGTGGAATGTAATTAAGTAAATGTACTCCAGTAGTGTACTTAAGAACACATTTGAGGTACATTTCAGAGAGAAATATTGTACTTTTTCTCCACTACATTAATCTGACAGCTTTAGTTACAAGTTACTTTACAAATTAAGTCTTTTGCACATCAAAATAGTTTATAAGATACAATGTTTCATTATAAATTAAACTACCCAACAATATACAGGCCTACCTAAAATGATTAGACAATTAAACACTTAGTTGACTGACATAACTGTTTGGATGGTTTCCAGTTTCTAAAATGTGAGGATTTTTCTGCATTGAGTACTTTTACTTTAAAAAAAGTACATTTCCCTGATGATACTTACATACTTTTACTTACGTAACAATTTCAATGCCGAACTTTTACTGGTAACAGAGTATTTGTACCGTGTGGTATTAGTATTTTTACTTAAGTAATCGGATCTGAATACTTCTTCCACCACTGGGGGTCCATCCTCTATGCTCCCCTCCTCATGAATGATGCTGCAGCTTTCTCCCACTGCGCCTCTCTGGCGCCCCCTGTCTGCCCTGCTGTGTGTCTTTCACCTCAAGTCATTCACAAGCACAGGGAAGATACTTGAGATACTAAGCGCCATCCACTGGCTGACACACTGAATGGAAACGTATGCTATATAACTCTCAACGTCGGTCACTGAGTTCACGAGTTAGTTCAACACCCTGTCTGCTCGTCTCCTTTAAAAAAAATAAGACCCCGAAGCACAACATAGCCTACCAGCTTGCAGCTGTTTACACTGCGACATATATTGACTCATCAGTCTTACCGTGTCTCTTTGGAAACGCTTTTCTTCAGTCGTTTAAAAACACGTCCCCTCCTTTCCACGGTCACTGTTGACCTTTCAAAATGTCGACAGTCGAGTTCATCATGATATCATCCCCTGGGCCGGTTTTTCTTTGAACAAATCTGTGAAGGAACTCCTCTGAGCCGAGCAGGCAGCCGACAGCCACCTGCAAATCAACACACTTGATTAGACTGCCAATCTCTGCTAATTACAGTGCAGCCTATAGGCGCCACCTGGCGACCATAATTAACGCTTTGGTCCGCGTCATATTGTAAATATGTGTTTAGCTGGTGGGGATTTTCAGTAAGGGCAGGTGAAATTTGTAGAAATAATAGCTATATAAAAGATATTGATATGATTTTGTAAATATGGATGATGCACAAAGATAGAGTTGGCTGTTCACATATGAAACAATTGAAATTGAAATAAAGGTCTCTACCAGGATACACATGTATAGCTACTGTATGTAGCAGTTCTTTTTTTATTTAAAACACCATAGTACTTTATAATGTGGTAATTTATTTAGGCTATTTATGTTTTGCTCTTTTGTTTCTTTGTATATGTAGCCTATGACCTGATGATACATGATGTTTTCTAAAATTGTAATGTAATTGTATGTCTTGTAATCCCAGGTGGGATGGGCCAGATGTTTGGCATGACATAAACTAACTAACTAACTAACTAACTAACTAACACTATATAGTAATCTCAGGTTTACAGAAATCTGAGCAAATTTGCCACAGATCCTAATTTTAGTCTTCTTTGCTAGAGGAAACTTTTTTTTTTCACATCCCAATTCAGATACCTGTTATCACAACATTATCAATACACCTGGCTGTCATCACCTTGAAGTGAGTAGCCTACAATAACAGTGGTATTCATTTTGTTCAGGGCCCCCCCCCCCCCCCCCCGAGGAGCTCTTGGGGCCCCCTGTGACTCCATGAACCCCACTTTGGTAATGACTGATATACTGACCTGTGTTGGATTTCACATGAATTGATAATTTAATTAAACCAGCAGCCAGGAAGCACCAAACTACTATTCCTCAAGGCAACTATACCAGCATAACTGCCACTATCAAGCTGTACAGATGGCCCAGTTCAATATTGTAGTCAGTTCAAGTCCCTGCAATCCCAAACTCATTCTAAACGCAAACAGAAAAACAACAAATTAAAAACAACTAAAGTGTGCTGCTGGCGATATTTTACAGAGCTTTTTCGCAGATCTGCTTATCATTATGTAACAGCTGAACATGATTTTTTCATGACCTATGTTACTGAGCTGTAAATGGTTTGTTTACATTCATAATGTTCATAAATTATGGAACAGGACTGTGGGTCACTTGGAGGCAGGGTGATTGCTGAGAAAACAAGGCCTGAGAATGTGCTGTGATTGTAGCCTAAAAAGAAGGTACAGACCTTCTGGGCAGTATTAGTTTGTCATCTGTAACGCTGAAATGATTGCATAACCCAACTAACAAAGATGTTCATATGTTGATGCTTTTGTACAAAACTGCACCTTTTTAAAGTGTCCTGTTAGGATGACCAAACCCACCAAAAGTACCTTAAGAACCACAACAGTATATGATTCTGACATTGTGGTAGTAATAATAATAGTTGTGTATTCAAAAAGACCAATCTCTGAATGAAATACAGTTGTGGAAGAAGTACTTAGATCATTAAATAAAAGTAGCAACACCATCATATTCAAATACAAACAAAAGTGCCACATTCAAAATTAAAAGTACCATCGGCCAAGGCACCAGTATACAACGTAAAAGTTCTCATTATGTTGAATTGACCCTTTCAGAGTGTTACGTTATCATATATATTTTATATATATTTATCAGCATTTTTATGTTTTAGCTGGTCAAGCTGGAGCTACTTTTATTTATTTAGTTAGCTGATTTTAATTGAATTTACTTTAGTTCAGTTTATTCAAAGGGGCTATCAGGGGTAGGATGAATGGTGGAGGCAGTGTGGTTAAAAATGTCTGACCATTTTCATATTTTCTGGGCTTGCCCTTTATGTTTCTCTTATTGGCAAGATATCACTCAAGAAATAATGGAAGAAATTGATTTCTCATTTGTCACATTATACCTGGGCAAAATCCCAGACGAAGTCATGGCTCAAGATAAATATCTCTTTAAAATACTACAAGGACGAATGGAGTGCAATTGTAAATGAAATAAACGGTATGGAGAAACTGACCTTTACCTTAAAACTTAGATCTGATTAATACGAAAAATACTGGAAGAAATTGACAACATATATGTGCCTATAAGCTGTAACTCATTACATATGACTTTTAAAGACCTTTTTCTTGTACATGTACTGTACAAAATTGTCTCTGGCTTCATCACAAAGCATTAAAAACAACCCAAAACAACCCTTGTTTTCCTTTATATACTATTGGACAGTTAAATTGATAACAATGAATTCAATTAGATTTAATTAATCAAATTTAATTTCAAATCTTAATCTGCAAAGTAACTGTTAAATATAGCCATCAGATAAATGTAGTGGAGAATAAAGCACCAAACCTCCCTCAGAAAGGTATCGGAGTTAAAGTGCTAAGCAGTGGTGGAAGAAGCAAGTACAGTCAGTGAAAGTAGAAATACCAAAGAAGAATTAAATGAAAATACAAATACCTCAGAATTGTACTGAAGTATATACACTTGAGTAAATGTATTTAGTTACTTTCCATCTCTGATGATAAATGTGTGACAATGACATTAATGGTTCTAAAGCTTATCTACTTCAGCTAATCGACGCATTTGATCTTTTATCTGATATGAAAAAAACTTAAATCTTAAAGTGCATAAAAGTTACATCATGAGTAATCAGGTGTCGAGTTGGTTTCTAACAAGCCATCATAATTCAGTGGCAACTTCTCCTTAATTCAAATGTGACCCAATGAGTCCTTTTACAGTGTGATACAGACCCTGTGACCTAATCCTTTAGCAGATTAAAAAAAAAATGCAATCTTTCATTCTGTACAGTAAAAGCAACATCCAAATCAATTGACTGACATGTTGTTTGTAAATGAGAAAAGAATGCCAAGATTAAAGCGACGACCAAGCAGGACTCTTGAGTTCAAAGCTTTGTGTGACGCGTGTGAGATCACCACCATACGGGAAGCAATCGGTGAGGTGAGCCTTACTCATCACTAGGCGTGTCACTGCTGTACAGCATCAATGTGATTAGAGAGACGGGGAGAGGAGGAGGAGGGGCAGAGAGTGAAAGAGATGACCTAATACCCTGTAAAAAGCAATGAAGTCATACTACCTGACTCATATTCCCAGCTGACACCAGCACTCCCAATCACAACATCCCAGTGCATGTTTGTTGTTAGAGGGTGTGTGTGTGTGTGTGTGTGTGTGTGTGTGTGTGTGTGTGTGTGTGTGTGTGTGTGTGTGTGTGCGTGCGTGTGTGTGTGTGTGTGTGTGTGTACAGCTTTATATGCATGTGAGTATTTCACAGCAGGTGAGGAGTGGCTGTACTTGTGAGAGTTTGCTGTTTTTTTCTGTTTCATCATTTTGAAATTGAACATCTTTGCGTTCTGGACAAAACAAGAAATTTAAACATGTCCCCTTGGGCTCTGGGAAACTGTGATTAGCATTTATCACTATTTTTCACCATTTATAGACTAAAATTGATATGTATTGACTAATTTGAAGAAAAAAAACTAAGATGAATACATGATGAAAATAATCGCTGTAGTGTAATCATTGTAGCCCTAAAAAAAACAGCCAAAGTTGGTGATACAACAACACTTTTAGCTGTCTCACTCACACAGACAAACCATTTTCTAAAAAATCCCAAAGCATTGTAAAAAGTGAATAAGCATACCCAATAGCAATAACAGTTTTAAATCTGTGAGCATACCATACACATTGAGCTTCAGTTTGTTTTGGTTTTAAAACTGGAGCTTAGTGTGGTGATTTTTGCTGACTTACCCCAGAGATGGAACAGAGTTTGGGACCAAAAGGCCTCATTATCTGGCTCCCTGCATGATACTCAACCTGGAGAGAAAAAAAAAATCATAAAGAAACACTCAGTTGCTTCAAGTATGATAAGGTTTTTGCATTTTAATTGTATTGTACCACCACCACCTCTCCTAACCCCCTTTATCTCTCTTTTATTAAACTATTGTTTGCTTGTTCTTTTGTTTGATTGTATCATCATTATGTGCCGTCTGTCTGTAAATACTTGTGTTGCTGCTGCCCTAGCCTGTTCTCTTAACAGTGGGGAAAGGATACAACAAATAAAAACAAACACAAATAAACAAACAAATAAAAGTAGAAAAAAAATAGAGGAGGGAAAACCCCACACAAAAAGTGGCCTCTGGATTTAATCTTCTATCTGGTCAGCTGATCCACTTCAGGGCTCTCGTCAGAATATGAGCACAAGATGTGCTATCATTTGCATGAGGTCTTACATCATCCCCGAGAGTCGCTCACTATGGCATCAGCACGTGGTGCTTAGCCAACATGTCCCTTTGTGCTCGCAGAAGCCTCATTCAAGTGACAGCGGGGCACCAGAAAAGTCTTGAAAAGGACATCTGGCCATGGAAGTCAAAGGGATGTCCTTTAGGGATTTTTAGCCATGTCTGTACAGACGATTAAGCCTGTCCTCTTTGAGAGAGACAAATACTGTCCATAGGTGAAAGCGATATTTGCATGGGCTCTTGGACAAAGAGGTTGGTATGTGTCTCTGCGGCACAGTAAACCACAGCATCTCCCCAAAGATGCCACTCAGCCTTTCAACGAGGGAAAAAAAAAAGAGAAAGCACTACTGTGACGAGCAGATGGTCAAGATCATTGAGGGTTTTTTATGTACAAGTAACATGACCTCAGCCCTCTGCGTTTCACAAGTATCCCGCAGCTAACACACACATGCACACAAGTGTGCAAATGACAATTGTAGCCCACAGCTATAGACAGCGAGGTCTGAATGGAAACCAGACCTGCTGTGGTCCATTCAGAGCACAGAGACGGTTTAGTTCAGGGTCACAAAAGTTATGTGGTACAACAGCATCACCTATCACCACACTCACACATCCAAGCAGAGAGGGGTGTGTCGAAGGGTGAAAAACACTATCCCAGATCCATGCTTTTTATTGATTGGGGCTCTGGACTCCCACCGGACCCCGTTTAATGGAAATCCAGACGGCCTCTTGGACACACTGGCATACTCAGTGCACCACTGAGAGGCTGGCCCTTATGGGTGGCTTGTCCCCATCCCAACCACGCTCTCACCCAATCCTCATGCCTCTCCACTGGGTGGGGTGGGGGGATTGAGGGCAGACCTCCTGAGCCCACCCTCTGGTCCTTTATGCATCACGCAATCCTGTTCTCCTCCTGCTGCTGTTTTGTATCCATGTTATTGGGTGGAGTGGGGATGTTTTAATCCTGGACTCATACCAGGAGTCTCCCGGTGAGTTCTCTTCTGCAACACACCCTTAGGGAACGAACCCCTTTCTGACTGGCACCCAGAGAGTGCGTCTAGACTGTGATTATGCATGGAAATACACTTGCTCTATCTTTCTGGTACCATTTTATCACGTTTCTATTTTCAGAACCTGGTGTTTGATTTGTGATTGAATTGTTGCTCCATTCTGTGTTATTAAAAGGCAGAAGGCCTTCTCACAAGAAATGCTAAAATATTCATACTGAATCTCACATGCCATGCTCAGTCTGTCATATAAGCCAAAATGGAAGACTGTGTGTGTTTTGTCATTATAGTTGTAACACAGTTACAGTGTAGGAAAACACCACATATGATGGGGAATAATATATTGAATTTAATGAAGGGGTTAAAATGCACAAGTTATCTACAGAGTGAATTAAACAACTCCCTTGGGATCACAAAGCAAACACATCAAGAGATTTCACAGACATTTCATCTAACAGCAATTTAGATATCAGTGAATATAAAGTTCAGTGTTTCCCTAAACACATGTAGGATGTGTAAAGATATGTATTTTCTGGTTGGGTGGAGACATAAAAACTAACAAATAGTAAAGCAGTGGAGCATCTTATGTTTTCTCAAACATCCTCAGAGTTCACCTTGTCATTCAGGTAGCCTTACGCAACACATGCTCACTGTACATCCCTTCATGCATATGCACAGATGGTAACGACAGGCTAAGCTTGAGTTAGACTGACACTTTAAGGAAGCTGAAAACATGGACATCATCTTTTGCTCAGCACTGTGTGGCAATTTATATATGCCAGGTCCGATGTTTCCTCAAAGCTTTATTCATGGTGGTGACCCACGTGTAATTAATTAAAAAGTCAAAATCAGTATGCCTATTTCAGATTTTAAAAAAACCCACTATATTTCCTTCTGATCTTATTTATGTATTTTAGATAAATGTAGGCTACATTTCCAGATTTGAATGACAATTAATGGAAGTTGCAGGTACTTTGCTACCTGTTTGAAACCTAAAAAATATCAGTATATTTTATTAATAGTATTATGATTATTATTATCATTGCTGCAGTTTGAGTCTTTGTGTAGTAGCCTACTACAACCATGCCGTCAGGCGTGGTTTCTGTCGAGGACATCTTGGGGAGTCTATAAGCGAAACAAACGGTTCTTTGTTCACCGGGGCTGCTGCAAAACCCTTGTTTTTGTTTTTTTTTTAACGGGAAATGTGCGAGGGCTTTTCTGATGTTCCCCCGCTGCATAGGTTCTGCAACGCCTGTCTGACAACTCCCTTTCTCTTCTCCTCCTCGTATACAGCCACCCCCCCCCCCCCCCCCACTCGCCCCACCAGACACCCTCTTTCCCCCCTATACATAACATCCTCATGCGCAACGGCGCCGGAGACAAAAACGCGGTGACCTGCTGCAAAGCACGGCTACACAGAGGTGGGCGGACCCCTCCCCCCCCAAAATGTCATAAACTCCTTTACTCCCAAAAAATCATATCAGATGGTCCACGATCCCCCTCATAAAATGCAGGAGCTGTTCGTTGTTTTTGTTGTTGCTGCTTTTTTTTTAATATCTTAATGATAAAGTTGACATCATCATTTCAGCAGCACAACTAGACGACCATGTGCGCACTGTACTTGCATCTTTTGATACGCAACTGTTTACATCCTGGATGGCTATTCTTACATAAGTCGCCGAAATGCGGTTTTCAGGCTACACTGCAGCTCTAGAGCTGTGAACGAGTCTGCGTTAACACGAGTGCGGCGCGGGAGGTAAACGATGAGGTATTTTCTTCTTTTCTATAGGTGACGGCAGGCAGCCTGATTTGGGATGCCACGGGCACGGGAACCTGAGACGGAATGGTAGGCTACAACGGGAGGGCGGCTCGTTTTGTCTCGGCGAGGAGTGGAGCTGTGTAAACCAGACTGGGTGGAGCAACACATCGCCCGCCCCATCTATCGTGCAGACGGCCTTGTGTCCCGTTTGCCTGGAGCTCGAAGAGAGACTACTGTACTGAAAGTCTGGCGGACAGAGAGAGAGGGGGCCGGTCTATGGGAGGGACTAGCGCAAAGGGGGGATTTGGAAGGAGGAGGGGGCGAGGAGGAGGCGGCACGGGTGCTGTTTCTCCAGTCTCTTTCCCCTGTCTTTGTCTCACACACTCTTTTGTTAGCCATGCCTAGCCTGCTGGTTCTAGCAGGGATCATGGAGAAAAATGGGGGCTACGCCGGGGATCTGGCCGGCTCCGGCTTCGGAGGCGAAGGTCTCCTTGTGCCGCCCGACGAGGAGGAAGACGACTCCCGTGCCCTCAGGGTCGCGCTGGGCCAGTTGTCTCTGCTGGGGCTTGGGGAAGGCGAGGACGGCGGCGGAGCCCCAACAACAGGAGTACAGGACCGGAGTAACAATAACAACAACCACCACAACCACACGAACAACGTCGGAGGTGGCGGAGACACGGCGATTCTGCAAGGGAAAAGCAAGTTGTGCGCCCTGTATGAGAGCTCCTCAAGTGAGACGAAAGGACGAGGCTGCAACATAACAGAATGCGTCCCAGTGCCCAGCTCTGAACATGTGGCCGAAATAGTGGGGAGACAAGGTAAACCGCTGGCTTGCAAATTATTTCCCTCCAAACTTGTGCTTTTATCCCGCTAACAGTGCTGCATTATCCCGCCGTGGTTTCCCGTGTGCTTTGTTTTTTGTTCTCTAACTGTTACCTGGTGCTATTTGACAAAGAAAAGGGAGTGGTGTGTGTGTGCTCGCGTGTTTTTTTTTTTTTTTTTTACTCCCCCGAGACATCAGCCTCCCACTTTTTTTCAGCTAGCAAGTTCTCGTGCACTCATCATTACACTCATACATTGAAACAAGTCGGTCGCTTGTTGGTGTTTATTTAGCCTTTGAGTGAATTTGCACAGAGGCACGAGAGAGCCCCGTTTCCTCCTGGGCGAATTATTCTACATCCACGCCATCAATGTCAGCGCACAGACACACACACACTGGAGCAGGGAGAGCACTTGCTTCCTTTGTCGTCTGAGACGCGCCAGACTGTTCAAAAAAGGCAACGTGCAGCTGGCGAAGAGAGGAATGTCTTACACTTTGAATTCATGGCTAAGAAAATAACGAAACATACACATTTGGTCTCAACGGTGGACGATGTTTTGCCTCTTTCCAGGTTTATTCAGGTCGTTGTTTATGTTGCGCACTGCCCCAGTGACACAATAGAGCAAGCGTGGTCCACTTGTTTTTTTTCTTCAAATGAGGGGAGTTGGAAAGTTCAGTTCCAGACACGGTTCAGATTATGCCCGTTTTTCCTACAGTTGAAGTTTTTTTTTTTTATTGAACAAAGACCTGAAGTTTAATGACAGCAGCTGTCAAACAAAGGTGTGAAAGTCGGGGGTGGGTGAGGGGAGGGGCGCATTTAAGACAGTGTTGCTGCTCTGCACACGGGATGGCCTTAAAGGGTGACTCAGCGAGAAGTTGCACCAGGAGGTGGGAGTCCTTTTTTTTAAAAGAAAAAAAACATATTTGCAGTAAAGATGTAGTCAGGTGACAATATTTATGCACAGTCGAGCTTGAACCTAAGTTTGTTTTAAAGCCAGAAGTAGATTTTTCATCTTGAGCTTGGTGGTGGTGTTTATGAGGCTGCACCCATTAACTGTTGTGATGAATGCATGGGTGAAAGGGGCAAAACAGACAGGGACGGAAGGGCAGTATAGTATCTAAAAGCTGAATGGCAGTCACGCCTTGGAGCTCAACACAAGGGGCTCCTCATGAGCGCCACTTCACTGCACACTCTCAATACCACATGGTTGCCTGTCAGGAGAGGGAGAAATTGGGGGTTTGGATTGAGAGAAGTACAAAGACTGCAGGGTGGGTAAGGTAGCATCAGCAAATCCTAATTTATCTTGCAACGAAAACAAACAGGTTTGAATAATGTGACACAATGGTTAAGATGAGTTGAGATGGTTTCTTTTTCTTTTCTGCTGTGGTAATGTGGATTTAGTTTGTGCTGCTAAGTGCCCCTTGTCTCCCATTGCGGATCCTGTTCTTTACTCCGAAGTGTAAGTTTTGAATTTTAATGGGGTAACTGAAGACAGCCGGAGGGTGGATCCAGTGAGCACAAGTACAGCGAGAGGGCCCTTTTGCATTGGCCCGAGAAGAAGTGCTGATTTGGGGGGATTTGAGATGAGCTGCTTTTGATTCAGGCCCTTCGTTTGTTGGCGCTACGTACACACCCCCTTCTTCTCGGCACCGTGCATCACAGCACGCTTGGTGAATCTGGCAAACAGAGCATCCTGCCATGAAGAAAGGGTTGGATATGATTGTTTTCTCCTGTCAAAGTCACAGGCATTGATTCCCAAGGATGCTCTTGTACCTTCCTCCTGAGCTCCACGGATCAAGGCTGGCTTTGTTTTGAATCACAGGCACCTCTTACAACACAGTTCAACAGTTGCAAAAATAAATGCACCTCCAGCGGCCTTAATTTCTGGTAGCGTTGACTTAATCTTTGCCTATTTTGCTTGCAGATAATTCTTTAATTGAGACATTAATTTGGACTAATTAAAAGGTGCAATGTAGTTCGAGAAAAGGAATTTGGCAATTGCTTTTTGATCCCCGTGGCACAAACCGGTCTATTAGCCTAATACCAAGCAATGGCCACAAAGGGCATTTTAAGATTCTGGGTATGAGCAATTCTAAACCGTCACAGTATAACTATCCTTCTGTCTGTACCTCTGGTCCCTGAGAAGTAAGTGTTCCTGAACAAAGTAGGCCTATTTGGTAGCAGAAGCGACATTTGTCTTCACACTTAAGGTGTCTTTGAACCTTTTGATACCCGCTGCTGTGATTTTCAGATAGGTAATGCAATGATTTGTGTGATCTGAAGCACCTGGAGTCTGGTAAGATGTGCTCAGATTTGTTCACTGAATAGATAGCCTGATAGTTCTTGTTTGCCCAAAGACTCTAGGCACGTTGGAGCCGTCAATATATGTGGATATCTTAATATGGGAGCTGCCTGAATTTCTGAATGACAATTGACCCGAGGAATGCTCGATGCATTCTTCATGGAGTGTAATATGAACACAGTCTTACCATGGTCCTCTTACCCTCAAATGTACCTGAAAATTGTCCGAAACAGTTACTAATTTACTGTATGTCCTGTTCTGTTTCATTACAATGTCGGGTAATTTGTCATGAAATAACATTAACCTGCACTCTCTCACATGAAGACTCTGCCTTAAAAGCATTTAATAGAGTAAAATATAACATATAAAAATCTGATTTAAAAAAAAACAGGGCAGATGTAGAGCAATAAATGGCCCCAAAACAAAGCATGTGTGAGTTGACTGTATTGCATTGTAAGTTCAAGGAGAGGTCAGGAAGTGATTACATCTGCTGTAGCTCTTACAGCCCTCCAAAACAGTCACGTCGATGCTGGCCAATACCTCTGCACCATCCATGTATCTCAGTAGGATGTGTGTCTGATTTAGAACTAATAAATAAGTGCACTGAATAAGTACACTAATGCTTAAGTGCTGGAAACCTCATAAATCATGGTAATTACTGTGTATCCTTTGCCAGTAGAAACCTGCAACATATTAAGTTAAACTGCTCACAATTTGGTAAATAAATCAGAGTTTAGAGGATTTATGATGGCGCAGGTTGATAACAAAGTGTGTTTTCACCTTTTAACTTGATTCGCGTGTCACAAAATGTAACTGATGTATCATATTTACTTATTTTAAAATGTGTGTTGTTGACTCTGCAGGTTGCAAGATCAAAGCCCTGCGGGCCAAGACCAACACCTACATCAAAACCCCCGTTAGAGGAGAGGAGCCTGTGTTCTTAATCACTGGCCGGAAGGAGGATGTTGCACTGGCCCGCCGTGAAATCATCTCTGCTGCAGAGCACTTCTCCATGCTCCGGGCATCCCGCAACAAGCTGGGAGTGTCCTTTAGCGGCTCCCCGCCCACACCTTTGCCAGGTCAGACCACCATTCAGGTGAGAGTGCCATACCGTGTCGTGGGGCTGGTAGTGGGGCCTAAAGGCTCCACCATCAAACGCATCCAGCAGCAAACCTGTACTTACATCGTCACTCCCAGTCGAGACCGCGACCCTGTCTTTGAAATCACAGGGTCACCCAGCAACGCCGAGCGGGCCCGCGAGGAGATTGAAGCACACATCGCCTTCCGAACAGGAGGCCTGCACGACCACAATAATGAGAATGACTGTCTGGGGCCGAATGGTGGAAGCAGCCCAGCGGGCAGCAGCGGTGGTCTGGAGAGCCGGCTACAGCAGGTGTGGGGGCTGCAGGGGGGCCAGCGCAAGCCTCTCACCAGCAGCTACCGCCAGAACTTCTCAGATGCCATGGTTGGAGGGGGAGGAGGAGGAGGTGAGGGAGGGGGAATCTACAACAAGAGCAACTTCTCCAGCTCCGGGGAGAAGCCTTGCTCTTATTTTGGATCAGAGGGTACCCAGAGCTGGGGTGATCCCGACTACCCCAAACAGGTGGCCTTCTACGCCCAGCAGCGGTCCAAGAGCTTTGGAGGCCTCCCACTCCCCCTGACCAGACTCTCCCCTGGCTTATCCGAGTCCTGCGGAGGTGGAAGCAACAACAACTCTTCAGTCACCAGCATTGTGCCCGTATCCGGCTCACCTCATGCCCAGGCCCGCCGCGCCCACAGTGAGCCCACCTCAGCCGGCGAGGGTTTCCCAGGCCGTCTGCCAGTGCCGGACTCGCCACCGGCCACTGTGCGGGACTGCATGACCTGCTTTGAAAGCAAAGTGACGGCTGCCTTGGTGCCCTGTGGCCATAACCTCTTCTGCATGGAGTGTGCCATCCGAATCTGTGAGCTCAACCACCCGGAGTGCCCAGTGTGCCACACCCAGGTCACACAGGCCATCCGAATATTCTCTTAAGGAACCACATCAGTTTTTATCATTAGTTTTGTCAGTGTTCGTTCAATAATTATTTACTGTTATTATGATTATTATTATTATAAAACACATTTTTGTTTTTCAGAAAATTTACAAACAATCAAGCAGATATTTTAGAAGGCACTGCTTGCTTTACTAAAAAGTATAAGAAATATTTTTGTTTTTCTTTTATATATATATATGCATATATATTTTATAAAAGTTTTGTTTATAAGAGAAGTATAGTACCTTGCATTTTCAGTTTTTTTGACTGCTGCTGTTTTTCATTCATGAATCACAGTGTAGGCAGAGGTAGACAGTAATGTGAACATTTTATTATTCAAATTTTTTATTTTACCATGAAGTGGGTTTATATGGAAGGAAGAAGATGATTGTTGAGGTACCTAATCTGCACCTGACTGACCCAGAAAGTTAATGTTGTTATCAGAAGGAAAAAAACAGAATTTCCATTGCACCTTACAATCATCTTGGTCTAAAATAGGATTTGTAATCGTACCTTGACATTTTGGGAGCTGATGTGAAGGTGAATTCTGCTTTTTCAGTTTTTACTGTGATTGTGGTTTGATATAATTGGCCCAAATAGATATTCATTTTAGCTTAATGAAAATGTGAATAGATTGGTTCAAGTCAAAGCCTTGTAAACTTTACAAGAAAACAAAAGACAGCCCCCTTATTTCATTTTTACACCTTAGTCTTATACACCAGATTGATGCTACAAATAGGACATTGCATCATTTATTTATGCTAATTGGTTACATTTTGTTGGTATCATCATTCACAGGGATAGATGAAAGTTGTAAGAAGTATCAGTAACCAGTTTCCAGTAACCATTGGTTACACTTTGGTCACTGCAGTTTGTTGAAAAGATTCAGCAATGCTTGCTCCTCGTGGCACTTGAAAAGCATGTGGTTGGCTTAAAGCACTGATTTAATTTGAGGCCGAAAGCCTTGGAATTCATCCAGTTGGCTAGTTCTCGATATCTGTCTCCCCAATGGACTTGTTTCAAAGCCACCTTAACCATGCTTTATTGTCTTGTGTGGTCATTTGGCCACAGTCGCTGAACGATATAGGACACTGCAAGAGCTCCAGTCAACAAGCATTTCAACGTAGACAGTGTAAATAAAGAGGAGAATTGGTATGTGGACAGAAGCCGAGTAAAACATTTCCTGAATCAGCAGCAGACTCCGATTTAAAATAGTTTACACTGTAAAATACAGAGTCTCAAATCAGTAATCCTTACTCCACGTCCCCCATTATGTGTGAGCTCCGAGGGGCCAGCTGTCTCCCCTGCAATTAGCAAAGCTGTACAGGAGCAGGTGTTTCATGGCACACTGTAGCTGTGACCCCAAGTTGGAGGTCTCGCCTAGCACCCTTTCTTTCTCTCTTTTCTTTGGGAGTGGCTTTTATGTCTCCCCCTGCTTACAGTTTGATCGTTTGCTTTCGAAGGCCTCTCTGACTGGGGCGTATTGTCTGGGCCCGGTAGCGGCGTGGGCTGCAGAGTGCTCGGACACGGCCTGGTTCTACTCATTGATAATTAGGCAAATGGGTTGGTCCAGGTGCGGACCGTGTGGGGACTCTGGAGCTGTATGAGGGGTACGACAGGGTCCCGCAGCGAGCCCCATACTTCCCCGCCTCACTGTTACAAGCACAGAGGGGGCTGGATGGTCGGGATGCAGCTGGGCGAATAGGACCCCCTCCTTCCACTCCCTCTTGCCCCTTCCTCCCCCCTTTTCCTCTCCTTTTCTGCTGCTCTGAGCTATCCCTACTGGGGAGAGGGGGCCTCTTTTGTCCCAAAACACACACACACACACACACACACACACACACACACACACACACACACACACACACACACACACACACACACACACACACACACACACACACAGAATTTGAAAGACACTAGCTGAATTTGGCAGCGCCTGTGAAATGAGGGGAGGTTTAGGAGCAAAATAAATTATCTACAGTTATCAGGAGACACCCCAGTTACCTGTTTTCAACGTTATTTTGCCGTTGATTCTTTTCCAAATTATGAAAATGTACATGTCACATACAAAAGAGAGATTGCGTGATCTCATCACACGGGGTGCAGCATTAACTCCCCCTACACTCCCCAACAGCACCATCCTGAAATTTGGATAGGGGTCCTGTTTGTGTGACAGCGCCAGTGCAGATCATGTCAGCTCGCTACTGTATGGGACACATCCTGCAGCTGCCCCTTCACTATGGACACCCGGGCTTCAGCCAATGGCAGCCCCCCCCTCGCTTTGAGCTTCCAGAATGAAATCAGACAATTGTAATTGACAGGAAAGCAGAGGAAACGCCCCATTTAACCAGCACTCATGCTGAATCAAATTACACACCCTCTGCGTCTGCCTTAGCCCCAGCCTGGGGATTTCTGAGGGCTGGAGGAGAGCGGATGGGGGTAGGGATTAAAGCTGTTGAGTGATAGGAGGGAAGGTAGTGGGGGTGAGAAAGAGAGAAGTATGTTCCAAAAAAATGAAACTGTGCAGATCTAGAAATTGTATTGATCATTCAAGTCCTGCAGCAAGTTTTGAGTTGTCTCATGTGGGCCAGTGCTGATGACAGGAAACCTTTCTTGTGTTGTATTGGAGAACTTTTCAACTCGGCTTCTGTCTCAAAAAAATGTATCAACCATTACAGATTGTGTCTTCCAGGACACAAAAGCCACTGCTTTCAAAAAACAAAGATATAAAGCAGACCACTCGCATTATGTGTGGACTGCAGGGAGAGCACCGTACTTGCAGAAAGTATCCTGAAATTTATCAGATGTAGAAATAAAGAATAGTTATGATTTTATGGATGGAGAAATTGCACAGTGGTTTGGCCTAAGCTTTCAACATCAAATTCAAGGCAGTATGACACTGTTCTTTGAACTTTTGTATTTTTGTTATTTTGTTTTCTGCCTATATATTTTTTATTCAAATATTGCCATTACTTTGGCATACAAGGTAGCAACTTTGGCCTTTTGATAGAACCGCCCCCATAAACAACTTTTAAAGTTCTTATTTTTGGAGAAAAGAATGTGAATCAAACTGCTTGGGTGGGGATAAGAGGGATTCAGGAAATTAGGCTCTTAAAACAATTACATTATAGAGTAAAGCACCTTATTACAAAACATGCGCATTTGATTAATACCAAACCGACCAGTGATGGTGAAGTACATTTCATAGAATTTGAAAGACATGCACATAAGGATTCCCTATCATTTTTTTGTATTATGGTGGTTCTTGTTGTTCTTAATACTACAGTAGTACTAGTGGTCATGTGGGAGACCTCTCATCCATTTAGTCAGTGCTAATGACTTGGTTGGGTTTTGCACTGGCTTAATGAAGAGAGGGCTTATTGGAGATTCTCCCTGTTTAGACGCTGTATAAGTTAATAAGTATTGTACTTTATGGAAAGCACTCTGAGCATCTATGTAAATACAGTAAGTGTATCAGTTATGAACATCCAAAGGCCTGCTTGAAGTGAGGTTTTGATTATTTTTTACAAGCTGAGGGTGTCATTGTCAATGTTTTAGCATATGGAATTCAAAATGTCTCTGAGTTTTAGGGAGAGTAAATCTTTTATATATGCGTCCCATCATCTGTTTTGACTATAATAGTATATTAGATAGATCCATACATTTAAGAAAAATTATTTAAACTGATTAACTTAGTATTTCATCCAAATATATAGATGATAAATTAACCAGACACTATTATAAACTGTAATAATGAATATCCTTTATGATGCCGCTGATGTATAAATCAAATCTCAAATAAAAACTGGAATGAATAGTATGTGTAATAACCCCTAATGAATAAATCAGTTTCTATGTATATTAGGATGAAAAGCAATAATAGGACTATACTGGGACAATAAACAGAGGAGCCTGCTTAGTCAGTTCTTTAAATAATATTCTATTCAGAAATTGACCTTGATTATTAGGATGATACCATTGCATTTCTGTCTCATATCTGCTTAAAATTCATTATGGATTCATGCCAGTGTAGAAACAGAGATATAATTAATTAGTAACAGTTTCAGGATAAGTAATTGTTCTTGTTGTGTTCATCAGGGTCTTAAGTCATTTTGATTGCTTAATTATTTTTATTTTTTTACGTTGAATATCAATCAGGTCCCAGGGTGGGTCAAGGATTCCTTCCCCTGAAATGATAAAACTGCAATTTCTGTGACTTAGAGGAAATCTTATCGCGCTGTAAAAGTGATCTGTCAAGTGTAAACAAACAAGAGCAGAGCATAAGCACCGAGGTCTGTCCTGTTTGTTAAAAAGCAGGAGCTGGTGATTTTGCTTATGGCAGACTGATGTCTCGAAGGCTTTGGTCAAAAACACAGCAGTGAGAAGAAGAGGGCAGGACAAACATGATATGATGTGCTGTACCAGTCACTCATGTTGATTCTTTACCCTCATTAGTCCTTAAGTTGCATACAAGGGCAGAGGTGTTACTTATAGCATATCTATTTACATAGTAATATGTTTCATGACTCTATTTTATATTTGTTTTGCATCTACTTTTTTTTTTTCATCTGTATTGTTTTTGAAAGAAAAAGGTCAGACATAGCCAAAGAACAAAACACATGAAGAGGACTTATCACTTGAGTTAACTTATTTTAGCATCAAAATCAACTTGGTTAAAGAGTTTATCAAATCAGGATTATTAAGAAATAATCTCATAGCTAGAATTACTCTGTTTACCCAAAAGTCTTAGAGGCCACTCAATCGATATCTGTGAAATGAAGGCATATCATGTTTCAGTGTTGTAAGATTAGTTTAATACTACAGAGGCGCCGGTAACAGACTTACTTCTCCCCAAAGAGATCAGCTTAAAGCACATCCTGGCACTTACACACTCCTTTGAGTAGTTTTTCTATTGTCATGGTTAGGTCAATGGGAGAAAAGCAGTCCAGTGAATGTCTTAATCGTTCTGAAAAACTTGCCTGATTTGGTTGAGTTGAGCTAAAAAAGGACTGCCCACGTATTTAAAAAATATAAAACAGACTGTAATGACAATGACAAGCCAGTGAAAATTCAGGCTGAATTCCTAATTTTTAAGACCCTCAGAGTAAACCGTGAAGGATTAGATGTTAACAAGGTGGCAGTGTGATAGCGAACAAAACAGCACTGTGGTTTTAGTTAATATCGTTTAGAGAGCCATTAACTGTATCCTTAAGTTTAACTGCATGTTAGTAAAATATAGTACAGTAGGTAAGATGTATCAGGAAAAAAAGTTAAGATCTCATAAAGAATTCATCAGCCTGATACTTGAAGTGTATAAAAAGCTTTAAGACCTTTAAGTGAACATCGGTTTAAAATCATATATTTACCGTGTAGTTTAACTAATTGATACATTAAGTTTAATTATGATTCTTAAGAATATGCTAAGGTGTAAGTTTCATTTGTCCAGCACACCCAATATGAAAAAGTTTTTAATTCAGTGGAGCAACAAAGGGGTGGAGTGTCTCAGTGACATTTGATTCATTAAGTTCTTGTTAGTATTATTTACGATATTGTATTAAGCTTACTATTATAGTAATGGTAGAAACTGTTGATGTTTTTTCTTCTCTTGATATGAAAAGGTCTTTATGCATTTATGTAGAATCCCTTTTAAGGAGTGATAGGAAATCCTTATTTTCAATGGATGCACTTAAGCAATTGTACCAACCTGTCTAAATCACACATTGAGCAAGTAATGCATTTGAATGTTTAAAAAAAAAAAACAAAAAAAAAACACAACTCAATGCACTCCTTATGCTTATTGTTTTGTCAATTTACAAGTGAGCTTTAAGTTTTTGTTTGTTTTATGGAGAGAATTTGCGGTTTTCAACGTAGACTATATTTGAGTTCTTCCACATACATTTATAGAAAGTAACTTAAAATGAATTTAAAAAAAAAAAATATTACAGTTTCTCAAATCTATTTTGCTAACATGGGTTATTATTTCATAGAAAGCAGAGGAAAAAAAAAAGTCAGTATCTGGATGTTATTTATGAAAAGTAAAAAAAAAAAAAATGAAGCAACATATTTATGAGTAACCTCAAGACATTTTGTTTTTTAATTAAAATGACAAGAAGTTAATATATTTCTAAACACAGGGAGGTCAGTTTCTACTAAGTAAAATGAGAAAAGAAGTTTAGAAGTTTTATTTATGAAAGTTATGGACGCTCACCTTTCCATGTACTTCATGCTAAATGATGTACATGGAACGAGAGTTCCCCATAGCTGAAATTTTAACTTCAGACATGCACTACTTTAACATCCGTGCATTCACAATGGAATAATTACAGAAAATAATATAATATTTTTTAGAATTTGGAGATATTTTAGTCACAGAGCATCAATTTTGTGCCTCAATTATATATTTTTCCTGCATCAGCATTCTTTGTGCAGTGCTGCTTGCTGTAACCCCTCCCCCCCCACCTTCAACTAACCCCATGTTACTGACTGAAACACATAACTCATTTCCTCTGTAATCTAAACTCGCTTTTACTTATCAAACGTATAAAACATGTTACGACTGCAATGCTTGGAATGAATGAGGCAGCTGTGACCCTCTCGCCAATGGGGCCCACACATAACTTGTACACACTTTCATTCACACATTTTCTACATCTACTACTCGGGACAGTTTGTGATCAATAGTGACAGAGCCTAATCAGCTTAGAGGAAGCCTTTTATGAGAGACTTTCCCTAATGTGTTAATTAGGTGATGTGTGCAAATCCAGTGAAGGCACCTGGGAGAGAACAGCGCACCGTGTAGTAGATCTATGTAACTTGATGCACACATATACACACAACAGGTTCATTACCGTACTAGCTTGCATGTATGTTGTATGGTCACTTAGACAGGAGAAATGGTGCAGGTCCTGTGTTATCTTTTAACATCAGTGCACTTGTTTCTCCTCTGTAGATTTTCATAGTTGGGAGTCTCTTTGGAAACTGAAAAAGTTGACATGAGTTTGGAGCCAGGCAAAGCGACCATTTCAGTCCCCACATCAAAGTTGGACTTTGTATTCTCAGTTACCTGTTGAAATGATGAAAGACTGTTTGCACCTCATATGAATTAACTTGAAGTTCCTAGTTTGTGTACGAGTTGATACAGATAAGAAAAACTTGACAAAAACACTACAATGGCACATTTTCTGCTGCACGTAAAGGATGGGGACTGAAGTGGCGCTCGCTGGTGAAACTCGCAACCTTTTCCAAAGAGGCCACTACAGTCTGACAGTTTGTCTTTGGTAGCGTTTCCAATTTTTTCCAGCACAGTAGAGGTGTTTCATACCGGTCTAATAGTGGTTGTAGTGCATTAGCTTTTGGGCCAGCATCAGCTGGCGTTAGTTTCTGGTTTCTCTGTGAACAGTGAAAGAGGGTTGCCAATGTGGCCCTCAGTGGCTGACCGTTAACTTTGATGGATGGAAAAAAAAAAAAAAAAAAAAGGAAAAAAAAAAAAAAAGTCTTTGAACTCTGTTACAGTATGCCATGCCCTTACGAGGCATGTGATATTGCAGGTTTATTTGTTATAGCACATGTTTTTTTTGTGAAATACATTTTTTTGGAGACATTTTTATTATTATTATTGTATCTGCGCCATGTTAGTTCTGGTTCTTTGTTATTTTTCCAAGATTCAAGATGTATTGTAAATGTTTCTAATAAAACAAAAATGAAATGATCTCCAATTGAAACCAATTGCATTTTTTGTTTAAAAGGATCAATTTAGCCATACAGATATGGCTAAATTGATCCTTTGATGACGACACCTATTCATATTTTAATCCCAGTGATCAGAGGAACTATCATTATTAAATTACAGGAGACATTCAGAATAAATATAATTTAATCCTGCCCTTTCCCAGATTCATTAATGAAAAAGCCAGCTACTTGCAGCCTTTAGTGCTTAAAACATCTTAAAAGAGACATAAGAAGAGGCAGGCTATAACAAATGAGATTTATTTATACATATGCAGTCCAAATATACATATTAGAATAAATGTTTAAAAAGCCCTAACCTACACCACCCAGTTTAAGACCTGTGAAGTCAACAGAAGTCAGTGTTGATGTGGAAACATTAACCAAGATAAACACCATTTGTGGGCATAACCTTTGGAAATAATTAAGCCCCTCCTAACACTACCATCCTTTCACCTTTTCCTCATCTATTAAACTATTAGATCCTAACAAACCCAATCCTGGCTCCTGAATACAACCGCCGCCCCCTCCACAGGAAATACAGACAAGTGAGAGCGAGGGCAGACCTCAGGGAGATCCCAGAAGGCAGAGTCCTGTTCCAGTTACATACAGTGTAGAGAGAGACAGAGAGGAGTAGGTAGCAGGCAGTGGAGGATTTCACTTACAGTAAAACAAGCCATCTCGGGTGCATCAGAGACCACAGGAGCAGGGCAGGGCTGAGTGCCCTCACTACCTCATCCCCTGAAACATTATCCATCTATCTATCCCAGCAAGCAGAAGCAGCAGCCGCAGCACAAGGTTGCCCATGCATTTAAACCAATTCCCTAATCTCTCCCACTTCACCCAAAGGTTCAGGGCAGGGGTGAAACAGTCATCAAAAGAGCCAATACTGCCATCCAACTGACTTGTGATGCAGATAAACCATTAACTAGTAATGCAAGCTTTGCAAAGCGTTAACTCTAAATGAGATGGGATAGCTGCAAGAGCATGACTCATCTGTAGAGTACAAAGTGTGCTCAGAGCAGGAAAGCCTTCCAAACAAAGATCAAAAGCAATCAAAAAGAAATTACATGTCACTGGTAGGGAGCGATGTTATTGCTCTGTGTGGTCCGGTGGAACACAACTTGAACCAACCAACTTTGACCAAATTCCAGCATGTGCGTTTAGGAAACATGACTTGAAGCCTTTGTTCCTCCATTAGTGAGGGGTAGTTGCCCTTACTAGCTTCTTCACATACAGTAGATATATGATTTTGGGCAAGAGCTACCTTTGCTGCAAAGCGATGAGTGTGGAAAATCTAATCCAAATAGTGTTTAATCGCAAACCCTTTGGCCAAACAAGACCTTAATCTAGTGTTCAATAAATATAGTAAGGGAGGTTATTTTCTGAATATTATACATTTAGGGAAAATGGGAATGATGGTGGCCACAGAGGGGTTGCAGTTCAGTCTTTTGGATGTGGATTTTTATTGCCCAATATCCTGGTGGTGGAAAACTGAGAGAAAGCATTTACTGGCTTGTAAAATAGAGCTTTCAAAATAGAGGACAGTTTTCAAAGACAGAAATCGTGATGAGATACAAAAGGGACCTCATAATGGGTTACATTTTTCATTAGATTGTAAATCAGTTCTGATCGTGACCCCCCTTCTTTACGATCCCTTGTTCACTGGTCTCCCTCTTCAACTGTATTACGTTTTCTTAACCAGACAAATCAACCCCTGTACAAGTGTCCTTGTGTGAAATGGTTATCTCTACCTGTCTCTCCATTCTCCCTGTCTCTGTTTGTCTATCTGGCTGTTTCTCCAAAATGCCTGGAGGTGAAGGAGGAGGTCAGTGGTAAGGTCTCAGTTGCTCTGGCAGCAGACACCCTTAGTGGCTGAGTTTTGGGTGGGCTCAACCGTGATGGGCACTACGTTGGAGGCTGGTGAGAAGTCTGAGTCGCTTCGCCCTGACATCTGCCTCTGTGATACGATGTTGTAGATGGCTGTGATGGAGAGAAGGGTGAAAGGGAATGAGTTATGTGTAGATGCCTATAAAATCCAGTCAACAGTGGGACATATTGTGATAAGGACAAACGGCATGTCAAAACTGAACAACAATTGTTCTATCCAGACTCCTGGCAGCAGTTAAGGATTCTTTCCATCCTAAACTTGCATCATTGTGTCATGTGGCAGTACCAAGTCTCATTTCAGGCATTCCCCATTAGAGATGCACCGATAGACCGGCCGGTGACCGGAATTGGCCGGTTTTCACGTGCTCGGCCATGACCGGCGACTGGCAGGTCAGTCTGACATATGCCGATTTCATGCCGGTCAATGCTACAATTAACTGACAACATAAGTTATACGAGTTACAGTTCTCAAGGACGCACGCACACACGGACGCAACAGCAAGTCTCTTTTTCCTTTCTCTCATCTTTTCCGCCGTGTGTCGTGCGTACCCGCTCGCGGTGTGAAACGCGTGTCTGCGCTATTCTTGCACATGTCGGGAACCTCGTGAATTAACCTGCAACATGTCAGCTGTTTGGAAATTCTTCAGCGTGTGTGCAGAAGATAACAAGTTTGCAATATGCAACACCTGCGAGGAAAAAGTAGGGCGTGGAGGGACGACACCAAAAACCAAAATCACATTTTTTTAGTTGGATATTGGATGTGTGAAAAGAAGGAAATGGTTCTAACATTGCACTTTAGATGTGTGTGAATTTCCCACACCAGGAGTAATTTATATAGATCTATTTTATAGTGATCCATTATCTGTTAAAAAAATGTTCTATGTTCTGTGCAAAATGTTCTATTAAAGAAAAGATAGAAAATAAATATTTGTGTGTGCTGTAAAGTGGTTAGAAAAAATGAAATCGGAATCGGCTAAAATCGGTATCGGCTGGCATAACTCAATGAAAATCGGAATCGGCCTAGAAAGTTGTAATCAGTGCATCTCTATTCCCCATTGCTATAATATGCAATGCAGTTTAAATTGAACTTGCAAATAAATAAATATTATACATTATGGGACTTGCATCTGTGACCCTGCATGCTCATGTTGGTAAGAAAATACAATAAAGTTACATATTCGGCAGACAAGAACTGTTTAAACACACAGGTGAACTTAGGTGTGTTTTTTTTTTTTTTTTAACTACAGTTTATCTGTCACTAACATGGCTTAGAAGATGCTATTGCGGTGGTCAAGTTGATCAACCTGAGAGAGAGCAAAGCAGGTCTACAGCAAACACCCCTCTGATTTCCTGTTGTATACTGCCGCTTTAACTCTAAACTACAGCCAGATGTGTAAAAAAACTGCCCCGAATTAAAAACTGCTTATGAAGCAAGAATGTTTAAAGCAAAACAAGACTCCTGGTTGACTGTGAAGTGACACGTCAGGTGGTGAAACTATGACTCATTACTACAAACTCTACACAGCACCAACTGCTGCACATATATAATCCACCAGGATGACCCTCTCGGACCTAAAATCTGTCTGCTGCTGATATCTATACATGTGACATCTTTTCTGCTCCACAGGGTCTAAAGTTCAGCTTTTGCTGGCTGGCTAATGCACTGCATACTTCCTCTCTTCTCCTCCTTTAATGAGCTAATTAGCTACGTTAGCTCAATGAGGCTTGTTGGTTTGAAGTTCTTATGAATTTGAAATGACTGATAAAGCGTGGTGTGGGCAGAATGTCTCAAACGGCTCAAGCTGCTGCGTCTGGGAATTGAACATGGAGTAGAAGCAGAATATAAACAGTAAGTGGCGCATACTTGCAGACCGATAGCCCCTGGAGCAATTGGAGCAATTGAAGTGGAAGCACCACTCACTGTTGGATTGCCCCTTTAGTCACTCCAGGGGATGACTCAGTCACAACAATTGCTTTTTTTCTCCATGTTACCAAATCTCCAACATCAAATGCACTTGTTGGTTTGGCTATATGCCTCCAGGGCACACTGCTCATAGACATTTACTTGAGAAAACATATTTGTGAACCAGTATCAGAATTTTTTCTTTCTTTCTTGAACAGATACATCTGGTACAGTGGGTCAAAGTCGATTTGTGACCATGAACAAAGACCATTAGTGGTTTGGCCATCTTAAAGTGGCTCTCACTAGGACTGATTGGCTGAGTGGCCTTTCATTGTGCCAATTACTCATATTTTTGACCTTAGAAAAGATCATGGTGGTGTTCTTGCCAAAGACTGCACATCAGCTATGAGAATGGAGAACTGATATGTTGGATTTCGCTGCCATCTAGTGGCAGATGATGGGGTCACAGTCAAGGTGGAAATGTAACATTTTCAGACAAATCAATATACAGCTTATATACACAGCATTACCATTAGATGGCTTAGGAGCTTTAGACATCAGTGCCCTTCAGGATGAAATGCACTTTTTTTTATACTATAACTTGATTAAAACAATGTGAAACTCACCTGTGAGAATAGTCTGGAAAGCCAGCTCCACATTAGAGGAGTCTAACGCTGATGTCTCCAGGAAAGACAAGCCATGCTTCTCTGTAAAACACAAATGCGCATAATGCCACAATATGTTAAAGGCCTGCAATGTTTTGAAGCTTTCATAACTACATTGAGCTGAGGTGCATTGTACATTGGCATTAACACTGCACTGATTCAGGGATTGATTTCTTCTGCATAATGCGCTCACTCCAGGGTTCTCCCCATTCATTTCAACTGCTTCGTGTTTGATTGCTCACTGTGTGAACTGCTTTGTAATTATAGAAAATCTAATAGCTTGTGTGACAGCTGACTGGTCTGCTCTGTAAAGTATATTTACAATCTGATGAAATGCAATACTGTTAGAAAGAAGACTATAATGGTTTACATTCTGATAAAAAAAAAAAATTAAAAAACTTTATTACTATTACTTTATTACTACATGTATAGACTAACTCAATTTTAACTCTATAAAATAGTCCTTTTTCACAGCAGACATTTTAACTTTTCATAGTAGAGCACGCTCAGATGTCACTATTAACACTGATTTTGTTCCATTCATGTGTCCCAGTATGTCAGGACAGTGAGCCAGGACTGGAAATGGAATTCAGCAATCATTAATTTTTATCATTTCCACCTGTGCTTTTTCTTCTGTGAAATGTCAAAATATATTCCATTAAAAAAGGCCCACAACAAACAGTAAAGGACAAATTCCTATCAAAAAGTCAAAAATGTTTTTATGCTTACTTCAACATAACAATATATATTATGTAATATTTGGTTAATATATCTAACAACCAAAAAGACACAAAAAAGTTGGACATGGTACTGAGAGACATTTCCCATTTGTGAAGACGTAACCAGTAAGTATTTGGCGTATTACACTTTTACTTAGTAAATGATAAGGAAGCTGCAACGACTGGTCGATGAATTGATAAATCCATCAAGAGAATATTAATTGGCGATTTTTAAGCTTCTTAAATGTGAGAATTTGCTGCCTTTCCTTATCTTACCATTCTAGTAAATTGAACAGGTTTGAAATTTAGACTGTTGGTGCTGTAGGTGTTCTGATACTTTTAATCAAGCGATTAAATCAAGAATCAACAGATTAATTGATAATAAAAATAATTGTTAAATTCAGCCCTAAATGATAATATCCATTAAAAAATGAAATCAATAAATCTATCAATTGACAACTTGTTTCAGTACCAATTAAATATCACTGTAACTTTCCAGATTTGATCTTTCTTTGGAATCTGTACAATCCAATTTGAGTATATAAAAAAAGATTATGAACAAAAATATAATTTAGTATAAAATTATTAGTATCACAGGTGAGGGGATAATTGCGACACAGTGGCGCAAGTAAGACATCATCAGGAGAACTCATCATTCGTGGCATTACAATACACTTTGCGTGGACGTGTCCACCACATGGTCTCTATGTAAATGAGGCATCATAAATTAGGTCTGTGGTACAGAAAAACAAAACAGAATGCACTGGCAGGTACAAACGTTATTTATTTAGCACATCGAAAACCAATGTCTTTACTCTAAAATGGGTCAACAGGACACACGTTCTTAACAGGCAGTCCTACCAAGAGTCATTTACCAGTCAAAGCAGGTGCAACACTGAATCTGACACAAGCCAATAAGCTCAAGGTCAAGAGTAAAAACGCTCGAAAATAATAGTGCGAGTGTCAAAATGATGACATTATATTGCAAGGCTGACTGTAAAAAATAAACCTGCTCTGAAACAAAGCCTTGCAATTCTCACAGGACCAAGATAAATGGAGGTTTATTTAATTTACATAAAGTCTGTTTAATTTACATATAGTCCTTTTCAAAGGCCAATTCATGCTGCTGCGTTAAATCGACGGCGTGGGTACGTACGTAGGTACGCGGAGATACGGACCTCACGCCGGACCCCACGTCGTAGCCTGACGTGCACCCCTCAAAAAATATAACTACACGTTGTGGCGACGCAGACCACAACAACTGTGATTGGTCCACTTGGCCCTGGCTTGGAAGCTTCACATTTCCAGGTTCTCCTTCTCCAGAAACAACATCAAGGAGAGGGTTAACCTTTCCTGCTACAGCTTTCCGACCGTGGTCAGAAAGCACCACCATGCCTTCGGAGTTGGTACTTGCTCCGGAGCTAATTACCGTCACTTTCTCACTCGCTACACCACACACACACACACACACACACACACACACACACACACACACACACACACTGGCCCTGCTATTCTGTGTGGCGAGAGCGTGGCGTTTCTGTTGCGTGTCAGTTGCATGGCGGCTGCGTGGATTTTTCTGTCTTTGCACACCAGAAACGTGTCTGACGCGGCGCTGCTGCTGCTAGTCTTGTCTGTACACATGTATGTTTCCCATTGATTTTACTGCACTCAAGCAGTAGCATACTTCATGTTAAACATAAATATACTGTATACTGATTTGATTACAGCAAAGACAACGTCGGCAGTATTGACGGCAAAATAGGCTACAGAATATCTCGTTCTGTATTGACAGGTGCAATATTTGAAAATCGATAATTATTTATTATTTTTTTTTTTTAATTACATTTCTATCTGCATTCATGTCAAAACCTAGAGACTTTCAAACATCAACATGTCATTTATTCGTTGGTTCTATTTCTAGCATGCGCACGTTTTCGGCGCGGCTCGAGCCGCACCTGAGACATGCGTGTCACGCAGGCAGTATGCAAGCTCTAACCTGTTAACATGGGAGCCAAAATAAAAACGGACAAGCCACGCAGCTGACACGCTCACGCCACGCACACACACACGCACACACACACACACACACACAATACCTGCAAGGGCCTTGGCCTCCTCTGTTGGCACCGCTCTTAAGTGGCGTAGATCACTTTTGTTGCCCACTAGCATGATAACTATGTTGCTGTCTGCGTGGTCCTGCAGCTCCTTCAGCCAGCGCTCAGCATTTTCATACGTCAGGTGCTTGGCAATGTCATAAACCAAGAGAGCTCCAACTGCTCCACGGTAGTACCTGGACAAAGAGGAGTTGAACATGATATAAATTGGAGTAGACAACCTTTTCTTGTCAAAGCCTGTTGATTTCAGGATTCTTTGCAGGTGTGTCACATGGGCTCGGCCAGCTTTGAAGCTAAGAAACACAAGACATCAAACAGTAAAGCCAAAAGAACTGCAGACAAAACTCAAAACACAAGTGAACATTGACTGACTTTCCTTTTTTTTCAAATTAAAGACTGGCTGCTCTTGCTTGTCTGCTTCCTCAGTGCCTGTGGGGGCTTGATACAGTACATGCCAATGCCTCAGGGGGGGTTTCCTCATTGAGGTAGACAACTCAAAAAGAGTAACAAATGTTGGGACGGGAACTTGATCTAGAGATGAGGAAGAAGCTGTGATTAACGAAACACTTCCTGCCCCAAGCAAAAAAAATGCAATTTGTAGTGTTAATCACTTCAGAATATCTCTTTCTAACTACTTTAGGAATGATAACTCTAAACTAAATTCATGGACAAAGGATGACTCTTGGTTGGAGGTGTATTACCCTTAACCTACAACCCCATCCATTCCTAATGCACCCTAACTTCCTGTGACTGTAAATAACAGTTTTGACCAAAAAAAAAAATGGCACAATGCACATGCATGAGGAAGCAAAAGAGGATCTTTGAAGTTCCTATGCATCCATATCAACAACATACTATACATGTGTGTCTGCATGTATGCTGGACATAAAAAAAAGACCCCAATATTGTAATCAAGTGAGCGTGTACTTGTGTGAAGTAGGTATATGTGCCTATGTGTAGAAGCGAGTCAGTGTTACGGTGCTTCCACGAAGCCTTCAAAGATATACAGTACTCACGCAGAAGTGATAGCTCGGTATCGCTCCTGTCCCGCTGTGTCCCAGATCTGAGCCTTGATGGTCTTGCCTTCTACCTGGATGCTGCGCGTAGCAAACTCCACCCCGATGGTGCTCTTGCTCTCCAGGTTGAACTCATTTCGGGTGAAGCGAGACAGTAGGTTACTCTTCCCCACACCTGAATCTCCGATCAGCACCACTACAGGAAAAAAAAAAAAAAAAAAAAAGAGGATTTCAGATAAATAAAGAAAGGACAGTCATCATCGGTCACGCTGTGTATTGTACACTCTACCTGCAAACAAAATGTTTTCTTTCTACTTTAATTCTTTTGACTGATTGGTACAAAACTACCTCATATGGAGAATAGACTACACATATCTGTGTTTGAGCCGCAGAGCATACTTTACGGCTGCAGCTGTAAAGGAACATTCATGGCAGACCTTTGGTGTAACAATTCATTAAACCACAGAGAAGTTACAGTGAACAAGATGAATTGACTTTTTTTTAATTAAATTTGACTCTTATTTTTTATTAGATAGCCTGCCTCATCACTGACGCATGCGTGTTGCTCCCAACTGAGGTTGAGCAGAAACTCAGGGGACTCCCACTGAGCATACAAAATATTACAACCACCTGCTCTTTTTAGGAAATACCCGCAGACTGAGAACAGGTGAAACCAATGATTCGCTGCAGATTTTAAAGACACCTGAGACAATAGATTATACCACACAATGCCCATGATGTATAGCCCAAGTAAAGCTGTCCTGCTGTTTTAAAGCCTGTAGCCTATATAATCTATAAAAAAAAAAAAAACTAAAAAAACATTTAGACGTCAACTGCTAAAACTGAGCACTCACGCTCATCTCAGCTCAAACTCTGCAGAGGTTTGTGCAAATGCCAAGCACTTCTTTCAAATTGCTTTAGTTAGTATGGCCACCATTTTACACTTCCCAAACAAAGCATAAAGACCCATGAGATCTGGTAACATCCATATCAATGATGACACTATTGCTTTGGTTTATATTTAAGTGAGAGTTGTTACTGACATGGGGTGAAATAAGTACATTTACAATGTAGCAGTGAGCTATTCTTGTAATGCTTAGAGTGTAATCAAGATGATAAAACAGACATATTAGGGTGTGTGTTTGTCAGAAAAATACTTCCACAATTGTCAGGTGAGTCAGTGTGTCAAAAGGAACCAGCCATACCAACTCACCAACAGCACACACCACCCTGCTATTATGAAATAGGAACTTGTTGTGGAATGTTGAAATTGCATTAACAAACGGACCACTGTGTCTACACTTGGATTTAAGCAATACTGCTCATTCTAAAGGAAAACCCTGTAAGATTGTCTGTGGTACTATGGTGTAACAGACACAAGTAAAAACCTGTTCACGTTAAAGGCTGGCTTATTTAGAGTTTGAAATAATTAAAATATGGGGAAACTATGGGTCTACACATACAGACAACAGTGTGGCTCTCCTTCATACCTAAAAAGGTAACATTGTCATACTCCATTTCGTCAAAGACAAAAGATCTTGGGCGGAGGACAAAAAACATTATGCAACCATTTTCAGGTCCTCTGCCATCAGACAGGTAATATCATGGTTGCATTACACACCCATTCCCTAAACTATAGTACGGTTTGCATTCTTCATCTAAAAAAGAAAGAAAGATGCACTGCACCCAGTGATGTAGCCTAGTCTGTGACTGTCTAAAAGTACAACTGAAGAATGGAACAAAATAATAACTGAGAATCTGAGTCTGTCCATCTGTTAAGTCAGATTAATTGATAAAATGATATATCCTGAATCGCTGTAAATGGAATAAAAGGTCACCATTACATGTTCAATTACATCACTTCCATTTATGTGAAATTAAAGCAGCGTATAATTCTGGCTAAGGGTGGCAATTAAAAATAGATACCTTCAATAAAAGTCGGATAATTATTTTCTTATTAGTGCTATGTATGTGTGTGTGTGTGTGTGTGTGTGTGTGTGTGTGTGTGTGTGTGTGTATATATATATATATATATATGTACATATTTTACTCTGTTGGGTGAAACAGGCTTTTAATCCAAATAGAGATGCTTTGTAAGGAAGACAAGTGAAGCTGTTAGTAGGAAATGTCTAAAATGAACATGAGGAGTACAAGGAAAGCTTCAGCAGGATGACTTCCTGCACTGATGCACATCAGTAGGGAAAAGGTTTATGTGACTCACTAACAGCTCATACAACTTGACTCATGCCCTCTAACAGCGAGGAACAAAAAGAGGTTGTAGTAACAAAGGAAAGCCACAACCACGTTAGCTCTTTCCTGGTTTAACCAAAAGCCTAAAAGAGAGCCGATACCTTATCAGTGCCCTTGTGCTGCTGCACATGATTCAGATATTCAGATAGGGGCCTATAGGCATTTTATTAGTGAGCAAGTGAGTAAGTAAATCTCATCTTCTCTATGCTAAAGGACAGAGCTTCTCCGTGGACACACACACACACACACACACACACACACACACACACACACACACACACACACACACACACACACACACACACACACACACACACACAATACCTGCAAGGGCCTTGGCCTCCTCTGTTGGCACCACAGGTATTTCCAGTTTGACCACACATGCTTGTTTGGTGTTCTATATTTGAACAGACCATGAACACTTCATTTCCCCTTTTCTTATGACAAGGTACAACAAGGAACTACTGTTTGTACCAGATAGCTAACCCCCCCCCCCCCCAACAGTATACAGTTACAGTATCTTTTATACCGGATGACACATTGTGGAATAGTGCTTCTGCATATCATGGAGAATGTTAAAAATAACTTGTCTATAGGCAAGACTGTAGATATCTATAAATGATGCTAATAATGTATGTTAGAGTTAAGGTGGTATAATAATTGGAGCAGGTCATAGCTGTTATTGACACGTGCCAAGACCTGTATGTAGATTCAAACTACAAGTACACCATGAAGTACAGGTACAAAACTAATGGACTAAACTCCATTTATTCTCTGAGTACGTCTGGATGAGGGCTGTTTTGATTTCTTGCCCTGCCACAGATTATGACCCCCTTGTTGACCAACTCCGCATCCTAAAATGACTGCATCATCGGCCTGCAAAATGATGACTCTACTGCAGATGCTGCTTAATACATAGGAGTATTTATAAGCTACCTGTATGTTATAATAATATGGGTAAACGGCTGAAACACGATGTCGTAATATATGTCTTACGTCCAAGTTACAGCTAACAGCAGGTGCCCTTGTCTCTAGGTCTAATGTCGTCTTACACCTTGTTGTTAGGAGGTCAACAACACATCTAACAACTCGGCATCAAATGACAGCTGCTCACAGGTGAAGGCTTTGTGTCGAAGTTTAGCTAACTAGCTAGCTAGAAGATAAACAGCTACTCACCTTTAAAAAGATAGTCATATTCGTCTTCTCTGTTGGTCATAGCTTCTTTTCTTCGGCGTCTCTACGTATTTAACTAACTTGAAGTCGAACAAACTTCTGTGTAATTCAGCTACTTCGTGACCGACAGACCACCGTTCACGACTTTAATGTTAGTTAGCCACACACGGAAGACGGTAAATTCTCACTCAACCGACAATAACACTGACTTACAGTCAAAGTAGAAGAAAGTGACACTACCGTTGTTGTCAAGCATATAAACAACCAATAGCAACTAGTAGCTGAAAAAGTTTCGCCTCGTCTTCCTCACCCTCTGTCACTTACCATTACCGAGGCTCAGGCGTAACGTCAGTTTCTTTGTCCCGCCCCTTACTTCCTCCTAATGGTCAGTAGCTGATCGACACCTGTCACCAACGTCAACGTGATTGGTCCGCTGTGCTGTCGGTCATGATTTGTGTCTTTTTTGGATGACGTATGCGGCCCCAAGACTCAACAGGTAATCGAGCCTCAACAAATGCAACAATAAACACGTCATACATTTTTTACAGAACGAAAATTACTCCTAGAGGAAAAGCTTTTGGGGACAACATTTTCAGTGGTACTGATATGTGTGGTATTGTGGTACTGGCATGGCCATTACCATATCAATTCTGTATTACCAATAGGATTAAGGTTTAACATTTTACACAATAGGCCTATACAGTATATCCTACACGTATGGCATCTAATTCTTAGAGATTGAAAACAAATATATGTTTGCTAAGATGATCCAGAATCTATAAACACTAAAATACCATACTGGCGTTTTAAAAATAAGGTAAAAGAAAAGGTATTGTGTGTATTGTGTGAATTGTGTATATTGATTATGTGCATTGTGTGGGTGAGAAAGAAGATAAATAATTGTTTTTAACTGCTCTTTAATGTCTTAAATTTTATGTAAAGCACTTTGAATTGCCCTGTTGCTGAAATGTGCTATACAAATAAAGCTGCCTTGCCTTGCCTAAAAACTGTCAAACTGTACAGGAAACTCTTTATAGAAGAATGATGTAGGGTTTTTTTTGTTTTTCCCCTATTTTTTTCTCCTTACAGTAGGCCTATATGGGGGGCAAATATGTACGTGTAATATACATTCCTGAAAGAAAACATTTTCTGCCAATATAAAATAAAGATATTCCCATTTCAAGTTGAAATAGTAAGTGCTTATTTATTTGTCAAATAAAACTTTATTGATACAATGCAATTTATGACAAAGGTACAGAGAAAACAGAATTTAAAGGTATCCAATGCAGACTTAAAAAAAATTGTAACTCTGACAAACTTTTGTGGTATCCAGATGAATACTTAAAGTGTCATTAAATACATTGAAGTTTGGCTTTTGGTTTAAGAATTTGCTGGAATGGATTTGGTGCTTCCTAAATAATTAAAACAGGTTGACAATACCACAGTCTTTGAAATTGAGCTTTCCTACTCCCAACAGCACAAAGCGTTTCATCACATCTTTTGAAAAAAGCACACAAAGTATCTCACAGAGTCCAACTTACTTACTTAGATTCAAATATTGTCAATGCAACATCTATGCATTATTTTAATTATAATCTAAGATATGGATCCTGAAATGTGGGATATAAAAGCATTAGATATAAACCCATGTACTATGTATTATCTATCAATTATATACGTTAAATTGATTATAGAATAAAAAGTTGATAATAACACGTAGTCTAAACAGTAATTGTATACATTATTGGACAGTTCTTGGTATTTCCCCAGAATTTATCATTTGGCAGAAGTGTCCCTGAAACAGCTTGCAGCTTTTAATGAGTCAGTGTGTATCTCATCAACAAAATGAGATTTCACTGCAGGTTTTTTACACACTGTTTTCATGTTGTGCTCAGGGAGGAACCTTTTTGAATCATATCAGACATGGATAACACAGACTGGCTGATATCTTGTGTTTGATAGAAGTCCATTATATTAGTTTAACTCTATTTTTTTCTCTCTCTTATCAGGCAATCCACTAATTCCCCATAGAACTGACAGGTGGTTTGGTTTTACTGTTATTACATTTGCAGCAGGAAGAAAAAAAAAATCTACCATATCTCCTATAAAGAGGGCTGTGCATTCATTAATTGCATGCATCAACATTCTGGCAGGGTTTAGCACCACTAATTGGGCCAATTAATTATCGCAGGAAAAAATAAATATGCTTGCAAAGGTTGCATACCCCTGACCTATTCTGTCGAATGGAGATGCTACTGTACGTCTAAAATTAATTTTTGTTTCTACATCTTTGCGTCTCATATGTTGGAAGTCTTCAAAATCTTTAGACCTCATTATGGAGTTTTTGTAAGGTCATGAACCTCTGCTGCAGCCAAGCATTTGATGTGAAACAGTTTGAGAAAGGCCTGGATCAGAAAGAGACCATGGCCAAATATAGTGTGTGTTATTTTGATTTGAAACTAGCATTTCACTTGAATTGAATCACGGCTGAGGTGGTAAATCTTACTAATCTGGTATTCCTAATAACTAATTTAATTCTAGTTTAAGTATTCCAGTAACTCATGACAGTGTGACAGTGAGCCAACATGCACAATATCAGGACCCTGAAAAGCTGAAACTGAAGCAGCTAAACAGAGTTCAGTCATCGTTTGCATTATTATTTACACCTGGGCTTTTCCATACTGGGAAATGTCAAAATGTCTTCTGTGAACAAGACCTATATCTTTTGTTATAAGACACAAATAACACATAGCAGTCCAGCTGGCTCCATAAATCATTTATTTCTCAACATTTTGCAATCAGCCTAATCTGCGATCGTCAGCTGGAGCACATGCACAGCAGTGACAGCAAGACCCACAGTGCCGCCAACCAACCAACATAAAATTGCAATTACACGTGAACATGATGCTTCTACGTCATTCCAATTCTGTGCATGGATTGTAAATATATCATCTTACAGGTAACATGGTTAGGTGTTTTACTTTTGACCTATTTAAGATTGATGTTGGCCTCCAGCTACATTCATTCACATATATGAATCATCTTTTGAATACAACACACCATCATGCAGCTTGTACAACTTGTAAAACAGCCATTTTCAAAGTGGCATCGCTTAAGCAAGGACCGTGTATATTGGCAAACATGGTTGCCGTGTCGCCCGCCTCTCGTTGAGCTCTAGCACAGGGTTGTGGGTGAAGGTCACCTGTCACCCCCCACCCCCCTGAGGCCCCTGGGCTGCTGGAGGACCTTGTGATCAGATGTTCTTGCAGCAGGTCCTCTTCTCCTCTGTGTTTTCTGCGCTGGAGCTGTTCAGGGACACAGCACTGATAGAGCCCCGAACCACTTCCTTACTGCTCACCTTCCTGTGAATCTCTGTGGCAGAAAATGAACATGTATTATACATTGACAGTGTGCTAGAATAGAACGAAGCTGCAGTGTGTCCATATGCTTTGAGAGGAAAAAGTACCATTGCACCAAAAAAATAGCCAGACTTTCATGATGCACAAAGGTTGATTAAAAAAGGACAGCAACACAAAAAAAATAAATAAACCGGCATTGTTTTTCATTTACAACCAAAGGAGGTATTTCCTCCAAAAGCATTCAAGTAAAAAATGGCTGTCTCAGCACTACCAAAGGCCAATTTATCCTGAACTTTTTCAGACCTAGACTTTTTTCCAAACCTCCAGGAGCTGAGGAGATGAAGGTTTGGCTATGTGAGGTTAAATCCAGGGTCACAGGATTGCCTTGTTCTAGCATGTTTATGGGAAAATGTGTAATCCTGTCCACATCATAATATGTTTTTGGTGGGGGGGGGGAAGACATTCAAGGGACCAAATTAGAAAGAACCCACATGCACACAGAAAGAACCAAGGCCAGGGAGATGCTGTGAGGCAGTCAACCGTGCCACCCACACAGAATATGCTTCTCTTTGTATCTCTGTACTTGGACATGAACAACACACCTGCATAATGGCTTTTAACAAAGTAGACGTTAAATACATTACAATGAATTACCTGATAGGACACTGTTGAATGCTGCCTCCACATTAGTTGATGCCAAAGCTGACGTCTCCAGATACAAAAGACCATTCTTTTCTAGATAATACAAATCAGCTATGTTAGTCATTTTATACATGTTATTTATTAAATTCACATTTGTAGTCATTTGGTTGCTAGTGTCACTTTAAAGTTGCATTCTCCAAATCACAAAATGTTACTGTTGATCTTCAATCAATGAATAGAAATTTAACGTACAGTTTGGTGAGCATACTAATTTCCATTCTCTACAATCAAGTTCAGTTTCCATTAACTACTGATGAACAATGAACATACAAACCCTATGGTTTTCAGAGGTAAAAGTTGTTGACATTGTACCTGCATAGTCTTTAGCCTCCTCGTTGGGCACAGATCTCTCTGACTCCAGGTCAGTCTTGTTGCCCACCAGCATGACCACGATGTGGGGGTCAGCGTGGTCGTACAGCTCCTTCAGCCAGCGCTCAACGCTCTCATAGGTGAGGTGTTTGGTGATGTCATAGACCAGTAGGGCTCCAACAGCACCTCTGTAATACCTGTTCGGAGGACATTGACTGTACAGTTAATCCTTATGTGACATTTAGTCCTTTTTCTGTTACTTTTAGGGACAGTGTGGCCCTGCCTGTGTAGTTAAATAAAGGTGATATAATATAAGAAAAGGGAAAATACTTTAATGAAGCTAAACATTAACAATCTACTCCCACTAAAACCTGTAATAACCAATTGCTTTGGCCACTTGGGGGCAGCGGAAAAAGCTTTAAACACAACATTTACATACCATCACCTTTTAAGTTGATATGGCAAACATGTTGCCTATTTACACATTCAGAAGTTACAGAGCAACATCATCCTTCATTTGGTGTCATGTTCTTGGCCAACTGATGTAAGTCCAATAATTATTGTCCTTATAGCTCTGTTTTTGGTCCCCACCAACTCCTGAGGTTAATATCTGGCTCTATAGCTGCTAAATGCTCACCAGTTACACACTAACTTTGTCAGTCTGCCGTTTGGTACTGGGTAGCTGGAATACAGCGGGGTTTTAGCTGCCAAAAACAACTCTATGAGAGCAGTGACAGTGGAACAAAACGGGTAAGTTGTAGGCCGGAAAACCAAAAGAAAAGATGCCATAAAGCTCTTCACAGCTGAGAGTAGCCACTTTCAAAATACACAGTCATTTGATGCATTGTTAAAATGAAAAATATCTATTATGCATGCTTTAAGCATTGCCCTATCTTCATTGAAAATAAGCAGTTGCTCCTGCTGTCAACTGAAAAAACTGAAATGTCTGAAAATTGCTCTGAAGTCATTACCGATTAATACTTCCTTCACAATTACATCTCTGCTCCCCTCTTCCAGCAATATAATTAATTCCGCTTTAATAGGTTTTAGCTGCTTGTTACAGCACAAATGGAAAATTCCTTGGGATTGAAAATTTGCGAACTGGAATAAGTCGGCAAGTAATTACTCAAAAAGCCAAGCCGTCAGAAAAGAGCTAATCCAGTGGTGTAGTATATCCTCAGATTCTTCCATGTCTTAAAAATAAAATTGACATGGTTCTATTGTTTTAAAACCAGTTTTCACACTGGTAATCCTTCTAGTTTAATTTAAAAAAGAATGAATCAGGAGCTCCCTCAGATAGAACAGAGACACAAAGATCTCTGCTCTAACCAATTGCATTTTGGGACCCAAGTGTGCCAGTTGGGAACTGACAGGAGACAAGAAAGTGCTGGTTGTTTAGTCTGTCTTTCATGTGTTTTGGCTAATAACAGCAACACATTAAGATGCCGACATACAGGTTGCTCAACAAGTAACAAAGTAAAGTGAAACCAAAAAATCCCTGAAATCTTAATTTCATAGTGCCTGATTAAAAAGTGTGAATATTTAAAAAGAAGTGCAATTGTCTACACAGTGCATCTGCTAGCACAACATACATTTATGTAACTTCAATACTAACTCATAACACGTAAGGGAAATACACACCTTGTTCCTGAAAGTAGCTGTAGACAGGTTCTTTATGAACAAACACAACACTTTTATTAGTCACAAAGGAGTGATGCAGTGTGAACCATCATAATCTCCACTAGTTAAGACTTTTAGGCTGAGTTACTCAGTGTTGCATTCGCCCATTAAAAACTGTTTCCAAGCAGTTGTGCGTACAGAGATTTGCCAATGATGGCTATCCAGAGAAGTGTTAAACTCAAGGGCAATGGGCCAATGATGGCTGTACCTGTACCTAGGCTAGCTGTTTCTCCCTGTTTTCAGGCTTTATGCTAAGCTAAGCTAAGTGGCTGCTGGCTGTACCTGAGAGTGGTATCGATCTTCTCATCTAACTATCGGCAGGAAAGCGAATAAGAGTATTTTCCTAAATGTGTATATGCCTTTAATGTGTTATAGTTATGGAAATTCTTTTCTATGAGTTTTTTGTCTTTGCAGTACCTGTTTGTCCAACACAGCCACAATGCAGCTTAATGGCATTATGCACTGATGTTCAACATTAATGCAGCAAGAAATCATTGATGTCAATGTCAATGTTGTCAATTTCTTTACTGACAGTAAGACCATGAAATAATGCAACCACAATACATGTTGCAATTAAAATAAGGGAGCTCTCTGGCTCTTTACATGCTCATATGTCCCAATTGGACTGAAAGGGACAAGGTGACAACCCCTCTCTTTGGGTTCAGCAAGTAGTGGAGACAGAAAAAGCGGATGGACAAATGTGAGAATGAGTACACATGTATATACAGTACTAATGGATCTATAAAAGCTGTGATGGGTCTTGACACTTACGCAGAAGTGATGGCCCGGTATCGCTCCAGCCCGGCCGTGTCCCAGATCTGGGCTTTGATGGTGAAGCCACTGAGCTGCACCGTCCGTGTGCTGAACTCCACCCCGATGGTCGTGCGACTGTCATGGTTGAACTCGTTTTTGGTGAAGCGGGACAGCAGATTGCTCTTCCCTACACCAGATTCTCCTATTAGAACCACTGCAGAGGACATAAAACACAGTAAACGCAAGTGTCTTAATTAGAGTTCAGTTTTGTGGGTATCAGTATTTCTTGGATAAAGGAGACACAGAGCCTAATATGAGCCACTCCTGTATGTCCACTTAATCCTTTACAGCCCTACCTAATTGAAGCCTTAATCTAGGTGTGTCTTTGTTGGTTGTACTGTAAATCTTCATTCTTAGCTGTCTAAGACTGGGGGTAATTACACCAATTGTGATATTATCTCCTATTTTAAAAGCAGCACCACACCCTTAGGGTAAATGAGATAATTGTTTTGGACATGTTGAGTAAAATACTGGGAAACAAGGTGGGATGTTGACCTGTTACACAATTCACCAGATTATCGATCAGTAAGGAGATAACCGAGGATCTTGTAGGGCTGTAAGCTGTCCCACAATGGACTTGTGAGATGCCAATTCGAAAATATGCTGTTTGTTATGTTTATTTTTTTAGATAACAATGAGTGAGGATGACCAGGAAGCAAAGCACAGGCAGGAATTAAACCAGTTGGGGCAAAGATGTAGTTACAGAAGCGGAGGACTTTAGAATCAACATTTTCTTTTAGTGTTCTTTCCTACATTTGTAATTTTCCCCAAATTAGCTTAGAGCATTGTTTTCATGTATTACTGTGCAGCACAATCATCAGTCATGCCTCACTCATGGTATGAGTTATTGATGTTTAAGACACCTATTTTGGCAAAACAGGGAAAAATCTAGTTGTCAACTTTTCTAGAGGAGGAAGTGCGTCCTTCCCCTCTACAAAAGTTGACAAAACTGAAAACCTTTGAGGCAAAAACCTCTCACAAGTGGACCTTTGTTTCAGGAAATAAAAAAAGTCTCTAGGAGTGTAAGTTGATTCCAAATCAGGTGGAACAAGTTAAGCCGTTACTGCCTTTTAGCTTGGTCAAAGGAACCTATAACTACTGGGTAAACAGGACGAGAAATACCACTCTGTATGTTTCTGTGACTAATTTTTGGGTTTCAGTTGTTAGTGCCTGACTCAAAAAGAAAAAAGGCTTGGCTTACTTGGCACAGATTGGAAAATAGGACCACACTGTGAAAACACTGGGATCTCTGCACAACTGATTAAGAAACAGTCACAGCAATACTATTGCTGAGGCGTGCGAGCTTGTGAATACTCTGAAAATAATGCAAGATCTTGTGACATCTCCACAGCCATGTGTAAGCGGCTTTAGGGTGTGATGGGAGCTGGTGGACATTTTGGGACACATGCTTAGCCTATTCACTTTCTTGAACAACAGAACAGAACAGTCACTAATATCGCTTTTTCACTGCATGGTACAGCTCGACTCAACTCTACTCGACTCTAAAGCATAAGTTGTGGATAGCACCTGGTATTACGTGGTACTACCTCGTTCTTAGCGAGCTGAGACCATTCTAGAAGGCCGAGTTAAAACACTGCAGACCACTGATTGGTCAGAGAATTGTCACTAGCGCGACACAGAACATCCTGCACAAACCTGCGATTTTGAAATAGCCAAACTACCGTCAATATAGCGTCTGCAATTTTTTAATTCACCAGACCGAGATTTAAATAAAGGGCAGTCTGCAAAACTACGCCGTAAATTACATACACTACGGCGTACACTACGCTGCACTGTACACTACGCTTTACAATTGACGAAGTGCCTATGTTCTTATATACTGTCTATGCTGTTTGGTTGTTGTCGATGAAAGGTATGTGAAAGGTATCAGCGAATGTCGCATTGAAGATGATGTCACTGCAGTTTCACACGGCTGCGCTATGGCGATCAGCTGAGTATCCCGCCTGAGTATCACTACAACTATCCGCAGTGGAAAACCACAAAAAAAGTACTGATCCCCAAAAAAGTGAGTCATGTCAAGCAGAGCCGTCCCATATCATGGTCAAACAAAAATCCTTCAAATCAACAATTGTGTAACTGAAAGCAAAAGAACAGCTACTAAATGGACCTGGTGAGATTGTTCAACCCCCTGTCTCCAAGGAATGAACAAACTACAGTTGGATGTTAAAAATCCCTTTCCCACGATTCACCAGTCAGAACAACAGATAAAAAAATGCTGGCGCTCTGAAAGCACTTGGCCCCAATTCTTGGCTAACAGTATGTTTAACCTGAAGTCTAAGGTCATTGCAAAGAATGTTTTACCAGTTGTTCCCCCTTTGCCTGTTTTGAGTCATTGTTCACTCTGCAGCCACATCACTGTACTGCTTTGTCTTCTAGTAGGGGAGGTGAGAATGCCTGTTCTCCTCCACTACTCTACTCAGTAACTTCTTATGCAAACAATTACCCACCCCTGGTTTCTATGGTGATATAGGACAAGAGGCCTTCAAGCCTAGTTTGTTGATTCTGAGGAAGCTGGGAAGAACTTGATGCGATGCAGTGAGGATTCAAATCTCTTTTTGTTTGTTTTCATGACCTTCGAGACTGGAAATGTAGCTACTGTACACAGTATTGCCCTGAAAAATCCTGGTGGAAACTTAAAATAATTTAGTTGTGTATTTGACAGCAAAGTTTCATTCTGACATGCTATATTCATTCATGTTTACAGTATGTGGAGGGTCGAGAGCGTGCAGGCTTACATTCCAAACAAACTCTATAGAATCTGATTTTACTGATTAGTTCCTCCGAGTTATCTGTGAATCGCTGGGTGGAATGACAACGTGCTCATAAATTCGAGATACTATTAGCACACACTGCTTAGGAGCACTGCAGTAGTGAGGGAGTTTTTTCAGTGACAGGCTAATGATTTTTTACAAATCACCGGCTAGAGGAGGGATCCCTCCTCTGTTACTGGCCCCAACGTTTATTCCTTTTCCCCTTATATATTAGATGAGGAGCAAGGAACAGTTCAATATTTTGATTTCATTTTTACACTCCAGATATGACATGCAACAAATCAAACCAGGCATGTTGTCATTATGCACTGTAACCATTAGGCTCTTGGCCCCAAAGCCCTTCAAGGCAAATCTGTTAAGTGTGATTCTGTGCAATGTGAATAAAATTGACTTCAACATCTACGTACCCATCTCATTTTTGCAGAGGAACTCGTAAATACAGTAAGAGATGCTATTTGATCTTTCTGACACAGTTACTTTGGATTTACCATTTACCTGCAGTTCCTTTTATCAACATGGCACTTTGTACCCACATGTTAAATTACCGCAGGCTACATGGAACAAATTACCTCTCTGAATGAAGTTCACTTCTCTCATGCACCTGTTAAGAGCCATGGTACCTTAACCAGCTCCATATAAGAAATGATTACTATGCCATGTTGAGTGCAGAATGAATAGAGTGAGTGGCACAAGCTGCTGAGTATAGCTTATACAAGTCACAAGGTTTTATTCTATAGTTTTTGGGAAAACTCCTATATGAGTGACGCACCTTTTCTTTTGCCACTGATACAGGGCTTTAAACCAGACACTCTATGTTACAATGTTGTTCTGTAGATAAGCAGGAATTAAAGTACACATCCTGGTTTCAACAATAACCTGCACTGTGTAAGCTTACTGCTGACTCACCCATGTGCTGAACTGGCAATGTGATTGTAGTAGCACTCAACTTTGTAGGAATGACGCTCAAGTGTTTTGAGACTTGCAAAATACCAACATACAATATTTAGCTAAATAGTGAAGTGAACTGCTCACACCTCAGACACTCAGGCTAGTAGTTGTCTGTGCTGTGTATTACCATGTATTGTTTATTATACTTAGCTGTTCATTAATAAGAATGGATTGCATTCTGTTGAGACACAACACATATCCTTGTCATAAGTTATTAATAAACAAGGAAGTATAATTTGAAGGATAAAGAAACATTATAGAATGAAACTAAAATCTTAGGAATGTTTCTAAGGATTGAACCAAGTAAACAGAAGAGCATGCACTCACCCTTAAAGACAAAGTTGTAGGCCTCATCTGACCCCATATTCTGTTCATTCAGTGTTGCCGCCCCTCAGTATATAACTGCCGTGTCTCCAACACTCAGACTGATTGCAAGATGTAAGATGACACTGACTCACACCACAAACCAGCCTGCCCCTCAGATCCTCAGGCTTCAGGAAGGAAAACGGTTGCAAAGATGTTTTGACACAAGAATGCCAGTAGCCAGTTTTCTGCCCTTCGCTACCCTTCCCAATCTGAGTTAATAGAAAGCTGGCTTGTTTGAACAAGACATGCTGAGTGTACCCAGTTTGTTCTACTGCAGCAGGCGGGGCTTGTGTCAGGGAGTGGTGTGGCAGCCGCGGAGGTGTGTTTAGTAATGGGAGTCAGTGCAGGGCAGGTTGGACAGGTGGGGCGACTGGCAGGTACAGCTGAGAGGGACTGGCAGGCGCCTTCTCCTGGATCGATCACATTACTGCATGCAGGAAGCAGGAAGCAAATCTTATTGCTTCATCACTACAATGCTACGCCCTGTAACAGAGTTGATGTGGCATTTCTATAATATTGTACAGCAAAGTTTTGATTTGTGAATTTTCATCAAGTCTCTAAGCTGAACAGGTTTGCTGTTCCTATTTGATCCTCTGTGGTCACAAAGACTAGGTCCTGTACATGTATTGTATGTGGTAATTCTAGTCATATCTATTTCAATAGATGCCTTCTTTTTTTTGTTTCTGTACCTTTAAAACCTCATATTTTGATTTATTTAATCAGATGTCTTTTGTTTTCCTCCCATTTCCCTTTGCTGAAGTCTAAACACAGACATGCAGGCTGTGATTAAAGTGCACTTAGAATGACTAACCAAGGTTTTTTTTAGTTTTCCAACCATTACACTACTCAAAAGGATTTTCTAAAACATATCAGGTTTTAAGGCAAGTGAGCATGCAAAGAGTAGACAGTCTGATATAATGGAACTCGTACTGTATATACTGTGATTGTCTGAAGGAAACCAGAAATACTTGTAATGTTAAAAAGCCATCCTTTCAACAGAGTCATGGAAATTAAATAAGAATTTAAATAAGGGCAAAATAACAACATGAGGATTTCCATGTTGGATAGAATGCACCTGAAAAAAAAAAACATTAATTGCAAACAATGCGAAGCTTTGTAAAATAAAATAATGTAGCCAATACAAAATACATCTACACTGCATCATATTGATTTAAGATTATTTCACAGGACTTTCTAATTTGATCCTAAAAACACTGCTTGAATAGAATTTGTATCAAAGAATACTGAAACTATGGCTACTTTTAAACTCGATCCTGGTAAACCTCATATTTTAGTTTATAACAATATAATAGCCCACTCACAAAGCACTCAGTTTAGAGCATAAACACAAAATAGAAAAAGTGAATATTAATCCAAAAATTGTTTATTTGACAGCTTTGAAAAACGCAGCAAATAATCGTCACTGCATTTTATCCGACAGACATTTTTATGAATGTTTTCACAAGCCATTTTACTTCTCTGACAGGAGTCAAAAATGTTAAATTTGCTGCTTAACTGTGATCTGCATGCCTGAACTAAAACCGTAAATGAATGAATCGGCCGTGGAAACAGTAATGTAAAGGAATCATTTCAGCAGTTGTACACTCAGGCTTCCTTTTGATAGTTATGTGGGCTTTCAGAACAGACCATTAGATGAACACATAAGTCACAAGCGAGGGCAAAAACCCATACCAGTTATTAGTTTCAATACCATGATTATAAATATACTGCACCCCCCCATCCCAACCCTCCCACCCACCCACCCCACACACACACACACTCACTCACTCACAGATCACTCAGTAGTCCATAAATGACCGGGATCATGTGATGTTTTTTTTCCAGGCAGACAGAAGCGACAGGCAGAGCTTCAGTCACATCACATCTCCACTATGATGCTGCCACTTGGGTTAATGGTTCCTCCAGGTACTGTACCAGGGCTTCTGCCTATAAACACAACATACACAGAACAGTGTTAACAAAGGCTTTATTCAGAGTGACAAATAAGGATTAGCTTCAAGCAATTGCCGTATGTGTTGTGATGTAGCATACAAGCTGTCCTATAAGTGTTCCTCAGTAAGACAGGATCGGTTTTAAATGACTTCAAGCTGAACACTACATCGTACAGTTCAGTATAGGGCTGCTACTGGAACTGTTTGGATTATCAAGTCATTGTATAAGTCATTTTTCAAGCAAAAATCCCAAATATTTGGTCGTTTTAGCTTCTCTAATGTGAGTATTTGCTGCTTTTCCTCGTCTTACATCGGAGTTAAATATCTTTGGGTTTTGGACGGTTGGTCGGACAAAACAAGACATTTGAATACTTAGACTCTAAAAAAATTGTGATGGATATTTTCACAGTTTTATGATGTTTTATAAACAGCTTTATGGTCTGTTAAGTTAATTTTAGTGCACCAAAATATAGCACCTACTTTAGATCAATTGAATTGTACCTTTTGGACATTTAAGGAATGTGATTTTAAATCTCCCAACCTCTCCTTGTTATTGTTTTACATAACTATATTTTCTTTTACATCCTCATTATTCTAATTTATCGATCAAATAATTTCCCCAAATCACACAGTTTTAATAGCTTTCTGTTATTTTTATGATAGAATTGGTTATTCTCTGTGTTGTTGTGCTTTAACCCTGAATATACAAATGAGCCTGAAAAGCAGGACATTGTTTGATGGGAAACCAATGACTGACAATCAGCTTTGACTGCAAAAAAAAAAAAAAAAAAAAAAAAACTCTCACCTTGGCTTTAAGCATTCCAAAACCCACCGTCTCTTTGGCGTACATACACAGTAGTAGGTTGGCTACACGAGTAATGGCCACCCTTCCCTCCTGAGAGAGAAAAGGAGAGAACGTGACAAAGTGCCCCAGTTCAAACTGTCCATATCAAAATCACTCATCATATGAGAACCCGAGAACAACTGCACTTCTTACCATACAATCCATGAGTATGAATTTAAGTTTGTCTTCGTTAAAGGCTTGGTGGCCATTCTTGTCGTAGGCCGCCCAGATGTTGCTAGCGATGGCAGCTGTCACTCGGGCGTCAGTGTCCCCGTATCCAGAGTAAGCCAGAAGTGAACCTTCATTGTTCAGTAAGCTGGGGAAAATATAAACTTTGAAGTTTCAGTATCCAGCACATGAACACCTGAAATGATTTTTACTATAGACTGTCAATGAATGGATTTTACTCAGGGTATCTCCATGAAGCTACCCAACAATGTTGGCCATATCTACAAACCTAATAATCATAGTATATATACTGTATATAAAGTAATATGAAACTATTTGAACTATGTACAAATATGTAAATTGTTATGAATCGTGTTGCAGTTTATCCAAGTTGCTTGTCAGTTTTTAAGACTCTTAAGGAACATTTGGAATGCCAATTTGAATTGACAATAAGATCATATTGTTACCATAAAGTAACTACAAATGAAAGCATGTGTAGAAATGCAGGAATTTCAAATTGACCTTATGTTACTTAGTGAATTTAGACATAATTTCAGTAGAGAGAGACGATTAGATCACAAAAAAATGTCAGCAAATATATTGATAATCAAATAATCGTTTCAAGCTAAAATGCCCCAAATCACTGCTCCCAGCTTCTCAAATGTGGTGGTTTGATGCTTTTCTTTGTCATGTGTGATATATAAGTGAACATCTTTGGGATTTGAACTGTTGGTCAGATAAAACAAGCAAATTGAAGAAGTCAATTTGAAATTATAACAAGCATTTTCCACTTTATTCTGACATTTTATACTCAGAAGACTGCAATAATGGCAGATTAATCGACAGTAACAATAAGATAGAGCTAGTTAGTTAGTTAGTTGCAGCCCTATATTTTAGACTATTACTAACTATAACTATTTGCAAACAACTTGTAAGGTTAAGGTTTGCCCTGCCCACAGTATTCCTTAAATATCATATTGCACAGAGATGTAAAATATGCAGTTTGATGTTACTAATCTTAGTCTACCTGTACCGCAGTATTCCGATATTTGGCAGACTCTTGATATTTAGCATTATATTTCCGTGTATGTCAAAAAGCCCACCATTGTACCCTTTCCAACAACAAAAACAACAACAAACTGTATAATGTTCAAAAACCATATTACCTCGTTAGCATGCTGCTAGCTAGCTAGCTAACGTTACTCACAGTGTGCTTTGGACTCCGTTTGTGTTCGCTTGGCTCAGAACCTGCGTTAACGCCTTTGGTCGTAACATAGCTACTTACTCACTAACATATGCTAATGCAAAAATTAAAAAAACAACAACTATATTTTAAACGAATAAACAACTGCCTTTAAAATGTCAAAAACTACTCATCCACAGTGGCGTCAGCTGATGTTTTCGTCCCTTTCCGGGTGTCTTCTCAATGCATTATGGGAATTGTAGGCTTAGAAGTCATCTTTCTTCTTTTTTAAGGCAGTCGGTATCCGTTGCATTGCTGCCATCTTCTGGATCTAGTCTTTTACTGTGCACCCTTTTTTTAATTTCTTTTTTTATTAGTAGAGAACATAGGTACATCGCCAGTATGAACATATACAAAAAGTCAATACCGAAGGTGCATATACAGAAAAAATATATGTAGAAAACATATAAAAAAGTAGAAAAGCAAATTGTAGTACATATTAAGTCAAATGTATCACCGATACATGAGAAATTTATCAAACATAATTCCAGTCTTAATTGCCTTCTTATTTTTAATGTCTAATTTAATTTCTTCTTGTTCCCCAATAAACAACATCATTGTCTATCTCATTGCCTTCAAAACAAATAAAAATATCTTTATCCTTAAATTGAACTGATTGCCCAGTGTTCCATCTTATAAGATGTTGAACATCAACCCAAAATATTTCAGTATACATACAGTGAAAGAACAAATGACCGATTGTTTCTTCTTCTAGTTCACAGAAAGTACAAGAATATTCAATATCAAGTTCGAATCTCTTTAATGTCCTTACTGTCCTACCTTCTTAAGTTTTATTCACAGTGACCACCTAAATGGATCCCATTCATGACATTCACCATACTACACATACGTCTGAGTTTGTGCAAATCCCTCCCCAGTGTAGTTTCTAGGTCTTCACCAGATATGTCCCCACAATGTTCAGAAATCTCCTAGCAGCGTCCAGCACCATCTTGATTCTTACTGATAGCCATGTATCTTGACAGCACAATGTATTACCCTGGTATTACCATGGAAATAATGCAAAAACACCTTTTTGTCCATGCAGAAACTCTGATCTTGTAATACTCCAGTTCCTTTTGCACCATTTCTTAGCTTCGATAATCCCTTTACTAATTCCGTTTACTTAATATTTACTTTAAAATGGAAATTGTCACTTGTAACTGTAGTACAGTAGCCTACTTGTCTAGAGTAAATATGGGGTACTTTGCACATAAATGTGCAATTTCCATTTTTGAGACTTTACACTTTTTGTTCACTTTTATTACTACCTGCTTATGTACAAATTACAGTATATGGTATATTTATTTATTTAGTACCTGCTTATACCCATACACATTACAGTATGTATACAGTATCTGCCTACCTGCGTATAATCTGCTCTCACTATGTATATACATACTGCCCAACTGTTTACATTAGTTTATACATTTTATATATCTGTAGAAGCAGAGTGGGAGGGAGCCTGAGATCTACAGTAAGACTTTCATTGCCAATGACTTGTTTCACTGTAATTGTCGTGTACATGACAATACAATAACTTGAACCTAATATTTCAGACGTAAAGATTTAATGTGCTACTAGTTTGCAGTTTAAGATTTGATTTGAAACTTTCATAAGATTATTCAAGTTTCATAATATTTCCAGTATAAATTACCCAACCTTTCAGAATACATTATATACAAAAACACATTAAAAAGGAGCAATGTAAACAAATAGGTCATTTATCTTTTAATAATTAAAAAAATTGTGTACTTAGATTCGATAAAGGCAGAATAAAGACTTTTATGGTAACTGTAATAATATATATTTCTGGTATTGCTACAGTTAATTCACATCTTCCTCTGCCACTGCAAATAGCTGTAGGGATGACTGTTATTGATCGACAAATACATTATTTAAATGTTTTTGATTTCTTAATATACTTGTACAACTTTTTAGATTTCACTGCACCCATCAAACAACCCGTTATAGACGATAGGCTAAAACACTGCCAGGACAAGTGAAAATATCAATCAAGGGCAAAGTCAACATAACACAGCTGTCAAAACTGCATTGCCAAAGTAAATCATTCACAATTCATTTATTAGATTGAAAAAAAAATGGCTACTTATCTGTCCAAAGGGAGACGAAGAATAGATTTCACCGATTATTTTACAATATATTGTAGAACGCATCATTATCTTCAGGCACTATACTGCTTATTGTGTGTACAACAGTTATTGCGAAAGGGTTTGGTTGAAATCATAGTATCACCAGGGCACCGACACTTCATAGAGACCATTTCACACAGTAGTTGAAAACAAAGAATCAAACTGGGTGCAAGTGTATTTACTTTATTTACTTTTACACAGTTCGTCTACAGGAAATCAACTTGAACCACACCTGTCGGCTAAGAAAGTAAATTTCAATGACGGTCTATACTAGTGGTGGGTGATATGAACCTCTGACATGGCATATGTAAATTTTAAGGCTATATTGTGATTGTAGAACATTTTATAGATTAAAATAATCAGATGGAAATGACTGTTTTGGCTAATTCTGCAAATGAAAAACCTAACAAATGTATTCCAGGAAAATTCTGTAAATCCAATATCACAGTCTGGAAATTATCGCCAATACAACTAGAGATATTAAACAGATCAATTGAAAATCAAAATGTCAAGCTTTCAGTTCTAATATAATGCTGGATAGCTTAATTAACAATAATGCATCATATTTTAATTAATTACTTTGTGAGTAAAATCTGAATCTGCAATGTAACCAGTTACATTTCTCTGTCAGATAAATGTAGTAGTACAATGTTTTCCTCTGAAGTAGAAGTACACAATAAGTAGTATACAATTGAGATGAACATGTTTTAAGTGCTTTGGGGCCTTTTGTAAGTTATTTCAGGGTATGGGCTAGAATAGTAATTTAATATGTTTCCTATCTAAACATAATCATAATAAATCTATAGCAGTTTGGGGTCCAATAGCACAGGCCGAGCAATCAACCCGTTCCAACGACACAGCGCCAGTTTACCTCAATGTAGCAAATTTTCTACCAGTTGAAAAGTCTTTATCTTCTCACTATGTTTAAATGTCACATTGTCCAACCCTCATCCACACACACATTACACACACTTGGTCCTAAAATCCGAAAACTTTTGACTTTGTCCTCCTCCTAAACATTTAGGCAGCAGTGCAAACCACCACAAGAATCAGTACTGAGAAACATTTTGGGGGAGAAATACAAGGTGTCACGAACCTGCCAGGGTGAAAAACTTCCATGAAGAGATAACTTAAATAAATACCAGGCAAGAGGATTGAAAAAAAAAACCAAACATGTAAAAACAAGCTGAGCGCACAGAAGACCATCATCCAAACTACAACAACAACCTAACCACCAAATACAATCTGTTAAAATGGATGTAAAATTAGTAACTATTAGAATTAATTCCTTGATAACTTCGTGCAGACATCCAGTGAATGAGCACTTATCGTGTCTGAAATCATCTCCGACAGGCCTGGCAGGAGTAACTCATTGGTCGCAACAAGGAGAGTTGTGGCGTTATTTCTCTGAAGCAGTACTACATATACTCCATCACTTAATCACAGTATATATTATTCTGGTGTACATTGTTTACATATATACTAGACAGGCTGCTATTAATCAACCGTGTCACTTCACCTCGTAACTTGTCATTTTAATTTGTCACTTAGTTACCTCATAACTTTTAGATAGACACATTTATATATACATTTATTTATCCCCGGACGGAAATTCACGTCACAGTTTACTAGTTGTATATACCGCTTATTTGCTTTATTTTTTTACTTCTCTATTTATATGTACTTACCATATCTCATCTGCCACGGCATTTAGCTTTAGCATAGGACCAATTCTGTTAGAAACCAACAACATCCTTCCACTATGATTTCCCATCCTCCCCTGTTTATCCTTCCTATGATTTACAGATCAGCTGAAGAGATAACAAGTGATTGGAATACCACTGCGTCTATCTGGGTGTCAGGTCAGACTTATTTATTTGATGTAGGATGGTGTTTATGTATTAACTTATTTCAAATCGCCCATGCCAGTCCCCAACTCTACCCCGTCTTCCACCCTCAACCCCCAGAATGAAACGAGTGGGTTAGGCCAACAGTCTTTCGATGGCGGCGTTGACATCCCCTCCCGTAGCGATGAGTGCCTGCAGGTTGGCTTGGCGGTCGATGAAGCCCATGGTGTTGAGCTGGTCGAGCTGCTGCTGGAACCGAACCTCCGGGGTCTGGAGCTGGGAGGGAGGAGACCACGCATGAGGTCAGCTACTGCTTTTTTTTTTTTTTTTTTTTTTTTTTACAGAGGTGGACCTCCTTTTTCAGATTCTGATTACTTTATTTAGTAATAAATATTCTCGCGATATGTCCAGAGATAGGCGAGCAGCCGCCTGGCTGCTTCCACCAGAATATTTCAATATTTCATGTTAGTATTTTAAAATGTTGCTCTGATTTTAGAAAACGCAACAAATTTAGGCAATAAGATAAAACATACTGATGGCCCTCCGCCTGCAAACATCTGTAACATCTGCTGCATGAGCTGTTGCTGAGAGGAACTGGTGGCTGAGAGGGGACTGGATCCGGTTGCCATGGCAGGCGGCTGAGGGATCTCTGGGGGGATGCTGCCCCCTGTGGCTGGAGGAACCGCGAGACCTCCGGGAGACAATCTAGAGGAGAAAGAAATGTCAACAATCAAGAAAACTGGCAATTCCTGTCAATTTCAGCAAAATGTACTGGTACTTCAAATGGCCACTACCAATTGCTCACTTAAACAGAATTCATACAGTATACGTCAATCTGTTGGGTTTACATATTGCGTTCTTTTACAAAAACAACATTTCAATGACTTATTCTAAGAATTTGGGATCTTTTTCTTTTCATGATTCAAATAACAGAAGGAATTCAGATTAATTCAGAGTTGACCATCAGATAAGGACAATTACACAGGGTTGAAATATATAGTATACAACAGTCGGTACCTGGACATGAATCCCGGGGCTTCTGTCTGTAAGGTCTGCAGGCCCTGTTGGATCTGTATGAGGGCCTGCATGGCTCTGGGGTTGGTCAGCATAGACAGTGTTTCAGGATTCTGCATCTGCTCAATAACAAACATTACACAAGTCAACTCTAAAACCCAACAGAGCCTTCAAGGTCCAGAAAGATGACACTTAAAAAATAAAAAAAATCTTGTGCACACAAGATAACAATTTGGATGTCTGCATACACTCTCCATAGAGCCTTATAAACCCAGAGGATGCTCTCACGGTTACTAAGCACCCAGTTCTGGTTATGCATCATGTCTTGCATCATTGCTGGATGTTTGCCAACTCTATGGTCTGTCAAGGGACGAGAGGATTCAGACAACAAAAACGAACAGTGAGAGCTGAGGTGGCCTAGAAGAAGAAGCAAGCTTCTGACTGGAATGGCGGCCATCAGTGTCAATCCTAAACTTGTTGGGACATTCATGGGAGCTCCCAGTTGCAGGAGTGAACAAGAAAGGAACTAGATCAGCATCAAGGAGTGCGGGACAGTTAGAGAAATAACAACTGGGATGTAAAAAACATAGCTGCAAACTCAAGTGGGTAGAAAAAGGTGACAGTACTTGGACTAGCTAACGTTCTTGCTGAGTTGAACAGCAACATTTCTAGTAACAGCAACTGCAAAAAACGCTTGTATCCCAAACATGTGGCCAAGCTCGGGCCAGCATCAAAAGCAGGTGTGTCTGGGGCAACCTCTAGCTCACCCAGTAAGAGCGTGCGCCTCATGTAGGCTGAGTCCTTTGCAGCAGCCCGGGTTCGGGTCCCACCTGCGGACCTTTGCTGTGTGTCATCCCCATTGACATATATATAATGGACCAACAGATCCCGCTGCTCTGGACGGAGACCAGTGAAGGATATTAGAAGCACTTTTCTGGTGAGCGCTGAGCATTACTGCGCAGCTTCCAACTGAGCTTGAAGACGTAAATGTGCCGTGAGCAACCTGTCTGAAAGTTGTAAGTCTTCTGGTAGCTGTGCCAAGAGAAATCTCAATCATTCCCAATATTGCAGAGATGGAGAGCGTAGGTATATGTAAGGAGATAACATGGACACAGGCTAATTATTGCTAACTAAAATGCTAGTTAACATTAGTAATTAAACTTAAACAGCTAATGTAAGTCGAAACTGCCTGCTAGCTTCTCCTGTACTGTACGGTAATTTCTCTACTGTGTGACAGTAAGTCGCGTAGTTATGACACAATCGTTAGCCTATTTTTACAAAAACGTCTGCTACGGAGCCATAACGTGAGATACAAGGTAATGGAGCCTTTTATACATTGCCGTGTTTCTTTAGAAATAAACAATGGACAAATAGAGTCTTTAAACGCTTCAGATGTAAAGTTATTCTCTGTCAAAGTGACGTCAAAATGAATGGCAGTCAATGGAATGCTAACGGGAGGTGATGACTTATTAGCATCAAAATGGCGCCATAGAAGCTACGTGTTCTGAGGAGAAGCTTAACCCCTTGGTCATCCCCCATCTCTCTTTCCTGTCTATCCACTGTCTCTATGAAATAAAGGGAAAAGCCCCCCCCAAAAAAACTTAGCCCAGACGTGGACCACCCCAAATAAAAACTTAAGTTGTACAAAAATCATGCGGGTACCATCGTTTCCATTCAAAGCGGTGAATTTGCCAAAAGGTGATGAGTTTGCAGCTGTAAGAGAAAAAAATGAATAAACAAGCAAGGTGGGGGAACCTCTGTATCAGGACACACAAGACGTTTCATTAATCCGTGCTAGCTCTCTGAGGTTGACCTGGCGTTTCGGGGCACTATCATGAGCAACTCTGCACCGACCTGTCTCATGAGGTCAGGGTTGCTGAACATGCTGGAGACGTCCGGGGTCCGTTCCACGAGCTGCTGCATCTGGGGATTGCCTGCGAGCATCTGTCTCATCAGGTCTGGGTTGGACATCATGTTCTGGACCAGGGGGCTGCCCATCATCTGCGACATCATCTGTGGGTTGGACATCAGCTGACTCTGCACCTGCTGCTGCATCTCCATGAAGCTGGATGAACGCATGCCCATGCCTAACAAGCCGGACAGGTCACCGAGTCCACCTGAGGAGGAGGAGGAGGAGGAAAGCTGGAGAATACTTCCATGCAGCAAAGATTCTCTTTTACTAAAGATAGCGAATTACACGCAGCGCCAATGGTATGAAACGGTTAAGGGTGTCACGATTTCGATTTTAATTTGAAACTGACTGAAATTAAGTCACAATCTCGAACAGCGAATTAAAAAATGGAATCGTCGATGCTGCCACGCCCTCATGTCACGACTGGTCGGCTTGTCAAGCGGAAAAAAAACACAGGTGTTGAAGTGCTGCGAGTCAGTCAACCTCCTCTAACTTAGCTACAGCCAGTGTCTTGTCTTTGCACCATGTGGAAATGTTGTTAATCCTCTTCGCAACCCTAATTACAGCTACGTAATCTATGCCAGTGGTTCCCAAACGTTTTTATGTGAAGGACCTCCAAAACAGACATAAATTACCCAGTCCCTCATTTGATAAGATTATGTCATAGGGTCCCCCATCTGAGAGGATTTTTGCTTTTAGATATCTTATATATATAGAAATCTAGACGCACCCTAGCAGCAGCAAATGTAATTTGCAGCCAGGGTCGTCTAGCAACTCTCCGTTGGCTTGCGAGCTGGAAAAACCAAACTCTAGTCAGGCCAATCACATTGTGTATAGAGTCGGTGGGCGGGCTTAATGTAATGACGGCAGAGTTGCAACGGTTCCGCGTGAATTCCCTGCTACTTGAAAACAAAGAAGTTGGCTGCTGCTGCTGGCAAACAGCGGTCTTTCGAATCGGCTTTGGCCGCGACTCCGGAAGACTTGGAGTTCAGCTTTTCTTTGAGAAAAGAACAAAGAACGGCACTGAAGTCATTCTTAAAAAAGGAAGATGTGTTCGGAGTTTTGCTGACCGGATACGGCAAAAGTTTAATCTATCAATGAGCATGCTCTGCCTGGTTGTAGCACTATCCTATTGCATGCAGAGGGAATTTGAAAGACAACCGTTTATCCCGCCCCTCGGATTGAGCCCTGCCAATGGTGAGTTCCCAGACCCAACATCTTGATGTGGGTCTGGCTTGTCAGGCTAGCTTATGGATGGAATTACGGTGAACCCCCTGGGTTCCTCTCAAGGACCCCCGGGGGTTTCCTGGATCCAGCTTTGGGAACCACTGATCTATGCGATAGGATCATAAGAATTAAACTCAATGTAGAGCAAAAAGGAAGCGAGTCATTTAAAATATATAGAATTCTTACTCATTGCATTAGCAGGCTCTGTTGGTGTCTGACTCGTGCCACTTCCTGCTCTGTCTGCTACAGTGGCGTTGCTGCTGCTGCTGCTATTTTGAGGCGTTGCAGAACTGGAACTTGTCTGAGATGTACCGTCACCTGTTGATCTTTGAAGAGAAAGCAACCATCAAATACAAATCTCACCAGGCTCGAGCTTTGCCCCTTTACCTACAAAACACATTTCATGCATTGTACTTACTTCGGTGCAGTCTTGATGACAAGATGAACGGTCATGCCATCTCTGATTTTGTGCTGGTTTAAAGAATCCTCATCCTTCAGAATCTTTCCAGCAAATATCAACACCAGCTGGTCCTGCGGGGCCTCGAACTTTTTGGACACCTCCTGTTTGAACTGGACGAATGAGACGAGCAAGTGAGCAACTGCTCGGAGGTCCCCAGAAGAGGTGGTCACTTGAGTGGTTGTTAAGATAAATATAATATCAACTGGGTTCTGCATTATTATGTCATCTTGTGGTCCTCTTTTGAAGAGGGGTTCTGTGTCAGAATCTAGTTCTGAAATGTAATTACTTTAGTTTATAATGTGCCCACATGGTGCTTATTCCTAAATTGTATTTCATCAAATGTAGAAAAAAATTGAAAGGGTCCAGAGAAGAGCTACTAAATTAATTCCAGGAATGAAAAATGTGTCTAGAGATAGATTGAGAAAATGAAGTTTACAGACTCTCATATTTAGGAGATACAGAAGTGATTTGATTCAGGTGTATAAGCTTGTACGGGGAATATACAATGTAACACTTGATCTTTCAGTTTTGGAGCAATATAGGTATGAGACACGAGGGAATTCTTTAAAAGTTTACCCTAGAAAATGCCTGTCTGAAAAGAGAAAGAATTTTTTCACACTCCGTACGGTAAAATCATGAAACGAGCTTCCAGAAGAAGTTGTGCATTCCCCTTCAATTAATTCTTTTAAGAATAGGTTGGATGCATTTTGCCTGTCAAAAGGTGTATTGTATAATTATAAAGCTCATCAGTAATTTATGTAACTTATTTATGAATTGTTAGAAAATTTCAATCATGAAATGAATGTGTTTTATGAAAACAACATGTTAAAATGTGAATATATATATATATATATATATATATATATATATATATATATATATATATATAAATAAATAAATAATTGTGTGATGCTTGAGTCTGGAATAGAGGATTGTATATCCTGAACCAGAATTTTTTCTTTTAATAAATTTCAATAAATCAAATCACCACAAAGTGACATACAGAGAGAACCTGGAGTCAGGTCGTACTCTTACACTTGAGTAGGTGACCCGTCGTTATTGTTGATTCAGAGCAAAGTAGAAAGACACACCAACATGTAGTTATTGATGGTGCCAAAATATCTAGGGACAGTTATTCATTTAAAACCGTCATGGAACTTAAACAAAGGCGTCATTCACAGGAGAGGATGTTACAATGATTATACTTTGACCGTTTGGAGTAGACAGACAGATACTGGTTATCTTCCATCGTTGGAGGGTATTCAAACTTTCTGTTTTATTGCTTGGTATTTCTTGCTTGGCAATCCTCACACCGTGAGAGGTTCTGATGTATCTCACCCTATTCCTTGTGATATGATAGATGTCACTTGCATTTATTTGGTGATGTTGTTGTGGATTACTTTGCTGTCTGATGTCGGTCTTTAACTGTAATGTATTTTGTTGCCACACACACACACACACACACACACACACACAAAATAAATGAAACTAAAACATTTTCTGTTTTGTTTCAGTAACCCCAGACAGGTTAAACAGGTTAATGCACAAGCATGGTTGTTGCCGTGAAATCAGCAAATAGGCTTAGTTTCACAGATAAGTATCAAAGCGTGGGTGATATCATTAGTGACGTTACTTCGACTTGTTTAATAATGTTGTAACTTGGTCAACAGCATCCCACCCAGATTCTATCAGCGACCTGTCCCTTCGATAATATAACGTTAATTCGTTATCACTCTACCCAAACTGAAACGACACTAATTTCACTGCAGTTTCCCCATTAGAATGATGTAATAGTTAGTTAGCTTCAATGTCAAATTTAGCTGCCTACGACTAGATATTGAAAATGTCTTGCACGTTCTGTGAACTAAAAAAGAAAGTTGTTTTATCACTGTACCAGCATATGTTGGTTATATATATATATATATATATATATATATATATATATATATATATATATATATATAAAAAAAAGGAAACTGAGCAAACAATTCAATTTCAGGATGCACACAATAACTGCATCATTATGGCAACACTAAGTTTTAGGAGACCTTAAACAAGTAAAGACTCATTTTGTGTTTTTAAATTTCTCATGGACCGATGATAGGATTAATTTAAATTCGTATGACGTTTTCTATTATTTTTTATTTTCTTTGTATATGCACCTCTGGTATGGACAGTTATGTGTGTTCATACTGATGATGTAGCTAACGTCACTTGTGTTCTTTTAAATACATAAAAACGGTTTCAGCTAACTGCAACGTTAACGTTAGCTCTAATAACGTGACGCTACATTTTCCGGTTATTTCCGTAATCACACAGATGTCTGCCGCCTCAGGAAATATTGGATTTAAACGTTAAATTCGCACCAAGCAAATATTGTAATATTGCGGGCAGACAGTAGACATCTGTCAGACCACGAAAATACCATCGAACACACAACCCGCTGCTCGACAACAGGCAAAAAAACAACAACGTTTCGACCTTTCCCCTAATGTTTGATACGAAACGCATCATGATGATGATAACGTGATTTCTGCTGCCGGATGTTGAAACGCCAGTTACCGCACCTGGGAGACAGAAGAATCCTCCGAAATAGAAATTTCCTCTTTCCCATTGGGGGTTTTCACGGTGATCACCATCGCAGATTCTCCAGGAGCAACATTTTTATCCATGTTGGTATCCTCCGTACGCTCCGTGCTGTTATTTTCCGCCATCTTTACTGCTTAAACTCCTCCTTCTTCTTCTTCTTCTTCCTCTTCTTCTGTGTGGTCTGGTCCATCAGCGTGTTGCCGCCACCCAGCGGTCATTAATTAAACAACAGCTTTACATTTTGGTTCGTACTTTTTACATGAGTAGGCCTACTTATTTACTTTCTGAAGGATATGAATACTTCCTCCACCACTCTCAACATGTAAGGACAAAATCTAAGTAACAAGAAAGTATTTCTCCATAATTCAGGACTTCTTAAAGGACAATTCTGGCGCAAAATGAACCTAGGGGTTAATAACAGATGTGTTCCCCCTCGGTCGCTCTCTGGGACATGTTTTCATGTTAATCGAATGTGTTTGTAGCTTGAAAGAAGCTAGCGCGGACCGCTGATTAGCTTACAACGCTAGTATTTGGAGCACAGGGAAAGTAAAAACAAATCACTATTTATACCACTAAAAAGGCTCAAAATATCCAAGTATATCTCGCTGCAGTCTGCGCTGATATAGCCTCTTGATTCACATTAGATAGAAACTGATGATGTAGGCTAAACACAAACGATATTTCATGCAACAGTGAAGTTTTCATGTAGTTACTACTGATTTCTGATTTTGAAATGATATCCAAATTTGAAAAATGGGTCATTTTAAACCTTGTTAATATTGATGACAATGTGTTCAAACGAAAAACGAGCCATATTTAATTTAGCCCTCAAAAGTAGAATGGTGTGTTGTTTCGTTATGGACTTTCATATTAACAGCAAGAATTCAGTCACAACGAAATGTACAAAGGGGCAATTTTGCTTTAACAATTAACAGGTGAACCAGAAGCATACAGGTGAAACTTGAAAAATTAGAATATTGTGCAAAAGTTAATTTATTTCAGTAATTCAACTTAAAAGGTAAAACTAATTATATAGACTTATTACATGCAAAGCGAGATATTTCAAGCCTGTATTTGTTATAATTTTGATGACTGATGACTTTGATGAAAGGTTCAATATTTTAGGCTGAAAGTGTCCCACTCTAATCAGCTAATTAATCAAAAACACCTGCAAAGGTTTCCTGAGTCTTTAAATGGTCTCTCAGTCTGGTTCAGTAGAATTCACCATCATGCGAGATGCTCCTCGGATATTACCTGCACAGTAACACACCTGATCTAAGTATTTCAAAAGGTCGAACACACAGACAGATGTTTAGATATAGTAAAATCGCTACGTGATTACCGTTATATCCGAGGGTTGAAGTTGCATTTTAACAGCAGTGCAAGTTGCTGCTGTGGTTTAGCTGAAGCTAACGCAGCCTGAGCTTTCACTTTACAATATAAAAGGTGTTGACTTAGCTAGCACGCAAACAGTTCATTTACATGTCTACGAGCATGTTAGCAAACTACACCAAAAGACAAATACTGAGGAATATTGATAGAAAGCAGGGGGAACGAGTAGGCTACTTCCATACTTTTTAGCATTGGCTAATTAGCAACCTGCCTGCCATGATCAGATGTAGCTTCCGAGCTAGCTAGCAGCTAGCCCCAGAAGCTCATGAAAACAAGGCTTTCACCGGAGCAGTCTTACGCTATTTCCGAACCACTCTTTTCGTTTCAAAGTCGGAAATCAAATAAATGAAAAAGTACACAGGCCCAATTACAGTTCACTGTTGTTGCATGAAATGTCGTTTGTGTTTAGCTTACATCAGTTTCTGTCATCTAATGTGAAACAAGAGGATATCAGCTTTGCTACCGTCTTGGTCCGTTCGAGCGTATGGGGAGACGACGTAGGTAAAAAAAATAAAATAAAATAAAATAAAAAAAAAAAAAATAAAAAAAAAAATAAATAAATGACTGACTGACTTGGATGTGGGCGGGGCTTGATGTCAACCCGCCTTCCCGCAGACTGCAGCGAGATGCTCCTCAAAATATCACCACACGTCAACGGTAGCATAATGAGGGTCCCTACATGTTAACCGAAGCATTAAGAAAATTGTAAATGTACAGACAGTTTATTAAAAAGATAGTTTAGAAAGACCGTAAGAGACGGTGGCCGCCTGTATACGAGAACGCGTATAATTTATAATCTATCTTTTTAATAAACTGTCTGTACACTTACAAAGTTCTCAATGCTTCGGTTAACATTTAGGGACCCTCATTATGCTACCGTTGAAGTTTGGTGATATTTTGAGCCTTTTTAGTGGTATAAATAGCGATTTGTTTTTACTTTCCCTGTGCCCCGAATACTAGCGTTGTAAGCTAATCAGCGGTCCGTGCTAGCTTGTTTCAAGCTACAAACACATTCGATTAGCATGAAAACATGTCCCAGAGAACGATCGAGTGGGTACACATCTGTTATTAACCCCTAGGTTTGTTTTGCGCCGGAATTGTCCGTTAAGAAGTCCTGAATTATGGAGAAATACTTTCTTGTTACTTAGTTTTTTGTCCTTACATGTATTTTTGTTATACTTTATAATTTTATTTTCAACATTTTTGTTATTGTCTATTTAATCACAGCTGAGAGTGATGGAGGAAGTATTCAGATCCTTTAGAAAGTAAATAAGTACTAATGTAAAAAGTACGAGCCAAATTAAAACAGGAACATTTACTTTATTACAATTAAAAGTAAAAGTACTCAATGCTGAAAAATGGCCCATGTGACTGTGGTCAAAACAATTATCAAAATAATTCATGATTGATTTCCCGTCAATTGAAATGATTAATCGCCTAATCTTTTCAGCTGTACATGTATAGACTGTTGGGTAGTGTAAAGTAACAGTAACTAAAGCTGTCAGATAAATGTGGTGAAGTAAAAAGTAGAATATTTTCCTTTGCGATGTAGTGGAGTGGAAGTATAAAGTAGCATGAAAACAAAAGACTCAAGTAAAGTACAAGTACCTCAAATTTGTACTCTTAAGTGCAGTACTTACATAAGTTTTGCCTACTTAGTTACAACTCCACCACTGTTAGCTGACATACAGTATACATTAAGCCTATTTCAAAACAATTTCTCAGTTTTGCCCTGTTTTCATTATGTGATAAGCTGTTTTTTGTAAGTTACATTTTTATTGAAAATTTTGTACACATACAAAACCGCATACAGCCAAAATTACAATTGAGTTAAGACCCATAACAAAAAGCTTTGAATAAAGCCAGCATGTAGTAAAATAATAATAATGTCTTACATGTATGGATATTTTTAATTACAAAATGATATTAAAGTAAAACAAATTGGCAATCAAAAAATCAAAAATCAAATCAACAAAGTGACGTGAGCTTTCTCCCTTATTTCAAATGCAACATCATGATCTGATTCCAAGCCTTGTAATTTGTGGTGTCATTCAGCTTTCTTCAACACACTTTTCCTACTTTGACTCAGACTTCTCCTCTGGAGCCTCAATATGTGTGTGAATCTTTCCATGTCAAATATCTCTTCTACTCCACCCAGCCATTGTTCCTTCATAGGTGGGTCTGCTTTGCACCATGCTCTGGTTATAGTTTTCTTGCTGGCTGCCAGCAGTGCTTAGATCAGGTATCTGTCCCCACCCTGTGTGTTTTCCTGTGCCAGATTCCACAGATATAACACAGAGCCGGTGTTAGGCATCCCATAACCTAATATCTCCTTTAATACTCCCCATATTTCTTCCAAATAATCTTTCATCTTTTGGCACTTCCAAAATATGTGACAAGCTTTTAGTTATTTTACTGGCAAATGTTCAATAATATCACCAATTATGCTGTAAAGATGATATATTCCATGGCCATTGTTTTTTTGTTGCACTGGTGTGGCTGCTTGCATTTGAGATAATTCCTGTTAGGAATCAAATCTAATCTGATCCAATTTTTATTTTTTTAGGGAGTCGCCTTCTTAAACATTCTGGAAACAAACACCACAATCTGTACAAACATGTTTGATTGTCCGACAAGAACAATCAGTCTGAATTATATAACTGATATTTACGGTCCACACCTAAAATTTTACAGATAACCGAGCATATAAGTGATGGGTTTTTTGTTGAGCCGTCCACATTCTGACTATTGGAGTGGTTTGCTGCGAAATCTTCCTGGCTATAAGGTATAGTACAAACATCAATTCCTTTGACCTCATTCTGTTAATAAAAGCCGTCCAAGTGTATGCTTACCTTGGATAATGTATTAATAATGTATCCATGCATGAGGGATTTTAATGTGACATACAGAATTCTTTTTAGATTTCTCATCTTTCTGCAAGAATGATGGCTGGTCACACGTGCCTCCTTTTCCACTACATTTTGCTGTCTGTTGTGTAAGTATAAAGTTTTGCAAGTAAAATACAAGAATATATTGATGGTTTTTAGGATGCCAATTTCAATTTGTGGCTTTGGAGTTATAACACCACAAAATCATGCTTTAAATCATCAGTGTTTTTTGTCGTGGAAAAGACCTGTTCTTCAATGACAATGGAAACCTCTTACTCCCGGGGTCCTACAATATTCCATGGATGGCGGGCATTGAGAATTTCCGCACCCTCTCTCTCATCACCTTCCCCGGTGCCCATGACAGCATGGCCCTGTACGGAGGTCCAGAGGCTGAATGCCAGGCCTTGTCCCTGAAGGATCAGCTCAGGGCTGGCATTCGATTCCTGGATCTCAAAGTGTTCGGACTGGGTGACACCCTGTATGTCATGCATGGGGTCATGTACCAGCACAGCACTCTCAAGGATGTCCTAGCCACTGTCAGAGCCTTCCTGACAGAGTTTCAGACTGAAGCTGTGCTCATTAGAATCCAACCAGAGTCTTTTGAGAAAAACACTGTCAATCAAATGGTGCAGAGTCTGATTGGCAACGACCAGCATGTCTGGGTGACTTCTGGTATGCCAAATATGGGTCAGGTCCGGGGGAAAATAGTCTTTTTGCAGAAGAGCACCTTCACACTAGGAATTCCCCTCATCGATACAGACGGGAAAGGTCAAACCAAGGTTAGCAACGTTAAAGATAAAGACAACAGAATTATAAAGCAGCTAAACCAAGCCACTGAAGCCTGTGGGGGCGATAATGCGGTTCTGACTTACACTAGCGGCACTGGCTTTGGTACTTTCTGGGGAATGTTTCTGACTCCAAAGAGAGTGGCTGAAAAGGTAAACCCATGGCTCAATCAATACCTGAGACAGTTTTACCCCAATCAGCCCAGGCCATGCTTTGGTATCATCGCCATGGACTTTCCCGGCATTGACCTTATTCAAACTGTTATCAATTTAAACTGGTGGTAGTTGTGTACAATTTGCCCCATCATGTGTTTGAGAGGTTGAGTATTTGAATCTGATGGATGACTATGAAGTCTTTCCTGTATTGTCATGGTTCACACTCTATCGATATATCTGACAATATAAAATGTAATCTGAAAAGTGATACTCTGCTTGTCTTTGTCAGTTGTATCTTGAACTGTGTAATTTTGGAAGCAATGGCATTTATGACAAAAATAAATTTAATTTCATTACCTCCTCATTGATGTGAATGGTTACTCACTGATTTTGCATCTCAATGTCTTTGTATTTAGTTTAATGCTGCCTTATTGTGCTCATTATCATGTTGGAATAAGTACTCAGATTTATTAGTTTAGGTAAAGTACCAATACAACAACACATCAAAATCCTCCTTTACAAGTAAAAATACGGCATTTAAAATCTTACTTCAATAAAAGTACTATTATTAGTAGATATATGCTACTTGATATTCTGAATGCTTCTTACACATGTATGAAGCTGTGATGATAGCAGTATTAGCACAGATAGAATCGTTTGCATTTTTTTTTAGGTCGTAAAAATACTATAAATAAAAACAATCAACACGGAGTATTCACATTTATCATTGTGTTTAACGAAATAATCAGCAAAGGGTTAAGTTTCTTTATATTTTCCAGATAAGGGGAGGTACTTCTGGTAACAGCTCTGCCTCTTCTTCCTGATTTCAGGACAATAATAACTGCGAAACAGCCATACAATCGGCCAGGCCTTGTCAGGCAGAGTACATTCATTCAGGTTTTTCTTCTACTCTAACAGACACAAACATGTAAGTCTTTTTGCCATTGTTGCCATGAGAGAAAATGTGTATCTCAGGCGAATATTAACTATTAAAAGTACGCTTTAATCGGATGGCGTACGGCAGATGTGTATTAAAATCAATGCAAGCCATGTAAAATCCAAGATGGCGTAACTTCTTCGCTCACGGACTGCAGGGCTCGTGCTGCCAATGGAGCATATTAAACTATTGCAGTATTGGACAAAAACATTTTGTTGGAGCCATTATGTAACTTAGTTTTTTAAGCACGCTGGTGACTAGAATGCATATGATGCAGTTTTGTATTTGAGTGGAGCACTGACGCATTGCATTTAGGCTAATCAACAGCGTCAGTACAGGTGTGTGGTAAAGGGGGAAGCAAACAGCTTTTTACCGTGTCCGCGTGGCTTGTTTGATTGTATTTAATTGGAAAGACGAATGAAACTTACCTGAAATGAAATGGACAAAACTGAAATATACCCTACGGTGAACATGCACCGTCATTAAAATAAATGGGTCAACGATGAAAGATTAAAAGATATTTAATGCAAGCCTATTGGACATTGGTTTATTGACAGCAGAACACGCGTCCGAACAAGTTCTCCCTTTCTGTCAAATAAAGATCAACGTCGAGATTAGCCTTGCTGGACTTTACAGACTCCCTGGGACATGATTTGTTTATGTATTTACTTTGTAGTTGTGTGTATGTGTACTTGTATGTGTTGTTTGTAACTGCAAATGCTTTCAATACATTAATTGAAGGTAGTCACTAAAGTAGCCATCCACGGATACAGTTAATCCTAAAATTCACTGTGCCACGTGTGTGTGTCATGATGATTTATAAAATCATGCCAACAATTATTGTTTTAATAGCTTGGTATTCTATGCAAAAAAGGTGTGTATATATAAAGGGTTTAGGCCACCCTACACTTTATTGTAGGCCCAGTTTAATATGCAACTTCATTTGCCACAATAGTAGGGGGTTCCTGCGTTCCTTCTCTCTTTCAGTTAAAAGCTCTGACACACCAACCTGACGACCGACTTCGGCAGAAAAGGCCGACTGCCTCCCCGAGTTGGTCAAAAAAGTGCCTCTGAACACACCGAAGCGACGCCGACTTGAGCGTACGTTCTGCGCGTGACGTAATACGTCTCCATAACAGCAGGCAACTAATCTGTATTGTCGCCCAAAAAATGAAAAGCGGCAGCTGATTGGACGGACGCTTCACGTGGGTCTGGCTGCTCCCGGATTTTACAACCGAGCATATAGGACTGCTTCGTTCGGGAATACAATCTCATATTTTACGAAGATAATTCACTGAAACGTGTTTCTGAAAACATTTTAAGCGAGAAATAGGCCATGCAGTTGCTGAATCTGTCTTCATTTCAGATTGACAAAGGTCAGTTTAATAGGATTTTAATCAGATTTTGAGAGGCGTTAGTCAGGCTCATCCCGCTCGTTATTTCCGGGTTAGTGCTCCACCAATCATATTGGTCATTGAATCCGATTGCCCGCCTTCCGATTCAACATGTCAAAGCGGCCCAAATGAGGGCCCACGGCTCTTCCGACTGACGATGGCACGGAACACACCAAACAGACTGTTCAACGGCTGATAATCGGGTTGGTGTGTCAGGGCCTTAAGGGGTCCTTGGCTTAAAATGTCGAAGACCCCTGCTCTAGACATTCAGTAGTGTACTTCCCTAAATTTTGGGGAATCATAAGAGACAGATGTAAAAAAGAAAAGGGACAATCAAAACCGCAGAGCTCGTGATATCCTGAGTTCTTAGTATGGGTCAAGCTCTAAAAATGCTGAATCGTGCTATTTCTAAAATGCAACTTGATACATAGGCTACTTTATAAGATCTTTCCTGCCTGGTAAATGTCACTTCCCTAGTTTATAATTAGGGCTTTGTGTTAGAAACTTTAAACCTTGATCCTAATCAGACATAGCCCTGATGGGTTATTTTTTCAGACTTTAGAAAGCTCCCTCCAGAGCCATTAGAGACTTCGTTATTTATTTAAGGGGCCACCGGAGGAGTTTTGGGACCTTCAGCCTAAAAAGACATGACCCTCCCCTCATCAGTAAAAGAAATTCTATAACCCTCCAAAACGATTTGGAAAAAAGGAATGACCCTCCCCCAGCAATTTATCAATAGGCCTACCTTCTGTACTGGATTGCACTTGGAAAATATATACAGATTCCCATTGTTTTTTTTACAGCCATGAGATACATGACTAAACCTCTGCATTCTCATCTGACGCATCACACTCCTCTGTTATGGTGTGGTGGCCATTTCAGTAGATTTACTCACTAAAATTGTTGTGGAAACACAATAAGCATGGAAACTAAATGCACACTTCCTGCATTACTGTATTACTTCAAATACTAAGTTACTCCTCTAGTAAACTAGTATTCACATGAAATAAAACAATAAAATATTGAGACCATTCAGCAAGGCACTCTGGGTAACATTCAACACACAAACTGGTTGCTATGGACTCGTCACTAGGCTTCCTCCACTTCGCCATTTAAACAACGTGGAATAAACGTATAAAAGTCAAAATCTACACAAAACCCACAATCAATTAGTAAGATGACATCAAATGTGGCATTTAGGAAACCTTTATTGCAATCTTGGCACGGCAAGATGTCCAGACTAGTGCAACAGTCATTTTCGTTTTTTGCGTCCTGCTGCTCCCATCGTCAGCCAGGTAATATTTTTTTTTACTAAAGCAGTATATGAAATCAGCTGTATTACTTACCACCATTTAGTTGTTTTGTGTTATTTAAGATATTTATAAAATATCTGATCATGTCAGACGTAATTCCACTCATTTTTTAAACAATGCAAGTATCCATTTCAGCCACCAGGGGGCAGCTCCCCCCCCCAGCAAACTCATGAGTCAGACCCATCTGGTAGCGAAGGAGGGCTAAGACTAAGAGCTAAATGGAAAAATATGCACCAAACAAGCCACTTTGAAATGTTGCTGTTTCATGAATACAAAAGTTGGGTGACCCCCCCCCCCTGGACTGAAAAATGTTGGATGACCCTCCCCTCAGCAAAGAATGAAAAGACATGACCCTCCCCTATTTTCCTCCGGTGGTCCATTCCATAAATACCGAACGGTCCCTTATACAACTGCTTCTGCAGGCTCTGCAGCACTCCTCCTGCTAAATAAACTGATCTTTTTGTGCAGAATTTGTGGGGTGCCCCTTTAACTTCAATCGCTATCACACCTCTTAACATAAGTCTGCAAAGCCTAAAGTGTGATGCTGCTAAAAAAGCCCACACATGGATTAAAACAAAGCCTAGGAAGCACTAAAATAGGGCTGTCAGACCATTCAAAATCACTACGTAATTGTGTAATTAATTAATAATAATAATAATCATTCAGGCTTTCGATTCACATCAACCCCCAATTTATCAAAACAAATGACGTTTTTGTAAGTAACGTGAACATTTCATATAGTTTTTAAACAATATAGTACTATAATAGTTACCATCAATCATCCCCAATCATTATGTGTTGTGTACATCAAGTTTAACAGCCCGAGTTGTAACAGTTAGAGATTTGGAAAGTGAGTTTACCATAAAAATCCCTCCCAGCTTCAGGACCAAATCGGCCGTTTTACACAGCTGTGGAACAGCGGGTCTGAGGGAATAGAAGACAAATCAGCACACATCCTTTAATGTTAAGATTCAGCAAATAGTTATTTAAAGGTCAAAGAATCAGCAACATCAACCATGACCTGATACAGTAAAATCTAAAGTTTCTTTACTCTCTTGTTTCTTTCAGTCTACAGGAGCAGGCAGGATGTCTGTGACCATGACCAAGGCCGATGGGATCACGGTGTTCACTGTGACCTCTGACCCCCAAAGTGTTTATCCTCCTCTGTGTCAAATCCTCAAAAGCCTTTGCTACAGCCCTGTGTGCTGCTCTGTGTCTCAGCACCTGAGAAGGGTCCAGAGAACTTCTCAGTCAGTACTGGGGGTGAGTTACAACCTTTTATATGTGTTTAAGTTGTCCTGTGAACTTCAGCTTTAAAAGTTTTTGTATGCTACACTGGATTTTGTATTCAGTACTTTTTCTTTCCCCACTCAATTCTGATTTCAACTTAGAGTAAATAATCTATTTTTTTTTTAAATACTTTTTTTTGGGGCACTTTTGGCCTTTATTTCTGACAGGACAGCTGAAGACATGAAAGGGGGGGGGGGGAATGACATGCAGCAAAGGGCTGCAGGTCGGAGTTGAACCCGGGCCCACTGCGTCGAGGAGTAAACCTCTATATATATATATATATATATATGGGTGCCCACTCTACCAACTGAGCTATCTGGGCACCCATAAATAATCTATTTTTGTGGAATAATTCAACAAAGTGGCAACTTTCGGTGAAGCCAACACGGAAGTGCCAAAAACTGCAGTTCCTGGAATGGCTACTTGAGGCTGGCTCCAAAAGGGAGTCAATCTCCATAGACCCCCATGTTAAAATGCTCAACTTCACAGCAGAAATGAACATGTTTACGGCCTGGTACAAAAAACGGTTTTGGTCTCTATAGCTAATTTTCCCCTTTATGATAACTGTATGAGGAGTGAATTTTTTTATATAACTCAACCTTTTAAATTATATTCAGGCTTAAAGTTATGCATAATTAAGGGTGCTTTGAGTGACAGGTGGCTGCCATCACAAGAGGCGAGCATAGACTGAAGGCTTTATTTGGCCGCCTCAGCTCCATCCACGATCCACCTCTTTGGCCATTTTTGGCGACAGCTAGAGCCACCGGGAGCCGCCCACTTTGAGCTTTCTTTTGGCTCTTCAGAAACCTATGGGTGACGTCATGTGGACCACTCTAGTACTCCATATTCCATACAGTCTATGAATTAAACTAAAAAAATCTTGATCTCTGCCACACATTACAGTTTTTCCATTACACACCCACGGCTCTGTACCTGCCTTGGAGCTCCAGGTAATGTTATGTTTATATAGGAAAGCTTCATTTAAAAAAAAACAAAAAAACCCACTAGGAAACTATGGGGGAAAGTGATCCAATATAACAATAACAATTGCAGCACATGGGTGCTCTCCAATTACCTTGAACAGTGTCACCTGGTAACTGCAGTTATACTGTACATGTGTTAGCTGTTCATGCTGTGTTTCCTCCTGCACAGGCTCTGCACATTATGGTTGGGTTGCTCAACATCTGCCTTGGAACGATAATCATTTGCAGTCTAAGGACATGGTCTCTGTTGGATTCAACCGGATTTCCTTTTTGGCTTGGAGGACTGGTAAGAGAGATACTGTTGAGATACTTGTATTTGTTCTTTTGTGTCATAACTAATGTCCAATATAATTTTTCTTACAAAATTTACATCTGTAAACTCACAAGTCTCTCCCAAGTTAGAGTGAAGACAAATACAACTTTAAAACTTGGGGCTGTTCAGTTGATTCCAAAGAGAACCACCTAACAGCTGTCTCATACAGTACAGTGTAAATTAAGACTGATCTCACTTTGCAATGCCAAATTATATTAAATGCATAAAATTCACTACAGAGTTCCGAGTCCAATCCAAGCATATTTTAACTGATCGGTAATAGCTACGCTTTTTTGATGTTGGACTACCTTACAGAATTCTGAATATTGTTATTGGACATCTTAATCTCTTAGTTCTAAGATGACATTGAACAGTACCGGTTGCTTTGCCTCTTGTCTGCCAGTGTGATTGATGATGAGGGTTACCTAGTTTCCCTCTTGATATTAATAATGTTATAATAATAATAATATTCTTCTGTATGAGTACTTAACATCTCAAACAGTTGCTTTTTGTCCTCTCACACAACTAACGTTAGTTACAAGACCTTAATACACTGGCCTACAGTGACTAACGTTATGTGACCCCTTTCAGGCTGATGCAGGACTTGACATGATGAGGGTTACCTAGTTTCCCTCTTTGTGCTCCAAATGCTGTTCACTCAGTCAAAGATACTGTGAATGACATCTATGAATTTTAGTGTTTGTTCGGAAGAATGGAAGTTTAAATATTTTGTTTTCTTTTGTTTGTTTCTCTAGTTTATTTTGTTTGGCTCCATTGGCATTTTGTCTGAGAAGTACCCCAGTCCATGTCTGGTGAGTAGTTCAGCCTTAGAACATCCTCATGCTATCTTAAAATTACTTCTTTCATTTTTATTGTCAACTTATACTTTGGTTTTAGTTCAAGACAGATAAAATGGAGGCTAATTTTGTTCTTGGTACAGAATATACACACCCACATTGACTCACATTAATACAGTATGTATATTAATTGGAAAGGGCAGAATATAGGTTCAGTGTCTTGCTCCAAGGCACTTTGTTAGAGTTGCAGGGTGTTTTTAAAAGTAACCAGCCACACCATAATTATTATACTGTCCTGTATGTGTGCATATATTGGCATATATACATATTTTTGTATGTGTATATATAAACATATTATTATTATTTTTTTATTTGATTTCCTTTTTTTATCCATTTTATTTATATTTTTTTTTATATTTATTTATTTTTCATAAATACTTTTTCTTATCTAAGGGGGGGGGGACAAAATATAGAACGAGGAGTATTGAGGTAATGTTGGTTTTGAACAGTGTTAATCATATAAAGTGTAATGTTATTACTCTGTGTCATGAACAACAAGAAAGAACTGGAAATGTCATGGATATATATGCAATAATCTGAAAAAAAAGTAACCAGCCACACAGCTGTTATTAGTGTAAAGGGTGAGATAGTCGGTGACTTTTAAATTCCATGAATATTTATTCTAATATTGTCTTTTATTTTAGGTCATCGTCAATGTGATCCTGAATCTAGCAGGAGTTGCTTTTGCCATTACAGGCATCGTACTCTCCAGCATAGGTATGGCAACCATTTACATGTGGTGGATGTGTAACAATTACGACGATAATTACTATTCAGGCTACAGCAGACAGACTACAACTCCTACTCCTGGGAAGGACATCATGAGGGAGAAATGCTTGGAGGGCAAAGAACTGGCTCTGGTAAGTGTGGAAAATGTCATCTCAGCTGTCAAGTTGTACAACCTCATGATTGGAAAATAGAGGGCTTTAATTATTATTGTTGATGAATTAATTAGTCCACCGACAAAAATCAATCACCAACAATTTTGATTATCAATTATTGTTAATTTGTCACTATCAAACAAAAATGCCAAACACAAGCTGGTTTCAGCTTCTGAAATGTGAGGATTTGCAGCTTTGCTCTGTTTTATATGATTATAAACAGAATATTTTAACTCTTGGTTGGACAAAACAAGCAATTTAACGACGTTACCTAGGGCTCAGGGGAAGGTGTTATTGGCTATTTTATTTATATGTTTTTACAATTTCAGACATTTTATTTAAAAAAAAATATTTATTGGTTAGACAAAGAATATGAAAAAGACAGTAATAGAATATTTATGAAAGTGGTTGGAAGTGTGGTTATCAATCATTGCTATTTCAGAGTAATATATATGGTATTATTATTAGTACGCTATTCCGTGCCTTGAGTAAATAACCAATCAGATATCCTGATGACTTAATGCCATTACATTGATATGTAGATGGATGTGAAATAAAGCAGTAGTATCCTGCACGTCATTACTGTGTAGAGTTTATATATTAGACACTGTTGTATTATTTTAGTATGTATTAATTGGCTGTTGTCTGGAAGCCAAATTGGCCCTCGGAGATGTTAAAGCTTTAATCTACTTTAAGAGTGACAATACAATACGAGTCTGTTCGTTCAGGAGCAGCTAAACCAGTATGGGATGCTTTATAGATACCAAGTCATACATCAGAAATGCATCCAAGCTATCCAAATGTGTACCAAAATACTATGGCACCATTTGGTAACAGCTATCAAAATAAAGCTTGCAATACTGCGTGATTAAAGTCGTTTGCAGTGGAATCACATATACAGAATGCAATTCCTAATCAGGTCACATAATCTGATGGGTCACAAAATATGGTGTAACAAGTGACTTGTTATTCATAATTATGAGATGAGGTTTCCTTTTTTTTTTTTTTACTTTTGTGAACATGATGCACTTCTGTAATAATTTGTCGCAGCCCAAAATAAAAGTCTATTAAAAATACAAAACATAAGCCACATTTAAATGAAGTGGGTCAAGTAAAAAAACAATTATACTAGTTTTATTAAATCTATACAGAAAAAACAAATGTGTTTACAGATTTGAAAGCTAACTCTGTTTCTTTGTGTCCAACCAGATGCTTTTGAGAAGCATGTATGCTGTGCTGATTGTCCTGTCAGCCCTGGAGCTCTGCCTCGCCATCAGCTCTGCCGTCATGGCGATCAAGGCTCTAAAGAGCAGTGGGAAGGGAGAAAAGGAGGTAGAGTTTAGTGAAATCACATTTCACTGTTAAACCTGTTGTTCATCCATGTTGACTGAACACAACCACTTTATTTTTTACATTTTTAAGTCCTTTGTTGTTTAAATGTTGTGTCAACAGGGCCACAAGGTTCTGAATCTCTGGTCGTAATCTCACATTGCTAACTTTTAGGATGCCACCTTTCAAATTGTCGACCTGAAATCGTCTTCTTAGTTCACGTCAATAAAAGGAACAGTTCAACATTTTGGGAAAGAAGTGCTGCCTGGTGGATTTTGTTACCTTTGGAGGGAGCTAGTCTAGCTGTTTTTCCCCTGTTTCCAGTCTTAATGCTAAGCTAATCGCCTGCTGGCTGTAGCTACATATTTAGTGTGCAGACACTAGATTGGTATTGATCCTCTCATCTAACTCTCAGTAAGAAAGTGAATACGCTTATTATGTTAAATGTTTAACTTTAAGAACTGCCAAGTTGTATTTTCTTCCACATTCTAAATTTCACAATATTAAAAAGAGTGGTAACAGAAACGTAAACAAAAATAATTATTCAACAGCGTATCCCTGCAGGAAATAGGACAGCAGTACAGTTCATGAGTGTATGTAATGTGTAAATATGTTGTTAAAGATTTGAGAACGTTCACACCTTTTTATCGACCTTACGATGTTATTTTTCATTTTTCAGAAGACTGGTGACCCAGAACTCTACAAACCACTGCTGGAGGAAGTCACCTGTAACCCCACAGTCTGAATGAAAATATCTGCTTTGTGCTCTGAGTTACCAAGTATAATCCTGTGCATTTATACCATTGACTGTATATCTATGTAATGTCAATTATTTAGTCAAATTGAGGTGGTATGCTTAAAAATACTTGCACTTATATTTTGATGAGTATGATTTTCTATTGAATAATGTGCCTTACGGTCAGCTTGTGTAGGTAAAAGGGAGGTTCATGAATGTGAGTGTGTGACATTGATGAACAGATACATGTTTTGTTTGCTATTTTACAATATTAAGTCATGTTAAAAAAAATTCATCAAAATTGTTCAAACGTGTTGTTTGTGCTTCTGCTGTGTACTTTATAATAAACCTTAAAGCCTGACACGAAAATGAATCGGTTTAATAACTAGTTGTGCTCTTTGTGTATAAATAATAATCCGTAATTATTAAAGTGCTCATATTATGGTTTTTGGCTATTTACCTTTCCTTTATTGTGTTATATATATATTTTTTGTGCATGTTATAGGTTTACAAAGTGAAAAAGCCCAAAGTCCACCCAAAGGGACTTACCATCTCCAACAGAAAACACTGTTCACAAACTGCTCCAAACAGCTCTATTGTAGTCCAGCCTTTACTTCTGTAACAAACGTGCGTCACTTTGTAACACACGTTATAATGCTCGCCTAGCTGCTAGCGTGGCACGCCCTCATACTCTGCTTCTGACTGGCTAGTAGTCCTTACCTGGACACTGCCATGTGCGACTCCCAACAAAGATGGAACAGAAGTGAGATGTCTCACTCTGTAGCTAAAACAGAGAGCTCAACACACAGGGTGAAAAGAGGAGCTGCAGCAATGTGCAGTATGACAAAAATATGTTGTTTTTATAAATTTAACCATGTAAACCTATTCTGATATAACCTCTAAATACAATTATGAACCTGGAAATGAGCATTTCATGAGCACTTTAAGGGAAGTGTGAGGTGAAGGAGATTACTACATACAGTATAATTATATTACTCTTTTTCTAAAAGCTGTTTCTGGCCAAATGAAAGTTAAAAACAATGATTGAAGTCTGCTCAGAAGTGTCAATCCAGCTGATGTGAACTGTCAAGTTCGTGAATGAATGAATGTATTTTTTGTTTTTTTGTGTCCGGTCTTTCATGCTTTAAAAAAAGATATCCAGAAAATGCAAAAACATGATCAAAAAGATATTCAATTAAAACTCCATTCTCAGTACCTTTTAAATCTTATTAATGAAGTTACATTTTCAATGCAGGACTTGTACTGTAACAGAGTATTATTGCAGTGTAGTAATAGTACTTTTACTTAAGGAAGAGGAACCTTTTCAAACAATATCTGTCGTAAATAATGATTTAAAGGATGAACAAAATTAATTAATTCACCTCATTTAGCTCACAATGTTCATAAAATGTTTCATTTCTGTATCTTCCAGTTTCATTATGAAGTGGTGATATACCACATCTTGACTGTGCAACAAGTGATCTCTGACTTTCAGGCAAATTATAATTTATATATTTATCACATTTCTGTTCTCAGTTTTGGCAATTTTACAGATAACCGAGCATATAAGTGATGGGTTTTTTGTTGAGCCGTTCACATTCTGACTGTTGGAGTGGTTTGCTGTAAAATCTTCCTGGCTATAAGGTATAGTATGACCTCATTTAATAAAAACCTTCCAAGTGTATGCTTACCTTGGATAATGTATTAATAATGTATCCAAGCATGAGGGATTTTAATGTGACATACAGAATTCTTTTTAGATTTCTCATCTTTCTGCAAGAATGATGGCTGGTCACACGTGCCTCCTTTTCCACTACATTTTGCTGTCGTGTAAGTATAAAGTTTTGCAACTAAAATACAAGAATATATTGATGGTTTTTAGGATGGCAATTTCAATTTGTGGCTTTGGAGTTATTATAACACCACAAAATCATGCTCTAAATCATCAGTGGTTTATGATGTGGAAAAGACCTGTTCTTCAATGACAATGGAAACCTCATACTCCCGGGGTCCTACAATATTTCATGGATGGCGGGCATTGAGAATTTCCGTACCCTCTCTCTCATCACCTTCCCCGGTGCCCATGACAGCATGGCCCTGTACGGAGGTCCAGAGGCTGAATGCCAGGCCTTGTTCCTGAAGGATCAGCTCAGGGCTGGCATTCGATTCCTGGATCTCAAAGTGTTCGGACTGGGTGACACCCTCTATGTCATGCATGGGGTCATGTACCAGCACAGCACTCTCAAGGATGTCCTAGCCACTGTCCGAGCCTTCCTGACAGAGTTTCAGACTGAAGCTGTGCTCATTAGAATCCAACCAGAGTCTTTTGAGAAAAACACTGTCAATCAAATGGTGCAGAGTCTGATTGGCAACGACCAGCATGTCTGGGTGACTTCTGGTATGCCAAATATGGGTCAGGTCTGGGGGTAAATAGCTTTTTTGCAGAAGAGCACCTTCACACTAGGAATTCCCCTCATAGATACAGACGGGAAAGGTCAAACCGAGGTTAGCAACGTTAAAGATAAAGACAACAGAATTATAAAGCAGCTAAACCAAGCCACTGAAGCCTGTGGGGGCGATAACGCGGTTCTGACTTACACTAGCGGCACTGGCTTTAGTACTTTCTGGGGAATGTTTCTGACTCCAAAGAGAGTGGCTGAAAAGGTAAACCCATGGCTCAATCAATACCTGAGACAGTTTTACCCCAATCAGCCCAGGCCATGCTTTGGTATCATCGCCATGGACTTTCCCGGCATTGACCTCATTCAAACTGTTATCAATTTAAACTGGTGGTAGTTGTGTACAATTTGCCCCATCATGTGTTTGAGAGATTGAGTATTTGAATCTGATGGATGACTATGAAGTCTTTCCTGTATTGTCATGGTTCACACTCTATCGATATATCTGACAATATAAAATGTAATCTGAAAAGTGATACTCTGCTTGTCTTTGTCAGTTGTATCCTGAACTGTGTAATTTTGGAAGCAAATGCATTTATGACAAAAATAAATTTCATTTTATTACCTCCTCATTGATGTGAATTGTTACTCAATGATTTTGCATCTCAATGTCTTTGTATTTAGTTTAATGCTGCCTTAAAGGTCCCATGGCATGAAAAATTCACTTTATGAGGTTTTTCAACATTAATATGAGTTCCCCCAGCCTGCCTATGGTCCCCCAGTGGCTAGAAATGGCGATAGTTGTAAACCGAGCCCTGGGTATCCTGCTCCACCTTTGAGAAAAAGTAAGCTCAGATGGGCCGATCTGGAATCTTCCCCTTATGTCGTCATAAGGAGGAAGGTTACCTCCCCTTTCTCTGCTTTGCCCGCCCAGAGAATTTGGCCCGCCCATGAGAAAGAGAGAGACATCATGGCTTGAAAACAAGCGAAGCATGGCAGTTGGTCAAGGCCACACCCCCACTCTCCACCTTGCCCCCCCCCCCCCTCTCCTCCTCAATAGCATTTAAAGCTACAGACACAGAAATGGCACATCCTAAATTAAGCTCATTGTGGGACTGGCTCTAGTGGCTGTAACCCCTAATTTCCACTGGATGCGAAATGGCTGCGGAACAGCTCCGGAACGGCGGCGGAGTCATTAGGTTTCCAATAAAGTCAACATGTGTATTTCCACTGACTGCAGAACAGCTGCATTCTGACTGCGTCCCAGCTTTGGCGGTCCGCAGCCCTCCGGAGCAGATACAGAGCTTCTATTTTTGCCGGACAGCAATTCAGCACACGGCAGATAGTGCGGGACAAGAAGTCGTGCACAGAAACAAAATAAACATCCAGTTAATTTTCAAAATAAAATACACCGTGCTCACGGCGGATCATATTTCCCTGCACTACACCTTGAAAACACAGCACAGAGTTGTTTCCCCTCTATTCCTCTGGATGGAAACAAACTGTTGTTGGTTTTGTGGTTCTATTCTACGTGAATTTGTTGCTGTTTGCTGTCAGTCATGGCCGCAACCGTGCCTGCAACAAATCCGGACCTGGTGGGTATTGACGGACGGCGGAGCACGCAGCCGTTCCGCAGCGGAGCCGGTCCACAGACGTTCTGCATTCAGTGGAAATCCGGAGTAATTCTGCACCAAGGCTGAATTTTGGGAAAGAGACTTCAGATACAGTATTAGGGGACCACTAAGGCTTATATAAAAGCATCCAAAAAGCAGCATGTCATAGGACCTTTAATGTGCTCCTTATCAATACAATGTTGGAATAAGTACTACTTAGATGTATTAGTTTAGGTAAAGCAACAATACAACATCAAAATCTCCTCACCTCCTTTACAAGTAAAAATACTGCATTTAAAACTTAACTTCCTTACTTACTTCAATAAAAGTACTATTATTAGTATATTCATACTATGCTAGGCCTACTTGATATTCTGAATGCTTCTTACACATGTATGAAGCTGTGTTGATGTCAATATTATAGCACAGATAGAATCCATTCGGTTGCATAAAATCTTTTTTTAGGTCGTAAAAATACTATAAATAAAAACAATCAACAATTTACATTTATCATTGTGTTTAGCGAAATAATCAACAAAGGGTTAAGTTTCTTTATATTTTCCAGATAAGGGGAGGTACTTCTGGTAAGCTGTCTCTTCTTCCTGATTTCAGAACAATAACAACTGCGCAACAGCCATACAATCGGCCAGACTTTGTCAGGCAGAGTATTCGTTCAGGTTGTTCTTCTCCTCTAACAGACACAAACATGTAAGTATTTTTGCCATGTTTGATTACGTTTGTAAAGGACCCTATTCAATTATAGCCAATCCTTATTTTGGTCCAGCTATGTAAGTGAACTGTGAAAGTGAATGCCCTACATTTAAGATATTAAGTGCTCATAAAGTGTGTTTTTGGAAACTTATCAGGAGAGAAAACGTGTATCTCAGGCGAATATTAACTATTAAAAGTACGATTTAATCGGATGGCGTACGGCAGATGTGTATTAAAATCAATGCAAGCCATGTAAAAACCAAGATGGCATAACTAATTCGCTCACGGACTGCAGGGCTCAGTGCCGCCAATGGAGCATATTAAACTATTACAATATTGGACAAAAACATTTTGTTGGAGCCATTATGTAACTTAGTTTTTTTGTTTTGTTTATAGCACGCTGGTGACTAGAATGCATATGATGCAGTTTTGTGTTTTATCACTGGGTGGAGCATTGACACAGGGAATGCATTTAGGCTAATCAACAGCGTCAGGTACAGCAAACAGCTTTTTTACCAGTGAACAATATAGAATATGCAGTGATTTATGATCCAATACATGCTTTGCCTTACTAAGGACTGAGATGCTTCGTGACACTTTAGATTGAACGTGTTTTATATGAGGTTTCCAGCAGAGCTTGTGATCTATAATCACACCGATAAATATATTTACATACACTCTTTCAATAGTCACACAATCTATCTAACATGCACTTGATTATTTGACTTACAATTTCCAAACAACATGATATTGGTTTTACTCAAATTTAATGATAATTTATTACTGTCAAACCATCTTTTTAATTTGCTCATTTCAGATGTGATTAACTCCAGAAGCTGCTGCAAATCCTCACCAGTACAAAACATATTTGTCTCATAAGACAAATTTAAGAAATTCTGATGTTTTACATGAGTAATTTATGTAGAGAATAAAAAGAATTGGCACCAACACTGACCCCTGGGGGACACCACAAGTAATGTCCAAACAAGACGACATGTTTTCACCCATCTTCACAAATTGTTGCCTGTTATGTAGATAGCTTCTCAGCCAGTTCAGAACAACTCCCCTGATTACCATACCGTTCAAGTTTAGTGATGAATCTATCATGATTTATTGTATTGAATGCTTTCTTGAGATCAATAAATATCTCAGCTGCATATTTTTTTTGGTCTAAGGCATTTGTGATTTCTTCAATTAGCTCAATAACTGCTAAAAATGTAGATCTGTTGGGTCTGAATCCGTATTGACTCTCATTTAGTATGTTGTGTTTATTGATGAATTTGTTTAGCCTGCCAACAAAGAGTTTTTCTAAGATTATGGAAAATTGAGGAAGCAAGGAAACAGGCCTGTAATTTGTGAAGTGGTGTTTGTCTCCATTTTTGTACAGCAGTATGACTTTTGCAATTTTCATTTTACTTGGGAATTTATCAGTTTGAAATGATAAATTGCAGCTATGCGTTAGTAGTTTTGCAATTCCCTCAATTACTTTTTTTAACTGTTCTCATGTCAATATCATTAGAGTCAGTTGAAGTTTTGTTTTTACATTTATGAACAATCTCTATAATTTCCCTCTCTTCCACTGCTGAAAGATTATTATCAATGAAATCAACATTCTTCTCGTCCGAAGAATCAGGGATTTTTTTCTGCCAGTTTTGGTCCAACATTTACAAAATAATTATTGAAACCATTTACTACATCATCCATATTATTAATAATCATATCATTATTAATAAAGCAATGGTGATAATTAACACTTCTGTGGAAGTCGACCACTAGCTCCTTAGTTTTGGAGACATTTAACTCTAAGTTGTGGTTAGAACACCATTCAATCAGTGAGAGGACCTCATTTCTATAGGCAACATCATCATCCCCAGAAATCAGCCCCACCACTGTTGTATCGTCTGCAAATTAAACATTTTAACAGAATCAGTATGTGATGTGCAGTCATTTGTGTACAGCGAATATAGAAGAGGTGATAAAACACACCCCTGAGGGGCACCAGTGTTAATGTGCTTGAAATTAGAGATGTTATTATTATGTTAAACGGTTTTGTGAATTGATGTAAATATTCCTTAATGTTGAGAAAATTTGCATACAGACCTACTGTTAAAATTAACAATTGATAGTTTCCGATCTGTGTTGATGGTCTCGTTGAGCTGATCATCGGTGTAATAGCTGCATTGGTCATTGATGTTAAAGAAGAAATCATTTTCTGGGTCGATATCGTGTACAATATCTTGTGAATTAGGTTCAGTGTATTCAAATGTTTTCAGTTCCAGCTTACCACAATCAGCAAGCAGTTGGGTTATAGGTAACGGTGTATTATCTCCAGATGTAGGCCTAGATGATGAATGATTATTTTCAGAGTGTGTCATGTTTGAGGTGAGTTTATTTACTTGTGTTTTCCAGTTACGTCATAATCCACTTTGCTCCTCATTAAAACTTGTCCAGTTCCACAATGTCTTTGATCACCATCACTTTCGCCTCCTCTGGTGTTTCGTTTAGTTGAAGGAAGATTTTGCAGTTTGTGGGACCATGTAGATTGTATTTTCTTGTGCTTCTTCAAGGATCGTGCTTTCCAGGTGATATCAGCATTTCGTTTGGTGAGATGTTCATTCATGTAGACGTCTGTTCCCTTCAACTTCCTTCCTTGTTTCAGTAGTGCAATTTTGTGTTTTCGGTTAACAAACCTCATTATAATGGTTGGTTTGTCACTGTTATTTCTCCGGGGCAGAGGGTGACAAGCCTCAATGGCGTTACAGTCCAACTCGATGCCCTTGGATTGTAGAAAGGCTGCCACTTGTTGCTCCACGGAGTCAGAAACCGACCCGTCGGGCTCCCGATCATGGTCAGTGGTCACTGTCACTGCCCCTGCGTAGGCTATGACCGAGGTTATATTTTGAGCCCCGATACAACAACATCATTCATTCTCGTGTACTGCTCTAGATCAGCCACTCTGTTATCTAGGAAGGCGAGTCTTTTGTCCTTCTATTCATTTTGAAGCCGGAGAGCCTTTACTTCCGCAACCAGGTCTAAAATGGGTTTTTGCTGCAGCCTGACAGCGGTAATCTTCTCAGAGAGAAAGTCAAGTGACCTCTTAATGTCGTTGATTTCCTCTATCGGCGGTTGCTTTTTGTGTTTCTGTCAAATAAAGATCAACTTCGACGCTTAGCTCAGTAGCTAGCTATAGCTTCCAACCACCGGTGGCAGCACTGAGCATAATTGCCGCTGAGTGAGCAGCACTTTGTGTGCACACCATGGATGTATTAAGAGAACGTCCACACTTTTTTTATACAATTATCTAAAACTAATGCAGACTTATAGAACAGACATACATGTCTTCCCTTCATGAAGGCTATTAATGTAATGGTCACTATTTTAGAGATGTTTTGAATCAACTAATGGTTAGTTTGGAGGATGTGGTGCGATGAACTGTATTGCATCCTACAGAGAGGTGTTTCTGTTATTTTGCCTATATCAAAAACCCACCAGCTAGTCTGCCAGTGTCTCCTGCACATAGATATTCTAGACAAGAGATCTTCAACAGGGGGTCCTCCAAATTATTGTCAATTTTTCAAAGTTTTTTCATCAATTTAAATGTCTTTACATAATTCTAACATATTATTAGCAAATATAAATCCCCACTGATGATAGGCATAGTGGCCTATAGGTAAGGTAGTCACTAAAGTAGCCATCTATGGATACAGATAAACCTAAAATTCACAGTGCCACATGTATGTGTAACATTAAAAGATGATTTATAAAATCATGGCAACAATTATTGTTTTAATAGCTTGGTATTCTATGCAAAAAAAAGGTATATATAAAGTAGGTCTGTCAATCGATTAAAAAAATTAATCTAATTAATTACAGACTCTGTGATTAATTAATCGAAATTAATCGCATACATAATTAACGGTGCCTGAACCTATACTTTTTAAGAAAGTAAAAAAAGAAAAGAAAACAAAGGGTACTAAACAACAGTCGGTGACATTAAAGAATGGCTTGTTTATTGCTAAAGCCATATGGTCAAAATTAAATGATTTAATAATAATGTATAACAATAACAATAACTTATTTCACTAGTAAATTGCTGTTGAACGACAAAAACAATCACCAAGGACATTAATAACTTCAAATGCACCACGAAGCTGTAGTTTACCAGTTTCATTGAATGCACCGTCTGTGGTGTTTTTCCGACGGCAGCTCGGCAGCTGCAGATTAACGACGACGATTAACTAACGTTAGCTGCTGTCGAGTATAGTGTTAACTAGCATCACATGCAGCGGTGTTTGTGTTGCCGTCTGTTTCAGAGCACCAGAGAGAAGTGCAGACATATCAGTGGCACCAGATTTCGGTAGCCAGGGTTGGCAGGAAGAAGATTTGTACAAGTAAATGTTCCAATCAATGATCCAGGCAGCACATTCTCGTCTCCCTCCTTCATTTTACAGTCCAATGGTGGCTAGAACGGCTCCGGGTCAACCGTCAATATGGAATGGATTAATCAGCGTTATTTTTTTTCAAATTAATTAATCGAAATTAACGCGTTATTTTGAGAGCCCTAATATAAAGGCTTTAGTTTAGTATGCAACTTCATCTGCTACAATATATGTAGTAGGGGGTTCCTGCTCCGTCTCTCTTTCAGTTAAGGGGTCCTTGGCTTAAAAACGTAGAAGACCCCTGATCTAGACCTTCAGTATTGTACTTCCCTAAAGTTTGGGGAATCATAAGAGACAGATGTAAAAAAAGAAAAGGCACAATCAAAACCGCAGAGCTCGTGATATCCTGAGTTCTTAGTATGGGTCAAACTCTAAAAATGCTGAATCGTGCAATTTCTAAAATGCAACTTGATACATAGGCTACTTTATTAGATCTTTCCTGCCTGGTAAATGCCACTTCCCTAGTTTATAATGAGGGCTTTGTGTTAGAAACTTTAAACCTTGAACCTAATCAGACATAGCCCTGATGGGTTATTTTTTCAGACTTTAGAAAGCTCCCTCCAGAGCCATTAGACATTATACAACTGCTTCTGCAGGCTCTGCAGCACTCCTCCTGCTAACTAAACTGATCTTTTTGTGCAGAATTTGTGGGGTGCCCCTTTAACTTCAATCACTATCACACCTCTTAACTTAAGTCTGTAAAGCCTAAGGTGTGATGCTGCTAAAAAAGCCCACACATGGATTAAAACAAAGCCTAGGAAGAACTAAAATAGGGCTGTCAGATCATTCAAAATCACTACTTAATTTTGTAATTAATTAACAATAATCGTTTAGATTTTTTCAGGCTTTCGATTTACATCAACCCCCGATTTATCAACACAAATTACATTTTTGTAAGTAACAAGACAACATATATAGTTTTTAAACAATATATTACTATAATAGTTACCATCAATCATCCCCAATCATTATGATTCACTGTTTTATTTGCTATGTTCATCAAGGTTAAAGCAACACTATGTAACTTTTCCCATTTTGGTCCCCCTACAGGTTGTCTTATTGGAACTACAGCTCGCGCGGCTGTAGTTCCAATGAGACAACCTGTAGGGGGACCGAAGAGGGAAAATTTACATAGTGTTGCTTTAACAGCCCGAGTTGTAACAGTTAGAGATTTGGAAACTTGGCAGTGAGCTTACCATAAAAATTCCTCCCAGCTTCAGGACCAAATCGGCCGTTTTACACAGCTGTGGAACAGCGGGTCTGAGGGAATAGAAGACAAATCAGCACACATCCTTTAATGTTAAGATTCAGCAAATAGTTATTTAAAGGTCAAAGAATCAGCAACATCAACCATGACCTGATACAGTAAAATCTAAAGTTTCTTTACTCTCTTGTTTCTTTCAGTCTACAGGAGCAGGCAAGATGTCTGTGACCATGACCAAGGCCGATGGGATCACAGTGTTCACTGTGACCTCTGACCCCCAAAGTGTTTATCCTCCTCTGTGTCAAATCCTCAAAAGCCTTTGCTACAGCCCTGTGTGCTGCTCTGTGTCTCAGCACCTGAGAAGGGTCCAGAGGACTTCTCAGTCAGTACTGGGGGTGAGTTACAACCTTTTATATGTTTTTAAGTTCAATTTAATTCAATTTTATTTATAGTATCAAATCATAACAAGAGTTATCTCGAGACACTTTACAGATAGAGTAGGTCTAGACCACACTCTATAAAGCCCCAACAATTCCAATAGTTCCCCCGACCTTGGCGTGTGTGTGTGTGTGTGTGTGTGTGTGTAAGATAACAGTTTCTGCCTAAGAAACAAGAAGACACCCCGTGAGGATAGGATAAAAGCTTGAGGGAGAGAACAGATCGGAGCTCATAATTCGGAGGACAACTCGGTGGACCGGGCTCTGACTTGATGTTTGTTGATAGGAAACTTAGACTCTGTTTTTGTGAACCCACAATTGTCTTCTAACTTTTATGCTGGACTCAGTGAACTTTGCTTAACTGAACTCTTCGTCTCAGATTGATCCTTGTGTTCTGGTGAACTTAAGTCCGATGAAAGAAGGCGCAGGAATTAATACATTGGAGTCAGATTTGACAGGCCTTAGGGCCTCATTTGGACAAATTCCCCTATAGAAGCCAACACGGAAGTGCCAAAAACTGCAGTTCCTGGAATGGCTACTTGTGGCTGGCTCCAAAATGAAGTCAATCTCCATAGACCCCCATGTTAAAATGCTCAACTTCACAGCACAAATGAACATGTTTACGGCCTGGTACAAAAAACGGTTTCGGTCTCTATAGCTAATTTTCACCTTTTATGACAACTGTATGAGGAGTGAATTTTTTTATATAACTCAACCGTTTAAATTATATTCAGGCTTAAAGTTATACATAATTAAGGGTGCTTTGAGTGACAGGTGGCTGCCATCACAAGAGGCGAGCATAGACTGAAGGCTTTATTTGGCCGCCTCAGCTCCATCCACGATCCACCTCTTTGGCCATTTTTGGCGACAGCTAGAGCCACCGGGAGCCGCCCACTTTGAGCTTTCTTTTGGCTCTTCAGAAACCTATGGGTGACGTCATGTGGACCACTCTAGTACTCCATATTTCATACAGTCTATGAATTAAACTAAAAACAAATTCTTGATCTCTGCCAAAAACGTTATTGTCGTAATCACATTACAGTCACATTTTTCTTTATTTTTTCCATTACACACCCACGGCTCTGTACCTGCCTTGGAGCTCCAGGTAATGTTATGTTTATATAGGAAAGCTTCATTTAAAAAAAAAAAGAAAACACTAGGAAACTATGGGGGAAAGTGATCCAACATAACAACAATTGCAGCACATGGGTGCTCTCCAATTACCTTGAACAGTGTCACCTGGTAACTGCAGTTATACTGTACATGTGTTAGCTGTTCATGCTGTGTTTCCTCCTGCACAGGCTCTGCACATTATGGTTGGGTTGCTCAACATCTGCCTTGGAACGATACTCATTTGCAGTCTAAGTGGCTATGTAATGGATTCAACCGGATTTCCTTTTTGGCTTGGAGGATTGGTAAGAAAAATACTGTTGTATTTGTTCTTTTGTGTCATAACTAATGTCCAATATAATTTTCCTTACAAAATTTACATCTGTAAACTCCCAAGCCTCTCCCAAAGTTAGAGTGAAGACTAATACAACTTTACAACTTGGGGCTATAAATACTTGGGGATGTAAAATACATAAAATTCACTACAGAGTTCCGAGTCCAATCCAAGCATATTTTAACTGATCGGTATTAGCTAAGCTTTTTATTTTTATTATTTATTTTTCTACCTTACAGAATTCTGAATATTGTTATTGGACATCTTAATCTCTTAGTTCTAAGATGACATTGAACAGTACCGGTTGCTTTGCCTCTTGTCTGCCAGTGTGATTGATGATGAGGGTTACCTAGTTTCCCTCTTGATATTAATAATGTTATAATAATAATATTCTTCTGTATGAGTACTAAACATCTCAGACAGTTGCTTTTTGTCCTCTCACACAACTAACGTTAGTTACAAGACCTTAATACACTGGCCCACAGTGACTAACGTTATGTGACCCCTTTCAGGCTGATGCAGGACTTGACATGATGAGGGTTACCTAGTTTCCCTCTTTGTGCTCCAAATGCTGTTCACTCAGTCAAAGATACTGTGAATGACATTTATGAATTTTAGTGTTTGTTCGGAAGAATGGAAGTTTAAATATTTTGTTTTCTTTTGTTTGTTTCTCTAGTTTATTTTGTTTGGCTCCATTGGCATTTTGTCTGAGAAGTACCCCAGTCCATGTCTGGTGAGTAGTTCAGCCTTAGAACATCCTCATGCTATCTTAAAATTACTTCTTTCATTTTTATTGTCAACTTACATTTTTGTTTTAGATCAAGACAGATAAAATGGAGGCTAATTTTGTTCTTGATACAGAATATACACACCCACATTGACTCACATTAATATAGTATGTATATTAATTGGAAAGGGCAGAATATAGGTTCAGTGTCTTGCTCCAAGGCACTTTGTTAGAGTTGCAGGGTGTTTTTAAAAGTAACCAGCCACACCATAATTATTATACTGTCCTGTATGTGTGTGTATATTGGCATATATACATATTTTTGTATACATATAAACATATATTATTATTTTTTTATTTCCTTTTTCTGCCCATTTAGGTATTTATTTACGTATGTGTACATGTAGGTAGGAATACATGTGTGTATCCGTAGGTATATTTGTATTTACTTTTTATTTTATACTTATTTATTTTTCATAAATACTTTTTCTTATCTAAAGGGGGGGGGGGGGGGCAATATATAGAATGAGGAGTATTGAGGTAATGTTGGTTTTGAACAGTGTTAATCATATAAAGTGTAATGTTATTACTCTGTGTCATGAACAACAAGAAAGAACTGGAAATGTCATGGATATATATGCAATAATCTGAAAAAAAAAGTAACCAGCCACACAGCTGTTATTAGTGTAAAGGGTAAGATAGTCGGTGACTTTTAAATTCCATGAATATTTATTCTAATATTGTCTTTTATTTTAGGTCATCATCAATGTGATCCTGAATCTAGCAGGAGTTGCTTTTGCCATTACAGGCATCGTACTCTACAGCATAAATATGGAGAGCATTTACATGTGGTGGATGTGTGACGACGATAATTACTATTCAGGCTACAGCAGACAGACTACAACTCCTACTCCTGGGAAGGACATCATGAGGGAGAAATGCTTGGAGGGCAAAGAACTGGCTCTGGTAAGTGTGGAAAATGTCATCTCAGCCGTCAAGATACAAGCTGTACAACCTAATGAGTGGAAAATAGAGGGCTTTAATTATTATTGTTGATGAATTAATTAGTCCACCGACAAAAATCAATCACCAACAATTTTGATTATCAATTATTGTTAATTTGTCACTATCAAACAAAAATACCAAACACAAGCTGGTTTCAGCTTCTGAAATGTGAGGATTTGCAGCTTTGCTCTGTTTTATATGATTATAAACAGAATATTTTAACTCTTGGTTGGACAAAACAAGCAATTTAACGACGTTACCTAGGGCTCAGGGGAAGGTGTTATTGGCTATTTTATTTATTTATATATTTTTACAATTTCAGGAATTTTATTAAAAAAATGATTTATTGGTTTGACAAAGAATATGAAAAAGACATAGTAATAGAATATTTATGAAAGTGGTTGGAAGTGTGGTTATCAATCATTGCTATTTCAGAGTAATATATATGGTATTATTATTAGTACGCTATTCCGTGCCTTGAGTAAATAACCAATCAGATATCCTGATGACTTAATGCCATTACATTGATATGTAGATGGATGTGAAATAAAGCAGTAGTATCCTGCACGTCATTACTGTGTAGAGTTTATATATTAGACACTGTTGTATTATTTTAGTATGTATTAATTGGCTGTTGTCTGGAAGCCAAATTGGCCCTCGGAGATGTTAAAGCTTTAATCTACTTTAAGAGTGACAATACAATACGAGTCTGTTCGTTCAGGAGCAGCTAAACCAGTATGGGATGCTTTATAGATACCAAGTCATACATCAGAAATGCATCCAAGCTATCCAAATGTGTACCAAAATACTATGGCACCATTTGGTAACAGCTATCAAAATAAAGCTTGCAATACTGCGTGATTAAAGTCGTTTGCAGTGGAATCACATATACAGAATGCAATTCCTAATCAGGTCACATAATCTGATGGGTCACAAAATATGGTGTAACAAGTGACTTGTTATTCATAATTATGAGATGAGGTTTCCTTTTTTTTACTTTTGTGAACATGATGCACTTCTGTAATAATTTGTTGCAGCCCAAAATAAAAGTCTATTAAAAATACAAAACATAAGCCACATTTAAATGAAGTGGGTCAAGTAAAAAACAATTATACTAGTTTTATTAAATCTATACAGAAAAAACAAATGTGTTTACAGATTTGAAAGCTAACTCTGTTTCTTTGTGTCCAACCAGATGCTTTTGAGAAGCATGAATGTTGTGCTGATTGTCCTGTCAGCCCTGGAGCTCTGCCTCACCATCAGCTCTGCCGTCATGGCGATCAAGGCTCTAAAGAGCAGTGGGAAGGGAGAAAAGGAGGTAGAGTTTAGTGAAATCACATTTCACTGTTAAACCTGTTGTTCATCCATGTTGACTGAACACAACCACTTTATTTTTAAAATGTTTAAGTCCTTTGTCGTTTAAATGTTGTGTCAACAGGGCCACAAGGTTCTGAATCTCTGGTCGTAATCTCACATTGCTAACTTTTAGGATGCCACCTTTCAAATTGTCGACCTGAAATCGTCTTCTTAGTTCACGTCAATAAAAGGAACAGTTCAACATTTTGGGAAAGAAGTGCTGCCTGGTGGATTTTGTTACCTTTGGAGGGAGCTAGTCTAGCTGTTTTTCCCCTGTTTCCAGTCTTAATGCTAAGCTAATCGCCTGCTGGCTGTAGCTACATATTTAGTGTGCAGACACTAGATTGGTATTGATCCTCTCATCTAACTCTCAGTAAGAAAGTGAATACGCTTAATATGTTAAATGTTTAACTTTAAGAACTGCCAAGTTGTATTTTCTTCCACATTCTAAATTTCACAATATTAAAAAGAGTGGTAACAGAAACGTAAACAAAAATAATTATTCAACAGCGTATCCCTGCAGGAAATAGGACAGCAGTACAGTTCATGAGTGTATGTAATGTGTAAATATGTTGTTAAAGATTTGAGAATGTTCACACCTTTTTATCGACCTTACGATGTTATTTTTCATTTTTCAGAAGACTGGTGACCCAGAACTCTACAAACCACTGCTGGAGGAAGTCACCTGTAACCCCACAGTCTGAATGAAAATATCTGCTTTGTGCTCTGAGTTACCGAGTATAATCCTGTGCATTTATACCACTGACTGTATATCTATGTAATGTCAGTTATTTAGTCAAATTGAGGTGGTATGCTTAAAAATACTTGCACTTATATTTTCATGATGAGTATGATTTTTCTATCGAATAATGTGCCTTACGGTCAGCTTGTGTAGGTAAAAGGGAGGTTCATGAATGTGAGTATGTGACATTGATGGACAGATACGTTTTTTGTTTGCTATTTTACAATATTAAGTCATGTTAAAAAAAAAAAAAAATCAAAACTGTTCAAACGTGTTGTTTGTGCTTCTGCTGTGTACTTTATAATAAACCTTAAAGCCTGACACGAAAATGAATCGGTTTAATAACTAGTTGTGCTCTTTGTGTACAAATAATAATCCGTAATTATTAAAGTGCTCATATTATGGTTTTTGGCTATTTTCCTTTCCTTTATTGTGTTATATATCTTTTTTGTGCATGTTTTAGGTTGACAAAGTGAAAAAGCCCAAAGTCCAGCCCAAAGGGACTTACCATCTCCAACAGAAAACACTGTTCACAAACTGCTCCAAACAGCTCTATTGTAGTCCAGCCTTTACTTCTGTAACAAACGTGCGTCACTTTGTAACACACGTTATAATGCTCGCCTAGCTGCTAGCGTGGCACGCCCTCATACTCTGCTTCTGACTGGCTAGTAGTCCTTACCTGGACACTGCCATGTGCGACTCCCAACAAAGATGGAACGGAAGTGAGATGTCTCACTCTGTAGCTAAAACAGAGAGCTCAACACACAGGGTGAAAAGAGGAGCTTCATCAATGTGCAGTATGACAAAAATATGTTGTTTTTATAAATTTAACCATGTAAACCTATTCTGATATAACCTCTAAATGCAATTATAAACCTGGAAATGAGCATTTCATGAGCACTTTAAGGGAAGTGTGAGGTGAAGGAGATTACTACATACAGTATAATTATATTACTCTTTTTCTAAAAGCTGTTTCTGGCCAAATGAAAGTTCATTCATTTTTTGTTTTTGTGTCCGGTCTTTCATGCTTTAAAAAGATATCCAGAAAATGCAAAAACATGATCAAAAAGATATTCAATTAAAACTCCATTCTCAGTACCTTTTAAATGTTATTAATGAAGTTACATTTTCAATGCAGGATTTGTACTGTAACAGAATATTATTAGTGTAGTATTAGTACTTTTATTTAAGGAAGAGGATCCTTTTCAAACAATATCTGTCGTAAATAATGATTTAAAGAAAGATTTAAAAAAGATTCACCTCATTTAGCTCACAATGTTCACAAAATGTTTCAATATGAAGTCGTAATATATACCACATCTCGACTGTGCCCCAAGTGATCTCTGTCTTTCAGGCAAATTATAATTCATATATTTATCACATGTTTGTTCTCAGTTTTGGTTTTTGCCATATTTCCTCTGCCCATGATTGTACATCTAGTCTGTATCCTTGACGTTCCGGGATTGTTCTGGTGCTGCAGGAAATTTCCCCGGATGCATGTCTTTTCCGTTTCCTTCCGCTTTCTTTGTGTTGGAATTTTAAATTCGATGGATTTACTGGGTTGCAAGTATACACTTATGTCCCATAAAGAATCTAAGCCTGATTATAGACAAGTTCATCTTTCTTAAACATTTTGTAACCCCATATTCCTGACACATAATCTAAAATAGGGTATGCACATGTTTGGTATATATTTAAGCTAACCAGTAATACATGTAATATAGCCTACTGTATGTATGTGCGGATACTCCTGAGTCATAGTAACTGAACAGTACAATTGTGAAGTTTTCTTAGGCTACTTTATACTTCTGTTTCACTACAATTAATTATTTTAGTCTGGAATAAACTTGTATTTTCTGATAAAAGCGTGTATAGGAACATTTTAATATGTTTTAATTGCAAATCATCTTGTTTCAAGATGGCAACAACAACAACAACTGGTGCAGCAACCTGCCTTTCTTTTCATGCTTCAAGATACAGACACTCTTTTCAATATATTTTTAAAGCAAGTTTATTTTTTTAAATTTATTTTCTTTTTAGATCTGGGTTTTAATCACAAAGAGTACACATTCTAGCCAATAAAGTGCAGAGAAATTGTAGACACAGTAATTTTTCTTTTCAGCAGGAACTGAAACTGTCAACAGAAACAAATCAGACAAACCACCGTGTAGAGGACATTGGTCTCACTGACCCTGCCTAATGATCTGTGTCTTTTGGTGTTGCTTTGATAGTTTCATATGCAAATAAATGATTCCAAAGCAGCTACAATGCATGCCAAATTAGTCACTTTTAATTAAAAGTCCAAGAAAGTTTTGGGGCAATTTGGGTGTAATGACTAGTTGGAAATGCAGCAGGGGTTTATTCAAAAAAGATGACCTCAAATTTAATATTTTAAAAGGGTCTTCTGCATATACTGCATCTATCCCTCATATTGAACTAACCAACAAGAACAGTTTCTTCAATGCAGGCATCTGTGTTTACATACAAGTGCAGTGTTATTAACCCTTGTGGTTTTTTCCAACGTTTTTGACGCCTTTTTTTCACAGTTTGTTTTTGCTTTTTCCAACATTTTAAATTTTTAAATTTTTCTTCTACACATTTTCAGCGCTTATTTCTACGTCCCATATTTTCTGATATAAAACAAAAATTTAAAACAGGTCAATGTGACCCGAAGTCAACACAAAGGTTAAATTGTGTTTTACATCTGATGAAGAATAATCCATCCCTGACATCCACACTGGGAAGTGACAACTTAATATTTTGTCTTGTGGGTTTGGTAGTATGCGCTACCCAATGTTCACATTTTTCAGTTTCTTTATCTGGAGGAACTCATCAACACTCATCATCCCCTCAGTCTGTTGTGGTTGGTGTCATGTGTAATCTGGCCAGGAATTTCCTGCTTGTTCTTTGGTAAATTGCACAATCACACCAGGCCTGTTTTATCTTCGTGCTGAAAACATTTACTGGAAGGCTGTTGTTTATTCTGCCTCATATTTTCTTCAGCAATGTTAATGCCCACTGAGCCGTTTGAATCCATTTATCCGGAGTGATTTTGGATCAATTTTATACTAATTCAGTAAATTCACATTTAAACAGAAATCAGTTTATTTGCTAGTATGGAGAACATTGCATCATAATCACTTCAATATGCTATTTGGGCTTTAATGTATCTTATTGTTACTATGCCATTGCACAAGTACTATCGTCTGAGCCTGTAAATAAGTCTACGTTGTTGAAATGTGTCTTTTAATCTTGCTGTGTATGTGCACTGTTTGTTGGAGAGTGACGACCTATATTTCGTTGCATAATGTGCCTGCACATTGTGTCAATGACAATAAAGTTGAATTGAATTGAATTTAAATGAATTAAATTCAACTGGTTTTTAATCTTTAGAAATTCTAATTAGAGAAAGTCATTATGTTTACATTAACTGGATTTCCTGTTAATTGACCGTAGGCTGCTTGATCCGTAAATTAATTTTAATTCTAAAAGCCCGCTTAAAGCTATAGTGCGTAGCTTCTGTCGCCTCCATGAGGAAGTGTAAGTAATGACAACAAAACTGTCGGCACGTCAACACAGCCATACTGAGAAATACAGAGAGAGTTTTGTGGAGCTGAAAGTCTTAATTAGCTTTGTAGCAACTCATTTGGCAATGGCTTGAATGTAACGCACATTCATTATAAAAAAGTTACGCACTAAAGCTTTGATGAACGTCCGTTACATTTAAGCTGACAGTTTTGTTGTCATTACTTAGAATTCCTCATGGGGGCGATAGAAACTATGCACTATAGCTTTAATATCAAAAAGTTAGGTACCAAAGCTTTAATAAAAACACTGAACCAAATTAAAAACCTTTACTGACTCACCCCCTGACCAAATGTTCCTCTACATTAAATTGGTGTTAACATGCAGATTGGGGAGTGAATCAATGAAAATAGTTCAGCCTCTGTGGTATTGTCTTGGCAACTTTTAATGTTACTTTGTGGTGAAAGAAGTCTAATTTCCACTGCAGGTCTTTCACGGTATTATTTAATTGTGGCATTGCAACTTTTTCTTAAGCTTCTTCCAGCACTGCTTATTGCTTGCAGTTTGTGGAAATGAGGCTTTTATTTTGAAGAAATCTTCTATTGGATGGAAAGTAACACTGTTGTTGCTGATAATGAACGTGGGCTGCTGGCAGAATAACCAGACTGTCATAGGTACAACATCAAACCCTCAACAGGTGAGTTCTTGACACAAAGACACTCATGACTGACAATAGCTTAAAGGAGACAACATGTTAAGTGAGCTCTGAAATGATTTTTTAAAAGTTTGGTAAAGTTTGCCAAAATTGAATTATGTTATATTGTTTCTGTGGTGAGAAAGAGGTGCAATATGGTGGTGGGATATCTCAGAAAGTGGTTTAGAAAAAAACACTTTCTGAGATAGTGAACTTTTGCTTAAAAGAAGAAAAAGAAAAAAAAACAACCAGCCTCCAGATAATGAAACTTTCATAGTTTGTATGTCTTTGCAAAAGGTTCAATAGATTTAGCGCTACATTTAAATGTCATAGAAGTGCACCCTACAACAATGTGACAAATACTTAAAATAACTACTGTTTGTAGCTAAGACACCTCCTTAGAGAAAGCTTAATAAGCAGGTATAAAAGTGAAACACACTGTGCTTTTACTTTTCCAGCTAAACCCTCTGCAGCATATTTCAGAGTTACTAAATAAAGAACTTCCAGCGAGGGACAATAAGTGTAATCTTGCTGCTTTATAGCAGAACCACAGACGTAATAGACCTGCATATTTTTTTTATTTGGATTTGATAGGGCTGTTGATAGATACCAGTGACTTTCTGTTTACTTTGGCAGTTGCTAAAGACTCTAAGACATTCTGCATTCTCCTCTACAAACACCCACCCCTCTCTCTCTCACACACACACACACACACACACACACACACACACACACACACACACACACACACACACACACACACACACACACACAAGCAAAACAAAATGAGTGACTTAAGAGCTTCAACCAAGAACAGAATTGGTTAAGAGGAATAGAGAAAAATCTTCCCATTTTGTGTTCCAGTTGTGTGTGCAGGACTGTGAAGATGACTGTCATCACTGTGGCGGCTGACAGTAAAAGCATATTTCCATCATCGTGCCAAATCCTGAAGACTCCTTGCTCCAGTCTATTCTCCGGGTCGGTGTACCATGGGCTGATGCAGACTAGTGTCACTACAGCATTTGGGGTGAGAGGAATTAAAATAGATGTATTCACATACAGCTATTAACTGGTGGTCTTAAGTTGATCAAGTATAAGACAATTGTTTTGAATCTTTCACAGACTATGCAGATCATGGTGGGCCTGTTCAACATCGGACTGGGGCCAGGACGAACCAGCACAAATCCAGGAGATTTGACCAGCTTAGGTGCTGCGTACTGGCTGGGTGCTGTGGTAAAAAAGATATTGTTAATATTAGAGTATATTACTGTAATGTCTCTTGTTTACAATATTGGAGTTAGCTGTGTTATGAGAAACTTTTACACATGCAGGAAGTTCCACACCGTTTAATTTTTTTTTTTTTTTAATTAGAAGTAGTGAAGTACACAAGAGAGCAAGATTGTTTTATGATAACAATTCCTACTGGCAAGCAAATACAATAGTTTCTGCTTGATTGTCACTGATATGAACTGTCTGCTGCATGACTTCTCATCAGTTCATCGTAACTGGAATCATGTCCATTGTGGCTGGACAGTTCCCTTCTTCCTGCTTGGTAAGTACTCCACTGACTAACAAAATAAAATATGCACTGCCCTGTAAATAGAAAATTATTAAATACTGCTTGAATTGTACTTTTAAGTGACAGGATCTTTCCTCTGCAGATGGGCTTCACTGTGTTTATGAACATTGCTGGAGCGATCTTTGCAATTACTGGCATTGTGCTGTATGCCATGGACCTGGGAAATGCCTCTCTCCTCTGGATGTGTGAGAGCAGTAGCAACAATGCTGATCAAATTGGTGACAACTGCAGAAAAGTTGCGCTCTTTGCCCAGGTAAGCAGACTTCTAAAGCTAAACTCCAAAACACAATCTAATTCAATATTAGGGGTGGGGGGAAAAAATCGATACAGCATAGTATCGCAATATTTTCTGTGGCAATACTGTATTGATACATGGACGTCGAATATCGATCTATTATTATATATGTGTTGTTCAATTTGAAATTGGAAAAAAGGTAATAAATTGCAATATATCACAGAATATTTCATTATGTTTAAAATAATATTGTATTGTGATGATATTGTATCGTGAGGCCTCTGGTGTTTCCCACCCCTATTAATATGTATATATATATATATAATTTATTTATTTTTGTTCAATTAAATTGAGTTTAAAACATTTTTTCTCATCCATCAGACTGTGTTGACATCCATGGACAACACGCTGATCGCCATGGCAGCTCTTCAGCTCTTTGTCAGTATAAGATATGCTATTCTGGGCATCAAGTCTCTGAGCAGTGACATGAAAAAGGAAGAGGTATGAATCAAGAAGACAATACACAAACTGCACACAGTACACATGAAGTAGCGTACACCTGGGTGGTATATCCATCCTGGGAGAGGGATCCCTCCTCAGTTGCTCTCCCTGAGGTGTCTTTTGTTTTTTTTTAGGGAGTTTTTCCTTATCTGATGCAAGGGTCAAAGGATTAAGAGAGCCCTCTGAGGCAAATTTGTAATTTGTGATATTGGGCTGTAATCAAATTAACTTGACTTGAATTATATTCAGGAATTTAAAGCAAGTATAGGAGCAGTAATACCAGCTGTAGTTGCAGGAATAACAGCAGCAGTTGTTGTAGTAGGGATACCATTTAGCCACATGTCTTGTACTGTATTCTGTTTTTATTAACAGTCATTTTTTTTCTGTTCAAACAGGGGGATGTTGAAGATCAGCATCCACAGTTGAATGAAGTCCTCCTGACTGGTCCTGGTGCTCAAAATGAACTCAACTAAACACATGAAATTACTGACTTTGAATACTTGTACTGCTTGTGCTTTGACACACTCAACTGCTGAAAGTAATCAAAACTGCTTTATGTCACAAGGACATGTTTTTTTAGTCAGCATGTTTTTTTCTATCTATTTTTAAAGTAAAATTGCTTAAATTAAAACATGTAAAATGGTGAAAACTGTCTAAAAAGACACTGCTGTTGACTACTTCCTTTGTAATGTTTCACTAATGAAATTCTATTCATGTCATCATGGGGTGTTTGTGTGTGCAAATTACATTTGAAGAGATATGTTGGTACGGACGCTTTTATTTTGAAGAAACCAAACGTGCAACAGGAAGTTGCCTATCAGTTTGTTTGCTTCTACCTGAAATCATCATCGACAAACCAGACGGTCCCAGTTATAACTCTGTAGCCACGGACCCAGGTGAGTTCTCTGCACACACACAAATAAACACATAGCCTCATTGACGATAACTTGAACTTCACAATAAGACAACCTGTTTATTGATCGCTGAACTGGGTGATATGTATATTCTGTTAATGGTTATCATGTTTTTATGGTCTGCAAGAGAAAGGGGAGTTATGGAAAGAAATATGTTATAAACTTGATTTTATTTTATTTATTTATTTATATAAATTTAAACATTTTAACACGTGTGTGTGTGTGTGTGTGTGTGTGTGTGTGTGTGTTGGTCGACATTCAAGAAACTGATTCCTCATTTTTGTGAAAGTTTCTGTTGCGTCCTTTTTTGTGTTAGCTTTAGGACAAGAGGTTGAGATGGCAAACACAACAAAGTGCAATACTGTAAACTAAACTTCCCTTCGTCCAAATCACAAAACCTGTTGTGCCTAAACCTGTAAAATTTACTTTTAACATCATGATAGATGCCATGGCCTACTTGCTGTGAACCTTATCACAGGTGGCCTATCAAATAACTTGAATAACAACTGGTATAGCTATATATATATATATATATATATATATATATATATATATATATAGTTATCTGTCTCTTTTTAGTTGTTTTGTGTATTTTTGTCGTTTGATTGACATTCCAACAACAAAAGGTGTGGCCACCACCAGCATCAGATTCCACCCCTCCAGCCCCGCCCCTGGTTAATCAAAATGTAGAAGAAAATATAGCCTATCATACAGTTATTTTATTATTTTACCCTGATATTGTTTTTGTGTGTTCTGAATTATTTGCCTGTATTTCTGTAATAACCTCTGTGTTGAGACAAGCCTACACTGGTTATCAGACCCCTGTGTAGTTAGTTGTTGTGAGAAGAACTCAGCCTAGTAGGGAGTCAAACCTACTACCAACTATCAAGGGACTCTATTACAATACAATTACAATAGTAACAAAAGTAACACTGAGGTGTAATTTTTTCTTATCTATAGTAAGCCCCAAACTTACGTCACCTTTTGTCCTTGTGAAACCGACGTGTATAATCCCCTCGCTTTTTGGTCACCTCGGACAACATGTATAAAATCCCCACAAAGAGCAGAAAAGTGCAGTTATCACTTGTGTGTGAATGTGTGTGTGTGTGTGTGTTTCTGCCTGCCGCATGAAATCCACCACCATAATCATCTGTTTTCTTTTCTTCCATATGAAAATTAAGTTTTCTTCAACAAAACATTCCTTCCACAGATACAAGTGACTTACTGTTTTGAGACAGATACACTAACCCTTAGTTCAACAAACACACACGTGTGTTGCTACCTTGCCGTACCAATACAAGGTAAGGTTGGTTATACTAGAATTGCACTGATTAGGGGGAAAAATCGATACAGCATAGTATCGCGATATTTTCATGGCAATACTGTATCGATACACAGTCAGACACCAAATGTCGATCTATTTTTATATACGTGTTGGTCAGTTTGTCTGCTTGACAATCCCATTTTGCAGCAATAAAATTGAAGTGAGATGAACAAATGCTCGATGGTGTTTTAAGCCCCCAACGTCGACTTCAAGGCAGCGCTGCGACCGTCAACTTCAAGGCACCTAACCCTAACCTTAACCCTAACCCTAACCTTAACTTCAAGGGCAAGTAATTCAGACAGTATTTTAGACCCTTTATATGTTTTTATTTTATTTTTTGAGGTTAAATAATATGTCTTTAATATTGGAATAGAAATTCTTTTGTATTGTGACGCCAGGCTATTTATTTTCATAACTATATATATATATATATATATATTTTTTTTTTTTTTTTTTTTAATTTATTTCAATTATTTATTTTGTAATGTCTCCAGAAGAGAGACCAGGGCAGGTGTGGAGGTGACCTGTTATTTAAAGTTTTAATCTCCCGCTCTCCATCCTGTCCAGTGGTTCTTTTAACCTGCTTTTAATCTGGCCTTCTTTTAAACAGCTTTTATATAACCGAACCCGTTTTTTTAAGGAGGTTTTTAAGTGTTTTTCACACCAGTGGTCCCCTTGTGCCCGTGCCCCTCGCAACGCCCACTGCGTTGCGTTTTAACCCAAACCTAACCCTAACCATTGCTTAATCCTAGTGCCTACAACGTTGGGGGCTTAAAACACCAAACACCTGAACAAACAGAGAAATGTATCTTTTTAGATAAAACAGATGTTGACAAAGTTTCCTTTTGGGGACATAATTTGAAATTGGGAAACATTTGAAGTTGGAATAAAGTTAATAAATTGCATAATATTTCAAAATGTCAAAAATCTCAATAATATTGTATTGTGACATAAGTATTGTGATGATATCGTATGGTGAGGCCTCTGGTGATTCCCACCCCTAGCACTGATCATGTACAGAATATTGCTAGGCAGTATCAATGTGTATATTTAGATCCTGTCCTAGTTTTAGTTCAGTTTATAGTTAACATATTTGTTATTTAGGCTATGTTTCCATTAGACTTTATTTAGGCTGGTTCACTTGGCTGCTGTAACACTGCAGTTGGGACTAATACAGTAATGTATCTTTCCATCTGTCCAACTTTCCATCTCTGAATCTCCATGTCATGTTGCAGGTGTGAGAGATGACCATCGCTTCTTTCAAAGACAAAGGAGTGACTGTGGTGACTGTGGCGGCTGACAGTAAGAGCATGTTACCGCCGCTGTGTCAGATCCTCAAGTCTCTTTGCTACAGTCCCATGTGCTGCTCAGCGTACAAGGGGCTGATGCAGAGCAATGTGACTGCAGCTCTTGGGGTGAGATAAACTAAAATTAAGATAAGATCAAACTTTATTGTCTATTCACACAGAATTTTCTTCTTGCATCGTCTGCTCCAACAATCAACCGTTTCAACAATTGATTTATTCGTGTGCAGTATTAACTGGTGGTCTTAAGATGTTAAGACAGAGATATTTAATTGTTTTGATTTTTTTTTACAGACTATACAGATCATGGTGGGCCTGTTCAACATCGGACTGGTGCCAGGACGAACATACATGTATCCCAAGGATCTGACCAGCCTGGGAGTTGCTTACTGGCTGGGTGCTGTGGTAAAATAACATTGTTGTTTTTGTTTACTTTGAGAGCATATTTATTTATTTTGCTCAACAGTACTAAAGCCATACTAAAGAGTAAAAAATATCTTTATATATAAATATAATTTCCTGATGTCTTTTTCAATTGCCATAACTTTTTCAAATGGATTGAAATGATTTAGGATTTCCTATAAGATATAACAACATCTTCTGGTTCTGTTCATGGAAGTATTACTGTTTTTACATAGATTTTTGTTTATTTCTCTTTCTTATAATATATTTAAAAGAAACAAGTGAAAACTGTGTTAATAATTGTAATTATTTTAACTGAGCTGTCCCCTCTTTCTCAGTTCATCATAGCTGGAATCATGTCCATTCTTGCCGGCCGGTTCTCCTCTATTTGCTTGGTAAGTAAAAAGGCCCTCTCAGACATGCACCCCCTTATGTTATGGCTGCTGGTCTCATGTCTGAATAAGCACCCTTTACAGTAACATACCACCTTCTTAAATCACTGTAATGAATTTAATATCTCATCATCAGTTGAATAACCCATGACACACTGTGAAAGAGCCGTTTACGTGGATAAATCAATCGGTAAAACCAAATTATCCCCTCGCAGTCTGGTTAAAAAAAAAACAACCCTGTACAACAGTAATAATCTGACCAACAATTTCTTCTTATATTTTTTACTTTTTATTCTTCTTTAACTTGATATGTGTGTATTCACTGCGAGAAGTGTGGCTGAGCATCACTTACACCTCTATGTTAAATCTGCCAGTGATGCAGCTTGTGAAAGAACAAAGACAGGCCCGTAGGCATGGGGGTTTCGGGTGGTTTAACCCCCCCCACCCCACTGCCAAACGTCCATCATTTTAATCAGTTTTTTTAAGTGTCTTATTAAATAATGTCTGTCGATAATTTGAATCCCCATGAAATATAAATAATCTAAACCGAAGCCCTGATCTTGTTTAAAGCACCACTTCTGTTCATGTGTTAACTGGCACGCGACAAGTAACAATCTAATGTCTAACGTATCAACAATCCACGCAACTAACTTTATGCACATATAGCAAAATATGTGAGGCCAAGGACATCAAAATTAAGTATTTGAACCTCATAATTAAATACAAAATGAGGGAAAAACTGCAAAAGGTCCACTTTTTGAACAAAAAGAAAAATGTACACTATGAAGTCAAAATAATCAAGAGAATGGACTCTTTTCTTTCAGGTGGGCTTTGCCGCTTTTGTGAACATAGTCGGATCTGTCTTTGCTATTGTTGCCATCGCGCTGAATGCCAAAGACCTGGCAGATGCCCCTGCCATCAGGATGTGTGACCTGTACATTGGTCGCAGTTATTATGGCGACTGTGAACATGTGGCATATTATGTGCAGGTAAGCATGCTTTCAAATGATAAGGCTGGTTTTATGCTACAGTCTTCTTATTGTCAACAAAGAAAACCAACGTTAACCTTTGTGTTGACTTTGGGTCACATTGACCCGTTTTTAATTTTTGTTTTATATCAGAAAAAATGGGACGTAGAAATAAGCGCTGAAAATGTGTAGAAGAAAAATTTTACAATTTAAAACGTTGTAAAAAGCAAAAACAAACTGTGAAAAAAAGGCGTCAAAAACGTCGAAAAAAAGTTTCTCAATACCTTCCAACTTCTCTTCCCTGTCTGTGGCTCTCATCATCCCCAAGCTCATTCGTTCCTACTGAAGACATACATTTATAAATAAATAAATGGTGCACAAATACATTTATTTTACAGCTGCGGATTAATACACAATTGGAGCTTTAGTGAGTTTTTACTGCAGCAAGATGCTGTATGTGGGATTAAGTCACAATAAACTACTGTGTGTGTGTGTGTGTTCATGGTAATGAAGGAACAGTCAAGTTAAAACTAAACAACAAACAAAAAAAAAATAACTGTATGGTTTAGTATGGATGTGTTATTATTTGATTTACTATAGATAGACGGAAAGGAAGAAAATAGATGGAAAAGAAAGAAGAAAAATAAAATGTAAATGTGTGTGTATGCATGTATGTATGCATCTGTGTCTGTGTGTGCATGGGTATATTGAGCTGTAGGTAGGTAGATATACGGTGTACGTGTATGTAAAGAAGAATTGTGTTGAATTGTTTTGTATTTAACTAAAGGATAAAAATAGAGAAAGGGGGTAGGACTAGAAAAGTTTGTTTATGAACTTCTTCCTGCTCCTTTTTGAACATGGGAATTTCTTATTTGAATTACTTATAATAATTTTGGTAGATTGTGCTGATAAGTACATGTCCTTATTTATATTTCATTTTAATTTTATATATGTATGTATATATATATTTTTTTTTTTTTTTTTTTTATATGTTCAAAATAAACTACTACTAGAAACTACTACTAGAAAATCCTTTTTGAACGAATCTGACCTCTTTCTTTATTTCTTGTCTATGTCAGCGCTTGTTGACAACCATGGACATTACTATGATCGTCCTGGCTGTTCTTCAACTGTGTGTCTGTATCAGCTTTGCTGTTCTGGGCATCAAGGCTGTGGTCAACAGACAGAAGGAAGAGGTAAGAATCAAGAAGACAATGCACACAATGTACACAGTCCACATGAATTAGAGGACAGCTGGGTGGTATATTCAGAAAGCTGAAGCAAAGTATTAGTAGTATGAGCAGCAATAACAGCTGTAGTTGTTGTAGTGGGGATTACATTTTGCTGCATTTCTGGGGCAGTATTTTCACAGTTTTAAATTCAGTGGAGTGACACTGTCAAAAATCTCAACTTTAATCTGTTTTTGCTTCATGAAATGTCATTTTTGTGTCTGTGCAAACAGGGTGATGTTGAAGATCAGCAGCAACAGTTGAATGCAGTCCTCCTGACCAATCCTTGTGCCTAAAATCAACTTAACTAAGCACATGGAAGCATGACTTTGAGGCATTGTAATACTTGTGCTTTTACACTCACTTTCTGAAAGTAATCAAACTGATTTGTATCACATAAGGACACGTTTTTCTGCGTTTAAGTTCTTTCTGCTTGTCAATAACTTTTTGAAGTAAACTTGATTTAATAAAACATTCAACATGCTAAAATAAAAAACCCCAAAGAGACATTTCAGCTGTATTGGTAAAGCCAGATATTTTAAAATCTCAGCAGATAACTATGTGCATATTTACCACAAGGGGTAACTGAAAGTGTAGGTTTTTAGTGTATTGCTCAATTAAAGCACCATAATCTGTACCAGCGTTTTTATGGCAGTTCAAGTTCAAGGAAGAAGTGATCTAACTGCACAGGATGGATGTATAAGCTGTGCTTTCCATATCCTCAAACACACTGAGCAGCAGTCCTGACATCAAGAATCATTATGGTGGACTGACTCCACTAGAAACTGTCCCAGTCTGTCCCTCCTCTCGTGCCACATTCTCTCTTCCCCAGGCCCCTCCATTGCCATTTCTCATCCATCCACCAGATGCCCTCGGACTCCTTTCCCCATCACCTAACTGCCCCCCCCCCCCCCACCCATCTACACACCTGTTCTCTCCTTCCTCATCAGCCCTGTAGATATTCAGACCGCCCATTCTCACTCGCTCACGGCCATTTTGTCAAAGTTGCCATGCTCTTCATGTCTGTGTTTTCTGCGATCCGTTGTCTGTTACCTGAAACCTAGATTCTGAAATGTGTTACCTGCCTGTTTTAATGTCTGTTGGACTTCCCTTGGATTCCCTCGTCTGCTTCATGCTTTCTGTACCTGCAAGTATGCCCATATTACAAGAAACAAGACTTCAATATGCAGAGATAAAAAATGAATACATGTTTTTTAATGTTTTCTGGCAAGAATAGGTATCCAGTTTTGACATTTCTCTTTTTTAAGATAAAGGGAGCGATTTTAAAAATGCTAAAAAAAAACAACATTTGGTATGATGATGATATATGATGTATGTTACTTATTATGGAGTTATATTCCTATCTTTATTCAAGAGCGCATTCTTTCAATTTGAGAGCATTTCTCACTGATATTACGTTCAGATTTTGTAATAATTTCCCTCAAAACCTTGCTCTCACACTCAAATAGTTACTGTTCGCGCTTTGATTTGCTCTGCTTGTGCTCAAACTTTCTGCTTGGACTCATATGTTGTTGCTTGTGTAGCGAGTGTGTACTCTCTCTCTTGCGTTGTGTTACAGACGAAGCCGTCGCTCTTCGTTGGCTATGACAGCCGTTTATTCTGATAAATAGCAGAACAGTGTTTCACAATCACATTCGTCGCTAATTAGGGCTCCAGTTAGCATGAAACAGGCTACTGCAGACTGGTTAACAGTATTACACGACATTAACAAAATACCAGTATGAAATCACAAAAGTAGACAACTGTACCTGATAAATAGCAGAACAGTGTTTCACAATAACATTCGTCGCTATAAAGAGCTCCAGTTAGCTAAAATTAAAACAGAAATTATTCAGTTTACTGTTGCCACGGTTGTATCATAAAGGTTAGGTTATTAAGCTAGGCTAACCAGACTAGCAAGCTAGCACAACGTGGTGAGCTTTTTCATTTAAGTTAAAACAAAAGAAACAAAACAAAACTGGTCTCTATTATAAAATTTGAGACCTTCCGTGTGGATATACTACATGCATACTAACATGTTATCACAATGAACACATTTACCTAACTATAACTGTGGAGCTCAGTATTATGTGACTTACCATGAAACAGGCTACTGCAGACTGGTGATGGTTTGTAAGAATTTACCCTAAAGTCTGCAGAATATCACCAATAGATGCTCATGTTACAGAAAAAGCCTGTCTCATATGGAAACTACTAGCCAAATGAAAAGTTACCTTTTAATGGCAAGTGGAATTATTAACTCTGCTACACTTGTACAGATTTCCTGCTCTCAGCTTCGGCCCTTCTCGCACTTTGGCTGCTTTTGCACGCTTGCAAATCTTCTCTCAGATTTCTCCTGCGGATTTTTTTTGTGTTACAATCATACACTGTATTAACAGTCTATGGTTATAATCCTATCAAAATTCCCCAACTAATAGAATGTCAGCTGTAGTGTTCACCAATGAAATGATCCCTGCCCTGTTGAGGGTGCGTTTGCTTTACGTTAGAACGTCTGTTGCGGGCGGCTGCTCTGTAACCGAGTTTATTTACCCGCGCTGACGCCGTCCATCGCTTTATTATTACTATATGTCAACAATGTGCACAGAATGGTCGACGCACTTTCACCTGCACCCATCAGGAAACGGGAGAAAGCTTTGAAGTGGGACATATCAAGTTACGTCCACAACTACGAGGGTGAGTAACATAAAATTAAGCACCTAGTAAATGGTGCTAGAATATAGCCTAGCTTCATGTCCATTAACAAATAGATTTTCTTTATTGTTTAGCTAGATTGAACAACATATGACGGACAGTATGTGTGTGATGACCCCACTTTGTATTTTTTCCTCGTTTGGTTAACCACGTTCCTGGGGATTTGGCTAATTTCATGTTAGAGCCAATTGTAAAACCTAAACTGTAATATAACTGAAAGAACACAAGAAACTGGATTGTTTGTGTCAGTTTGCATCACTGTTGTGTGTTGTTCATCAGAATTTAGTCTTCATTCCGTCATATAACATTAGTCTGAAAATGATGAATTCAAATCAGTCTGTTTAAAAAGTTGTAACGTTAAGTACAGTTTCACCACTATAATAAAAACAGATCTAGAAATGATATGCCTTCTTTGCTCCTAAATAGCAGTTATTTTTTAATGAATACACTTCCCTTAAAGTGCTCATGAAATGCTCATATCCAGGTTCATAATTGATTTAGAGGTTGTACCAGAATAGGTTTACATGGTTTAAATTTATAAAAACATGTTTTTGTCATACTGCACATTGCTGCAGCTCCTTTTTCACCCTGTGTGTTGATCTCTCTGTTTTAGCTACAGAGTGAGGCATCTCACTTCTGTTCCATCTTTGTTGGGAGTTGCACATGCACAGTACCCAGGTAAGGACTACTAGCCAGTCAGAAGCAGTATGAGGGCGTGCCACGCTAGCAGCTAGGCGAGCATTATAACGTGTGTTACAAAGTGACGCACGTTTGTTACAGAAGTAAAGGCTGGACTACAATAGAGCTGTTTGGAGCAGTTTGTGAACAGTGTTTTCTATTAGAGATTGTAAGTCCCTTTTGGGGTGGACTTTGGGCTTTTTCACTTTGTAAACCTATATCATGCACAAAAAAAAAGATATATAACACAATAAAGGAAAGGGAAAAAGCCAAAAAGCATAATATGAGCACTTATTTACTTACTTACTTACTTAGCAATAATTACGATTTATTATTTGTACACAAAGAGCACAACTAGTTATTAAACTGATTCAATTTTCGTGTCAGGCTTTAAGGTTTATTATAAAGTACACAGCAGAAGCACAAACAACAAAACGTCAACAATTTTGATGAATTTTTTTTTAACATGACTTAATATTGTAAAATAGCAAACAAAAAACGTATCTGTCCATCAATGTCACACACTCACATTCATGAATCTCCCTTTTACCTACACAAGCTGACCGTAAGGCACATTATTCGATTGAAAATCATACTCATCATCAAAATATAAGTGCAAGTATTTTTAAACATACCACCTGAATTTGACTAAATCATTGACATTACATATATTACATTTTCATTCAGACTGTGGGGTTACAGGTGACTTCCTCCAGCAGTGTTTTGTAGAGTTCTGGGTCACCAGTCTTCTGAAAAATGAAAAATAACATTGTAAGGTCAATAAAAAGGTGTGAACATTCTCAAATCTTTAACAACATATTTACACATTACATACACTCATGAACTGTACTGCTGTCCTATTTCCTACAGGGATACGCTGTTGAATAATTATTTTTGTTTACGTTTCTGTTACCACTCTTTTTAATATTGTGAAATTTAGAATGTGGAAAAAAATACAACTTGGCAGTTCTTAAAGTTAAACATTTAACATAATAAGCATATTCACTTTCTTACTGAGAGTTAGATGAGAGGATCAATACCAATCTAGTGTCTGCACACTAAATAAACTTAGCACAAAAAGTACGGAAATTTGTGTATGGTAGATTATTTCTCTGTGGTAACAATGCTTTTTGGCAATAACTCTTATACCGTTGGAAAGCCTGTTTAGTTCCCTTTCAAATGGTGCCCCATTTGTAAGGAACATGCATTTGTGGGATGAGCAGCAGCGCTGAGTATGTGGGTTGCGCCCATGAAAAATTTGCCAAATCTTCTCTACCATTGCCAAACAGGTTATTTTGCTGTTGCTATTGACACTTTAGAGATGAGATTCTGCAACCAGTGGCAATCCCATATCTCCACAGTCTGGGACCGAACTCTATCCTCTAAGATGACAACGCTCGCCCCCACAGGGCAGGGTTTATCAGAGACTACCTCCAGAATGTGGGAGTGGAGAGGATGGAATGGCCTGCCAGCAGTCCTGACCTCAACCCCATTGAACACTTGTGGGATCAGCTTGGGTGTGCTGTTCGTGCCAGAGTGACCAACACAACCACGTTGGCTGACTTGCGACAAATGCTGGTTGAAGAATGGGATGCCATCCCCCAGCAGTGTGTGACCAGGCTGGTGACCAGCATGAGGAGGAGGTGTCAGGCTGTTGTGCCTGTGTATGGTTCTTCCACACGCTACTGAGGCTCCTGTTTGTGAATTGAATAAATTGTTAAATTGCCAATATGTCTTGTTTTTTCAAACTTCAATCATCCAATCCACCAAACACCAAACAAGTCTATGGCAGAATAAGCTGTTTGGCATTGACAGAGAAGATTTGGCAATTTTTTCATGGCCGCAACCCACATACTCAGCGCTGCTGCTCATCCCACAAATGCATGTTCCTTACAAATGGGGCACCATTTGAAAGTTGAAAGTTAGCTCTGTTGACACATACAACATATAAACAACAAAGGACTTAAAAAGAAAAGAAATAAAGTGGTTGTGTTCAGTCAACCTGGATGAACAACAGGTTTAACAGTGAAATGTGATTTTAGTAAACTCTACCTCCTTTTCTCCCTTCTCACTGCTCTTTAGAGCCTTGATCGCCATGACGGCAGAGCTGATGGCGAGGCAGAGCTCCAGGGCTGACAGGACAATCAGCACAGCATACATGCTTCTCAAAAGCATCTGGTTGGACACAAAGAAACACATTTGTTTGTTCTGTATAGATTTAAAGTGCTCATATTATGCTCATTTTCAGATTCATAATTGTATTTAGAGGTTATATCAGAACAGGTTTACATGGTTTAATTTTCAAAAAACACCATATTTTTGTCGTACTGCACATTGCTGCAGCTCCTCTTTTCACCCTGTGTGTTGAGCTCTCTGTTTTAGCTACAGAGTGAGACATCTCACTTCTGTTCCATCTTTGTTGGGAGTCGCACATGTGCAGTAGATAGATAAGCACTGCTAGCTAGTCAGTTGAGTATGAGGGCGTGCTCTAGCAGCTAGGCGAGCATTATAACGTGTTACAAAGTGACGCACGTTCGACACAGAAGTAAAGGCTGGACTACAATAGAGCTGTTTGGAGCAGTTTGTGAACAGTGTTTTCTGTTGGAGATGGTAAGTCCCTTCGGGGTGGACTTTGGGCTTTTTCACTATAACATGCACAAAAAAGATACATAACACAATAAAGAAAGGGAAAAAGCCAAAAAGCATAATATGAGCACTTTAATAAAATGAGTATACTGTAATTGGTTCTTACTTGACCCACTACATTCAAGTGTGGCTTATTTTTTGTATTTTTAATAGACTTTTATTTTGGGCTGCGACCAAAATATTGTAAATATTCAGTTTACAATCATAAAAACAGAGCAAAGCTGCAAATCCTCACATTTCACAAGCTGAAACCAGCTTGTGTTTGGCATTTTTGTTTGATAGTGACAAATTAACAATAATTGATGATCAAAATTGTTGGTGATCGATTTTTGTCGGTGGACTAATTAATTCATCAACAATAATAATTAAAGCCCTCCATTTTCCAATCATGAGGTTGTACAACTTGACAGCTGAGATGACATTTTCCACACTTACCAGAGCCAGTTCTTTGCCCTCCAAGCATTTCTCCCTCATGATGTCCTTCCCAGGAGTAGGAGTTGTAGTCTGTCTGCTGTAGCCTGAATAGTAATTATCGTCGTAATTGTTACACATCCACCACATGTAAATGGTTGCCATACCTATGCTGGAGAGTACGATGCCTGTAAAGGCAAAAGCAACTCCTGCTAGATTCAGGATCACATTGACGATGACCTAAAATAAAAGACAATATTAGAATAAATATTCATGGAATTTAAAAGTCACCGACTATCTTACCCTTTACACTAATAACAGCTGTGTGGCTGGTTACTTTTTTTTTCAGATTATTGCATATATATCCATGACATTTCCAGTTCTTTCTTGTTGTTCATGACACAGAGTAATAACATTACACTTTATATGATTAACACTGTTCAAAACCAACATTACCTCAATACCCCTCGTTCTATATTTTGTCCCCCCCCCCCTTAGATAAGAAAAAGTATTTATGAAAAATAAATAAATATAAAATAAAAACCTTTTTTTTCCTACCTACATGCATACATAAGTAAATAAATACCTAAATGGATAAAAAAAGGAAATCAAATAAAAAAATAATAATATGTTTATATATACATACAAAAATATGTATATATGCCAATATATGCACACATACAGGCTAGTATAATAATAATGGTGTGGCTGGTTACTTTTAAAAACACCCTGCAACTCTAACAAAGTGCCTTGGAGCAAGACACTGAACCTATATTCTGCCCTTTCCAATTAATATACATACTATATTAATGTGAGTCAATGTGGGTGTGTATATTCTGTACCAAGAACAAAATTAGCCTCCATTTTATCTGTCTTGAACTAAAACCAAAGTGTAAGTTGACAATAAAAATGAAAGAAGTAATTTTAAGATAGCATGAGGATGTTCTAAGGCTGAACTACTCACCAGACATGGACTGGGGTACTTCTCAGACAAAATGCCAATGGAGCCAAACAAAATAAACTAGAGAAAAAACAAAAGAAAACAAAATATTTAAACTTCCATTCTTCCGAACAAACACTAAAATTCATAGATGTCATTCACAGTATCTTTGACTGAGTGAACAGCATTTGGAGCACAAAGAGGGAAACTAGGTAACCCTCATCATGTCAAGTCCTGCATCAGCCTGAAAGGGGTCACATAACGTTAGTCACTGTGGGCCAGTGTATTAAGGTCTTGTAACTAACGTTAGTTGTGTGAGAGGACAAAAAGCAACTGTTTGAGATGCTTAGTACTCATACAGAAGAATATTATTATTATAACATTATTAATATCAAGAGGGAAACTAGGTAACCCTCATCATCAATCACACTGGCAGACAAGAGGCAAAGCAACCGGTACTGTTCAATGTCATCTTAGAACTAAGAGATTAAGATGTCCAATAACAATATTCAGAATTCTGTAAGGTAGTCCAACATCAAAAAAGCGTAGCTAATACCGATCAGTTAAAATATGCTTGGATTGGACTCGGAACTCTGTAGTGAATTTTATGCATTTAATATAATTTGGCATTGCAAAGTGAGATCAGTCTTAATTTACACTGTACTGTATGAGACAGCTGTTAGGTGGTTCTCCTTGGAATCAACTGAGCAGCCCAACTTGTGAAGTTGTATTTGTCTTCACTCAAACGTTGGGAGAGGCTTGGGAGTTTACAGATGTAAATTTTGCAAGGAAAATTATTTTGGACTTTAGTTATGACACAAAAGAACAAATGCAGCAGTATCTTTCTTACCAATCCTCCAAGCCAACAAGGAAATCCGGGTGGATCCAATGGACCATACCAATAGCCACTTAGACTGCAAAAGAGTATCGTTCCAAGGCAGATGTTGAGCAACCCAACCATAATGTGCAGAGCCTGTGCAGGAGGAAACACAGCATGAACAGCTAACAGCAGTTACCAGGTGACACTGTTCAAGGTAATTGGAGAGCACCCATGTGCTGCAATTGTTGTTATGTTGGATCACTTTCCCCCATAGTTTCCTAGTGTTTTTTTTTTTTATATGAAGCTTTTCCTATATAAACATAACATTAGATATATTAATATAATTTAAACGGTTGAGTTTTATAATAAAATTCACTCCTCGTACAGTTGTCATAAAGGGAAATTAGCTACAGAGACCAAAACCGTTTTTTGTACCGGGCCGTAAACATGTTCATTTCTGCTGTGAAGTTGAGCATTTTAACATGGGGGTCTATGGAGATTGACTCCCTTTTGGAGCCAGCCTCAAGTAGCCATTCCAGGAACTGCAGTTTTTGCCACTTCTGTGTTGGCTTCACCAAAAGTAGATCAAAAATAGATGATTTACTCTAAGTTGAAATCAGAATTGAGTGGGGAAAGAGAAAGTACAGAGCAAGCATACACAAGCTTTTAAAGCTGAAGTTCACAGGACAACTTAAACACATATAAAGGTTGTAACTCACCCCCAGTACTGACTGAGAAGTTCTCTGGACCCTTCTCAGGTGCTGAGACACAGAGCAGCACACAGGGCTGTAGCAAAGGCTTTTGAGGATTTGACACAGAGGAGGATAAACACTTTGAGGGTCAGAGGTCACAGTGAACACCGTGATCCCATCGGCCTTGGTCATGGTCACAGACATCTTGCCTGCTCCTGTAGACTGAAAGAAACAAGAGAGTAAAGAAACTTTAGATTTTACTGTATCAGATCATGGTTGATGTTGCTGATTATTTGACCTTTAAATAACAATTTGCTGAATCTTAACGTTAAAGTATGCGTGCTGATTTGTCTTCTATTCTCCCAGACCCGCTGTTCCACAGCTGTATAAAACGGCCGATTTGGTCCTGAAGCTGGGAGGGATTTTTATGGTAAGCTCACTGCCAAGTTTCCAAATCTCTAACTGTTACAACTCGGGCTGTTAAACTCGAATAGCACAACACAGTTTTCACCATAGTGCATAAAACAGTGAATCATAATGATTGGGGATAATTGATGGTAACTATTATAGTAATATATTGTTTAAAAACTATGTATGTTCTCTTGTTACTTACAAAAACGTTTTGTGTTGATAAATTGGTGGTTGATTGGAATCGAAAGCCTGAAAAAATCTAAACGATTATTATTAATTTATTACAAAATTAAGTAGTGATTTTTGAATGATCTGACAGCCCTATTTTAGTTCTTCCTAGGCTTTGTTTTAATCCATGTGTGGTCTTTTTTAGCAGCATCACACCTTAGGCTTTACAGACTTAAGTTAAGAGGTGTGATAGTGATTGAAGTTAAAGGGGCACCCCACAAATTCTGCATAAAAAGATCAGTTTAGTTAGCAGGAGGAGTGCTGCAGAGCCTGCAGAAGCAGTTGTATAATGTCTAATGGCTCTGGAGGGAGCTTTCTAAAGTCTGAAAAAATAACCCATCAGGGCTATGTCTGATTAGGTTCAAGGTTTAAAGTTTCTAACACAAAGCCCTCATTATAAACTAGGGAAGTGGCATTTACCAGGCAGGAAAGATCTAATAAAGTAGCCTATGTATCAAGTTGCATTTTAGAAATTGCACGATTCAGCATTTTTAGAGTTTGACCCATACTAAGAACTCAGGATATCACGAGCTCTGCGGTTTTGATTGTCCCTTTTCTTTTTTACATCTGTCTCTTATGATTCCCCAAACTTTAGGGAAGTACAATACTGAATGTCTAGAGCAGGGGTCTTCAACGTTTTTAAGCCAAGGACCCCTTAAGGCCCTGACACACCAACCCGATTATCGGCCGTCAAACATTCTGTTTGGTGTGTTCCGTGCCGTCGTCAGTCGGAGGAGCCGTCGGCCTTCATTTGGGCCGATTTGACATGTTGAATTGGAAGGCGGTCAGTCGGACTCAATGACCAATATGATTGGTGGAGCGAGATCTGTCTCTTATGATTCCCCAAACTTTAGGGAAGTACAATACTGAAGGTCTAGATCAGGGGTCTTCAATGTTTTTAAGCCAAGGACTCCTGAACTGAAAGAGAGACGGAGCAGGAACCCCCTACTACATATATTGTAGCAAATGAAGTTGCATATTAAACTGGGCCTACAATAAAGTGTAGGGCGGCCTAAAGCCTTTATATATACCTTTTTTGCATAGAATACCAAGCTATGAAAACAATAATTGATGGCAAGATTTTATAAATCATCTTTTCACATAGATGTGGCACAGTGAATTTTAGGATTAACTGTATCCGTGGATGGCTACTTTAGTGACTACCTTACTTATAGGCCAGTAAGCCTATCATCACTGGTAATTTATAAGCCATTCCAAATCACCAAATAGCTGGTGGGTTTTTGGTATAGGCTAAATAACAGAAACACCTCTCTGTAGGATGCAATACAGTTCTACCGCACCACATCCTCCAAAATAACCATTAGTTGATTCAAAATATCTCTAAAATAGTTTAAACAAAAACTGACCATTACATAATGACCTTCATGAAGGGAGGATCTGCATGGCTCTTCTATAAGTCTGCATTAGTTTCTAGATAATTGTGTAAAAAAATATCAACCGAGTGTGCACGTTCTCTTAAAGCCTAACTCTCGCCAAAATGCAACCTAGGGTGTTTTTGTGAATGTACCCAAGTCAAACTTTCGTTTAAAAGCATACTTAAGATGGCCACTTTTAAGATTTACCCTATTCTTGTTTTTCGGTCAAATGGCCTTTTGAATGGGAGTGCTAGGGGCACTTAGTCTGGCTATCACCAGACCAAGCTCAATCTTTTAAGATTGAACATTAGTCTGGGGAGTCTGCTCTGTATTTTCTCTGCACAAGAGGCGTGATCAACGGGCATAGTTCAAATGACTCTGTACGCAATTGGATAGTCCTTCAACCAATCAGACCAACGATCCGGGTGACGTAGCAGCGACAGCGGCATCAATGGGTTGCAGCGCTTCGGTGGCGGTGGCCGCTATGTTGAATGTAAACAAGAAGCTGCTTGGTCGCTTCTCTATCGTCATTGTGTTAAACCCACTAAGAGCGTGCCAGTTGGGTTACCCAGTTTGTGATTGGTCCCCGCAAAATTGTAACGGAAACAGGATAGATACAGCCCTTATATACTGTCTATGGATACAGCCGGCGTACAGCCACTTCCCTAAACTTTGTGTCATTCAGAGACTAGAGTCTCAAACGGGGCTCTGTGTCTGTCAGAAGGTCTGAGATCTACCGTATCAGCAGAGCAATCACGTAATGCACTGCAGACTATGGTGCAGGTAGATTATTTTCTGAAATATTGTGACTTTATTCTTGTAATAGCCTATTATAACTTTATTTTTCTCAAAATATCACGACTCCTCCAAATCACAGAGAACACAGATATATTTTGAATGTGCACAAAGTTTTGAACATGAGCAGAAATCTTGCTCAAACATCTGAAATATTACAGTCCAGGGGTTTATTCATTCATTAAAATGAATAATGTATCATTGAGGTGAATAATTGTCATATGCACATTTAAGGAGGTTACTTCCTCAACAAAAGATGCAAAAGAGGAGGGAAGAGTAAATTATGCCTAGGCTACATGTGTGCTGACTCAGATATAATTAGAAAAGCCGATCTACAGGAGAATAAATAGATGAACGCAATACAGAATAAACCTGTTTGAGTCGTGATTCACTCGGATCTTTAACCCGACTCTTTAATATAACTCATGAGTAGCGAGTCTCTAATATCATTAACTCGGATCAGTTGAGTCCTACTACAATTCAATCTAAAATGATAACAGCGCCACACACAAACCTCTTGCAACATTAGCTACTACTAGTCTTAGCCATCTTAGCTGACAAAAGCTTTATAACTTACAATTTCGTAGGCAACTACAACTTCACAAGTCAACTCAAGCAACTGAGTAAGCAGAGAGACAGTTCCCGACCCGCAGACTCAGAGCCGGAAACATTGCAAGCTCGCAGACCACTTGAGAACTCATGAGCCCTCGAAGATCCATGATTTCTCGATGACTCACGAGTCCTCGACGACCCGCAAGCTCCTGCGCGAGTCAGTCAGGCGCGCGAATCAGCCGGCTACGTTGTCATGAGTGGATCCGTAGCAGACGAGCGAGTGAGCGAGCTCAGGGTAAAGCAAATCCACAACAAAAGCCATTCTTTCACTTCTGAAATAACATACAATGTTCTGCACATAGCCTAGCTAGGCCTAGGCCTACTGTAGGTTTGGTGTATAAATGTAGGCAAGGCAGCTTGGCAAGGCAGCTTTATTTGTATAGCACATTTCAGCAACAGGGCAATTCAAAGTGCTTTACATGAAAACAGAATAAAAAATTTAAAACAGATAAAATACAAGAATAAAAGTTACAGTGCAGTATAAGAAATGAAACATTGAAGAGCAATTAAAACAGTTAAATATATAAAAGCAGATAAAATAGGAATTTCTCTTTATATGCTTATATAGATTGTCATACAGTGTCAACAATGCAACTTCAGTATAACAAATGAACAGTTATTTAAAGAAAGGCAACATCAAATAGATAGGTCTTCAGCCTTGATTTAAAAGAACTGAGAGTTGCGGCAGACCTGCAGTTTTCTGGGAGTTTGTTCCAGATATGTGGAGCATAAAAACTAAATGCTGCTTCCCCCTGTTTAGTTCTGACTCTGGGGACAACAAGCAGACCTGTCCCAGACGACCTGAGAGGTCTGGGTGGTTCATAGTGTACTAGCAGATCAGAAATGTATTTTGGCCCTAAACCGTTTAGTGATTTATAAACCAACAAAAGTATTTTGAAATCAATTCTTTGAGGCACTGGAAGCCAGTGTAGAGAATTCAGTACTGGCGTGATGTGATCCACTTTCTTGGTCTTAGTGAGGACTCGAGCAGCAGCGTTCAGCTGCAGCTGTCTGATTGATTTTTTAGGGAGACCTGTAAAGACTCCGTTACAGTAGTCAAGTCTACTGAAGATAAAAGCATGGACAAGTTTTTCCAAGTCCTGCTGAGACATAAGTCCTTTAACCCTTGATATATTTTTAAGGTGGCAATAGGCTGACTTTGTAATTGTCTTAATGTGGCTGTTAAAATTCAGGTCTGAGTCCATGACTACACCAAGATTTCTGGCTTTGTCTGTTGTTGTTAACATTATCGTTTGAAGCTGAGTGCTGACTTTTAATCGTTCCTCTTTTGCTCCAAAAACAACCACCTCAGTTTTTTCTTCATTTAATTTAAGAAAGTTCTGGCACATCCAGTCGTTAATTTGTTCAATGCACTTAGTCAGTTGTTGTATTGGACTATAGTCCCCTGGCGATAAGGTTATATAAAGTTGTGTGTCATCCGCATAACTATGGTAACTTATTTTGTTGTTTTCCATAATTCGAGCCAGTGGAAGCATGTAGATGTTAAACAGGAGAGGCCCCAGAACTGAGCCTTGGGGAACTCCGCACGTCATATTTGTATGCTCAGATGTATAATTCCCTATAGACACAAAGTAGTCCCTATTCTTTAAATAAGACTCAAACCACTTTAGTACTGAGCCAGAAATGCCAACCCAGTTTTCCAATCGGTCTAGTAATATGTCATGGTCGACCGTATCAAATGCAGGACTGAGATCAAGTAATACCAAGACTGAAATTTTGCCACTATCTGTGTTTAAGTGGATGTCATTAACGACTTTAACAAGAGCTGTCTCAGTGCTGTGGTGTGGTCGAAAACCCGACTGGAAGGCATCAAAACTGTTGTTTACTGACAAGAAAAGGTTCAGTTGTTGAGAAACCGTTTTTTCAATGATTTTACTTAAAAATGGAAGGTTTGATATCGGCCTATAGTTGCTCATTAGTGACGTGTCTAGGTTGTTCTTTTTTAAGAGTGGCTTAATGACTGCAGTTTTCAGGGCCTGTGGGAAGATACCTGATAGAAGAGACGTGTTTACAATCTGTAGAAGATCTGTAGCCAAACAATTTGCAACATTTTTGAAAAGGCCTGTTGGTAGAATATCAAGGCAGCAGGAGGAGGTTTTCAGATGTTGTATAATGTCCTCCAGGTTTTTACGGTTAATCATATGAAATTGGGTCATATTGGAATCTGTTTTGCCTGGATACTGTGACAACACATACCCTGTACTCGATATGGAAGCACTGACTGTTTGTCTAATTTTCTGAATTTTGTCATTGAAGAAGGTGGCAAAATCATTGCAGGCCTTTGTGGATAAAAGTTCAGATGCTACTGGTACTGGAGGGTTTGTTAACCTATCGACAGTAGCAAACAAAGCACGTGAATTATTATTGTTTTTGGCAATAATGTCCGAGAAGAAGGACCGCCTTGCATTCCTCAGTTCCAAATTATAGTGTTGTAGTGGACCTGGAGATTAGTTTTTCGCCACCTGCGTTCTGCTTTTCGACACTCTCTTTTTTCTGTTCTTACCAGTATGGCATTTCTCCATGGAGATCTTTTCTTATCAGAGACAGTTTTTACCTTAATGGGAGCAATGGCATCAATAACATTTGTAATTTTACAATTTAAATTGTCTACAAGCTCAGTGACTGAGACCCCTGAGAGGGTGGGTGTGGACGAGAAAAGCTGAATGAATGTTTCACTGGTGTTTTCAGTGATATACCGTTTTCTTATTAACTTTGTTTGGACACTTTTTTGCACAGAGATAGTGCCATTAAAGAAAACACAGGAATGATCAGAGAGAGCAGCATCAGTCACCACAACCTTGGAAATGTTCAAACCCTTCGAGATAATCAAGTCCAGAGTGTGCCCCTTGTTGTGTGTGGGCTCCGTCACATGCTGAGTCAGTCCATAGTTCTCAAAAATACAACATCGTTCTTTTGTCCCTCTATCCTGGGGGTTGTCAACATGAATGTTGAAATCACCAGCAATAACTACACAGTCAAAGTTAATACAGATTAAAGACAGCAGTCCACTAAAGTTGTCAAAAAAGGATGCACAGTATTTAGGTGGCCTGTAGATAATTAGAAATATAGGTCGAGAGGGGGACCTTAGCTGAAGAGCCACATATTCAAAAGAAGCAAAGTTTCCATAAGCTATTTGAGTACATTGGAACGAGTCGTTAAACAAAATGGCGACTCCACCTCCTTTCTTATTCACTCTATTCTCACTCATAAAACTGAAGTTAGGGGGAGCTGACTCAATGAGAACAGCATCACTGTTATTATGGTCTAACCAGGTTTCAGTTAAAAACATAAAATCAAGATTTTGTTTAATAATAAAATCATTGATTAAAAATGATTTACCCGCCAAAGACCTGACGTTTAGTAAGGCTAATGTTAGTGTGTTAAAATAATTATCTGTCTCGTTTTTTGGGACAGGCTGTGGCTGACGAGGAATGGATGCTAAATTTGCTAAGTTGGCAGTTAAGTGCTTCTTTTTCTTACTTAGCAGATTCACCATTCTTTTTCTATTACCTATCACAACATAGATTGACGAAGAATTGAATACACAGGGCCCAGGCTTGTCCTGGAAAGAGTCATGAGTGCCACTAGGCATGCAGCCTGGGCTCAGCACATATCAGTTAAAGCTTGTTTCATTCTGTACACAAGCATACTTATCAGTCTGTTGAGAAGGAGTTAGCTGCCATCCTTGAGGGGGCAGAGGTGCCTGGCGTTTTACTTTCAGTGGTTGAGTCCAAACAGGGTCAGTTTGATGCTGGGGGCGAGTGATGGGAGAAGGTAGTGGGGTAAACTTGGTTCCAGCATCTACCAGCTGCTCCATCCGGTCAGTGAACCCCAACATGTGGCAGGGGGAAACAGGGGAAAGGGTGAATGGGGAGAGCGATGGATCCTCAAAGGCGTCGGTGTTGGTAAGGGGGTTTGAGGAGTGTTGGACGGGTGAAGGGGGTTGAGATTTCTCGTCTCCGCTCTGAGGTCCTCCATGGTCAAATCTTTGCTCAGGTGGGGGCTGTGGTGGATCACTGCCGCACTTTGTTGTGTCTTCCTCTTGTTTTGTTTGTGTTGATTTATCTTGTCCTGTGTCCTTGGCCAAGGGAGCAGATGTGTGGTGCAGAAAGTAAAGTAGGTTAGAGGTGAACAGCTTTACTCCTGGCTTGTTAAGGAAAAGTCCATCTGCTTTAAAAAGATGTCTGCGGTCCCAAAAAATGTTAAAATTGTCAATGAACCGCAGAGAGTGGACGGTACATGCAGTTGAAAGCCATTTGTTCAGTGCCAACAGTCTGCTGAATCTCTCAGCTCCTTAGGTTAGCCTATATGCATTTCCTGTGTCAATGCTCCACCCAGTGATCAAACAAAACTGCATCATATGCATTCTAGTCACCAGCTTGCTATATAAAAAAACCCAAAGCACTGAGCCCTGCAGTCTGTGAGCGAAGAAGAAGTTACACGCCATCTTGGAGTTTACATGGCTTGCATTGATTTTAATACAAATCTGCCATACATCATCCGATTAAATCGTACTTTTAATAGTTAATATTCGCCTGAGATACACATTTTCTCTCCTGATAAGTTTCCAAAAACACACTTTATGAGCACTAAATATCTTAAATGTAGGGCTATAGGTTCACTTACATAGCAGTACAGGACCATAATAAGGATTGTCTATAATTGAATAGGGTCCTTTACAAACATGACAAAAAGACTTACATGTTTGTGTCTGTTAGAGTAGAAGAACAACCTGAACGAATGTACTCTGCCTGACAAGGCCTGGCTGATTGTATGGCTGTTGCACAGTTATTATTGTCCTGAAATCAGGAAGAAGAGGCAGAGCTGTTACCAGAAGTACCTCCCCTTATCTGGAAAATATAAAGAAACTTAACCCTTTGCTGATTATTTCGTTAAACAATGATAAATGTGAATACTCCGCGTTGATTGTTTTTAGTTATAGTATTTTTACGACCTAAAAAAATCTTTTTATGCAACCGAGTGGATTCTATCTGTGCTATAATATTGATATCAACACAGCTTCATACATGTGTAAGAAGCATTCAGAATATCAAGTAGCATAGTAGATATGTATATACTAATAATAGTACTTTTACTGAAGTAAGATTTTAAATGCAGTATTTTTACTGGACGATTTTGATGTGTTGTTGTATTGCTACTTTACCTAAACTAATAAATCTGTGTACTTATTCCAACAATGTATTGATAAGGACCACATTAAGGCAGCATTACACTAAATACAAAGACATTGAGATGGAAAATCATTGAGTAACAATTCACATCAATGAGGAGGTAATAAAATTAAATTTATTTTTGTCATAAATGCCATTGCTTCCAAAATTACACAGTTCAGGATACAACTGACAAAGACAAGTAGAGTATCACTTTTTACATGTCATTTAGCTGACGCTTTTATCCAAAGCGACTTACAATTACTACATATGTCAGAGGCCACACACCTCTGGAGCAACTATGGGTTAAGTGTCTCAGGGACACATTGGTTGAAAGGAATAGAACCCAGATCTCCCACACCAAAGGCATGTGTCATATCCACTGCACCATCATCACCCACTTTCCAGATTACATTTTATATTGTCAGATATATCGATAGAGTGTGAACCATGACAATACAGGAAAGACTTCATAGTCATCCATCAGATTCAAATACTCAACCTCTCAAACACATGATGGGACACATTGTACACAACTACCACCAGTTTAAATTGATAACAGTTTGAATAAGGTCAATGCCGGGAAAGTCCATGGCAATGATACCAAAGCATGGCCTGGGCTGATTGGGGTAAAACTGTCTCAGGTATTGATTGAGCCATGGGTTTACCTTTTCAGCCACTCTCTTTGGAGTCAGAAACATTCCCCAGAAAGTACTAAAGCCAGTGCCGCTAGTGTAAGTCAGAACCGCATTATCGCCCCCACAGGCTTCAGTGGCTTGGTTTAGCTGCTTTATAATTCTGTTGTCTTTATCTTTAACGTTGCTAACCTTGGTTTGACCTTTCCCGTCTGTATCTATGAGGGGAATTCCTAGTGTGAAGGTGCTCTTCTGCAAAAAGACTATTTTCCCCCGGACCTGACCCATATTTGGCATACCAGAAGTCACCCAGACATGCTGGTCGTTGCCAATCAGACTCTGCACCATTTGATTGACAGTGTTTTTCTCAAAAGACTCTGGTTGGATTCTAATGAGCACAGCTTCAGTCTGAAACTCTGTCAGGAAGGCTCTGACAGTGGCTAGGACATCCTTGAGAGTGCTGTGCTGGTACATGACCCCATGCATGACATAGAGGGTATCACCCAGTCCGAACACTTTGAGAATCAGGAATCGAATGCCAGCCCTGAGCTGATCCTTCAGGGACAAGGCCTGGCATTCAGCCTCTGGACCTCCGTACAGGGCCATGCTGTCATGGGCACCGGGGAAGGTGATGAGAGAGAGGGTGCAGAAATTCTCAATGCCCGCCATCCATGGAATATTGTAGGACCCCGGGAGTATGAGGTTTCCATTGTCATTGAAGAACAGGTCTTTTCCACGACAAAAACCACTGATGATTTAGAGCATGATTTTGTGGTGTTATAATAACTCCAAAGCCACAAATTGAAATTGGCATCCTAAACACCATCATTATATTTTTGTATTTTACTTTCAAAACTTTATTATACTTACACAACAGACAGCAAAATGTAGTGGAAAAGGAGGCACGTGTGACCAGCCATCATTCTTGCAGAAAGATGAGAAATCTAAAAAGAATTCTGTATGTCACATTAAAATCCCTCATGCATGGATACATTATTAATACATTATCCAAGGTAAGCATACACTTGGAAGGTTTTTATTACCAGAATGAGGTCAAAGGAATTGATTTTTGTACTATACCTTATAGCCAGGAAGATTTCACAGCAAACCACTCCAATAGTCAGAATGTGGACGGCTCAACAAAAACCCCATCACTTATATGCTCGGTTATCTGTAAAATTTTAGGTGTGGACCGTAAATATCAGTTATATAATTCAGACTGCTTGTCGGACAATCAAACATGTTTGTACAGATTGTGGTGTTTATTTGTGTTTAAGAAGGGGACTCCCTTAAAAAAAAAAATTGGATCAGATTAGATTTGATTCCTAACAGGAATTATCTCAAATGCAAGCAGCCACACCAGTGCAACAAAAAACACAATGACTAAGCCATGGAATGTATCATCTTTACAGCATATTTGGTAATATTATTGAACATTTGCCAGTAAAATAACTAAAAGCTTGTCACATATTTTGGAAGTGCCAAAAGATGAAAGATGATTGGGAAGAAGTGTATGCAGGTTTTAAAGGAGATGTTAGGTTTGTATACATCAGGGAGGGACTTCTGATTACTGATTATCTAAATGGTGGCAGATGAATTTTCTCTTGGATCGACTAGCTAATTGATTAATTGTTGCAGCTCTACTATAACATTACAGCTCCAAAACATTTACATGATTGCACATCTGCGCATTTGGGTTTGATAGGCAGCAGTGGCTTTTAAAACTCTTCAATGTTGAAGCCAGACTGGGGCACAGTTATATAAAGGAGGGCACATTTGTAAAATAAGTAAAAATGACTAACATTTTAAGCAATAGTAAACTGCACATTATTAATAATCCTGTCTCTAGTTGTTTTTTTGTCTCTTTTGTCTTTCTGTAGTGTTGTGTCACTTTGTAGTTGTTTTGCATTGCTTTTTAGTTTTGTGTCTAATTTAATCTAGTCTCTTACTTTGCTGCCCTGTAACACTGCAATTTCCCCAATTGGATGAATAAGTACTCCGTCTATTAAGCCATCTCCATGTCATGTTGCAGGTGTGACAGATGACCATCACTTCTTCAAAGACAAAGGAGTGACTGTGGCAGTAAGAGCATGTTACCGCCGCTGTGTCAGATCCTCAAGTCTTTTTGCTACCGTCCCATGTGCTGCTCAGTGTACGTTGCTGATGCAGAGCAATGACATTTTAGTTCTTAGGGGGAGAGAAACTAAAATCTATTCATTTATGTACAGTGTTAACTAGTGGTCTTAAGATTTTAAATAAAAGACAGATTCACTGTTTGGAATCTTTTTCAGACTATACAGATAATGGTGGGCCTGTTCAACATCGGACTCGGGGCCAGGACAAACAAGCCTATATCCTGGGGATTTTGCCAATTTGGGAGCTGCTTACTGGCTTGGTGCCTTGGTAAACTAATATTGTTGTTAATATTACCTTGAGAGCATATTTATTTCTTTTGTACTTATTTTCCTGATGTTTTACCAAACAAACACAATTACCAGGAAAGGCTGAAAGAATTGACATTTCACCATAACCTTTACTGGGGAAATAGTAATTTATCCACAGGGGCACTTCAGCGATCAGACCTTTAGGGGGGCTCAGCCCCTCATGAGAATTTGACATGCATATAGTGCCTTGCAAAAGAGTTAAACTCCCCTGCCAAATCACTCATTTCACTAGATACAATTAGATTATTTGTTTTGATTAGTGAGATATATTTTGTTATTGAAGTGAATTAAAGATTTAAGACATTAAAGTGTAGGTCATGTAATCCCTCCTAGTACTGCCAGCACAGATTTACATGTGGCAAAATGTAACAATGTAAAAATGTTCCAATCTGACTGATGGCAAACCAAGGTTTGGAGATTAAGTGTAATGTTTTTTCGGTGATTGGACAGTATAAGGAGGACCTCTTCAATTTAGAGGGCAGCCAGGAGTGTATATCAGAAAATATAATACAAGTCAGTCATCTGGATTAAACTCATGCACAATATTTTACCCAAAATCTGCTTGTAAATAAAAAAAAAAAAACTCCGACCAACTGATACTGGTAACACCACTATGTGGGCAAATAAAAAAATAAAAAAATGAAAGGAATAATCCTCGAAAAAATCTGGAGGCTGTGTTCCATGTGTTTTTTACATTGTTACATATGTCGCCACATGTAAAGCTGTGCTGGCAGCAATAGGAGGGTTTATATGAACTACACCATAATGTCTTAAAGATGAATGCTACGCTAATGTTTGAGCTAATGGTTTAAGTGTTTTCTTTAATGAGAGGCTGCATGTGTTGCTATTTCATTAATTTCAACCTGTGATGACACTGTTTGCCACTAGGTGGTGGTCATGCCCTATAATATACACCTGCTGGGTTTGTCCTTATTTGTGCATGTACAGTGTTTCGTTTTCTTGAGAAAGGAACAGTGATTACAGTGAACAAACAGATCCTAATATGAATATAGAGTATTTTAATATTGATGATATATGTTTTAAAGCTATAGTTTGTAGTTTCTGCTCCCCCCATGAGGAATTCTAAGTAATGACAACAAAACTGTTGGTGCGTCCACACAATACAAGCCTTCTGTGTATTTCTGTTCTGCACTTTTTTGTGTTTTTACTCATTTTTGATGACAATACCATGACAAAACTGAATCATTGCTTTAAGATTCAAAATTGAGCCATAATCTGGTTTGAAATGCATTTATTTTACAGATCTGGTGCAAGATTGATTAAAATAAAGTGTTTCTAACCTCATTCAGAGCTGAGCTGACAATGTGAGTCAATCATAGGTTACTGTAGCTGGCCTGTATTGTAATAGGCGAATTTAGAAACATGTAAAGCACTCTTAATATCCCTAAATAACACAATGCATCCAACTAACAAGACATCCAAGTAATGTTATATTTTGAGTTTTAAAAGATACAATCCCTGATTTTTTTTTTTTTTTTTTTTTTTTTTTTTTTTAATAGCCCTGAAATCCAAATTGGCTCCCAAATAACACTTTAAAATCTGTGTAGTTTTAAAATAGCAACACAAAGCTGAGCAGAAATTGTGGTATTCTGGGAAGCTACTTGGCACTTTATCTTTACTGCAACACATAACAATGCAAGCTATTTTTTAAGCAGATACATACTTTTGTCAGAACAGGAGCTTTATTCTAGGAAGCTTTAGTCTAGACTCCCAAATATCTGAACATGACGAAGGCACCTGTCCTATTTTTGTGTCTACACTATTCTGTTCTCATTAAAATTGCAGCAGGTGCCTCGAATGTTCTTGTTGATTCATGTTAAATTCCTGTTGCACAACATAGTTACAGTACAAAGACAGAGAGTGGCTTAAGGCAGAGCCACAGGTATGTCTGTGTTTTTTTTTAGTATTATTGATCCTAAATGATGAGGTATAAAAAGTCTACCTAACCTGTTTAAAGGTACAACTACCAGGGCAAAAATCAAAACGCAGGATTGGAGGCTGATATCGCTCACTGAGGAGTACCCTTATTATTACCACTTAGGTGCCCTTGAGCAGACCACAACCCCCAACTCCCTTAAGAAAAAGTTCATGTTGAATTCATGTTTTGTTTTTATACATTAAACATACAATATTCATGTGAAATACATACCGTTTTTGCTATGTAAATTGTCCATATACTTCACATGCATATTTGTATAATTGTTGATTTCACATGTATTTTCTTACATTTTACTTGTGTCCGGAAATCACAAGCACCAACATGATGTATACGATTAAAATGGTGTTCAACATGTGATAAACATGTTAAATGTTTTTCATATGTGATACATTTACATGTGCTTTTTTTAAGGGGTATCAAATGTGTTAACAGTTTTATCATAAAAGAAAGCTTTGCTCTGAGCAATAATTCTCTGCTTCCATTAAACATGTTTGAAAAGTACTTACTTAACTGACCAGAACAATGTTATTTAACCGTTTGCCACAGATTTCCTGCACCACAATTGGGGACTATGTGCTCTGGTTAAGTCAGTGTCTCTTTTCTAACCTTTTGGTTTGCTGCGTAATGGGAGAGAAACCAGTCAGGAGTTATTTTAAATACTGAAGAGGTGGATGATGATGATGGCTGAAGGATATGTCGTGCTAGTGTCATTGTTTTTTATAATATTGCAAAACAGACATTGGAGTCACTGCATATACAATGTTTAAAAAGGCAAGAGGTATGAAAGGATCTGAAAGATGCCTTTAGGTTACATTTTGGGTTAGGGCTGATACCATCTCTAAAGCTCCATAGTAGAGGATCTTTGACACATAGTCAGATAGCAGTGCCATATAAGCTTGTTGGGTCTTGCCTTGACATTGGTATGTGAGCAAGGAGGACAGAGGATCACAGTAACAAGGGGGACAGAGAGTGAAAACCTGGTGTTTGAGGACAGGGATTGTAAGTCAAGAAGTTTGTGATTTTAGAGGGTGAGTCCCCACAAATTATTCGAGGCTGTTAGTTAACTTGACGCAGAAGTCATAAAGCATTGACACCTATGCATTCATTTTAACCTGAATCAATTGATTTCAACATGGGGGAAGGGCAGCCAACTATAGGCTGTTCACATTCACTGTTTGTTACTTAATTGGGAGCCAGGGCCTGCAGGGATGCCTCTAAGGAGGAAGTCAGACGATGTAATATAAAGAGAAGACAAAGTCTGCAGGGAGGCGGTCAGGTGGATGGATGGGTCTAACAAACATTGGACTATTGTAGTGGAAAATCACAATTCAGAATATGCATTTAGTGAGATAAAAAAAAAGTTATTTGTTGCTGAAAAGGTCACAGGTGCTAGACAGCAAAAGTATCGTCTGATCTCCTCTGATATCTCAGAAACTGTTGCCCTTTCAATACCAGAGACCTGTGGTCAAGGCAAGCAGCAGAAAGTAACAGACTTTTTTTTCTCTTTGCTGTGGAGAACCCTAATCTCTATATGCTTTGAGTCCATTTGCAAATGCTCTATATATGAGGATACATTGCAAACTGACATATTACCTAAAAACCCAAACCAATGAGATGAAAAACACTCCGTAGAGTTGCGAGGAACTGCAGTGTCGGATGATAATTCTCTTTTCACATTACACATTTGATTCACTGGTAATATAAATATATTGACTAGAGCAGCTTTAAATGTAGCCGGTTTAAAAAATAATCAAATTGTTGGCACTGTGTGATAAAGGTATAGTCCATAACTAGGTCATTGCCTTTTTTTAAACATTTAGTTGGAGATCAGCTTTATGACTATTTGGAAATTTAAATGTGTTGAAAGAAACATTTTTAACGTTGATTACTACATATTTGACTACTCAAGAGTAGTATAATCCTATAAAGCTAGAAGCAAACTTCTCATATACTCCACGTTTTCACTGTCAAGCAACACAAGAGCTGCAGAGATGAATTACGCAACAGCTAATTTACTCTATTACTGTTTGTTATTGTAATAACTTATATGTATATATATTTTAGGAATATATCCACAGAAGTGAACATTTCTCAGATAATGCACGCTTTGGAAAGCAACTCTTCAAGAATATAAAATACAACTGATAAAACAATTACAAATGGATACAGCATTTATTGGTCTCCCATACCTTTTGGAATAAAATAATTAGTAAAGACAAGCAACGGTACCACTGCTTGAATACTTAACTGAAATATATTAAATGTGACTAAGTTAGGATGTGAAACACAGTAGCTGAGCCATAAAGAAGTCAAAGACGATTAAGGATTCAAACATTGGCTCTGCGTGGGAGCATATTAGTAACTGACTAACTTCATTGTGTCTTCTTTGATGTCTCCTTCACTTCGTTCAGCATCAACAGACTATTTCAGCTTCCTGGAAACCAAACCTATTTGGTTCCCAATTTTAAAGTAAGCTGCATTCAGAGCCCTGAGCAGATGATGCCTCTCAGAAAACTAGCCCCTCCCACGCTCCATCTGAGCTGCACCACCTGATTAAAATATGTGACCACTTTTTTTTTACCAAAATGACTGCTATTTCCATTGAGACTGAATTAAGGCAGCATTGAGGGTTACACTGAGGTGACGGGTGGCAGCACAATGTAATCCTGCAAAGCGGGCGAATCTTTCCGTTGCCACGTGATGTTTTTCTGCGTTCCTGAGGTCACCTGATGGGCCGGCCTCAATGCAGGGCTGTGTGGCCAAATCATATTCATGGATGAGTAATTCTGGTCTGATTAAAAGCATCACATCCCCTATTCAAATGTTTCGTATCAGCAGCCCCTTTAACCCACCTGGCCGTAGACAGAAACCGGCTTGTAGCGGCCTCCAAACAGAGGGAGAACAGCTGAAGGATCACGCCAAAAACTTTAAACTTTAAAACATATTAGTTCTATTTGATTATTTTACTCCTGCAGAGAGGTCTTATTTAGATTCACAATTTTGTAGTAGCTGGTGAACATAGTGGAGCATTTAACAGCTAAAGAGACAAATGTTTACCTCAGGTGTTGGTGGAGACCAAAAACAGAGCTAAAAGAGAGAGAGTATTGGACTAACATTCATCAGACAGCCAGAAATACAACTTCAAATGATTTATATTGTTGCTACTTAACTTAAAAAATGATTATCTATTTTCCAGTTCCCCAATGGCCGAAATGTAACTGCAGGTTTGAAATATGTCCAGAATATTCTAAAAGGTCTTCCCATATCACAAGCTAAGTTTCCATCCAATTGTCAATTGAATTATCTAAAGTTCGTAAAAAAAACTCATGCGAATAAAGCTGGTGAAAGTGTGTTTCCATCCAACGGCTTTAAAGCGAATAAAAACCAGTGCATAATGACGTTACATGCTGTTTTGCGATCAAATTGGTATATCGAATTGATTTTAGACATCTTAAGGTGTTTCCATTCATTTTCGCACTGAATCGCACAACATTCAAGCTAACTTTTGCGAACAAAGTTTTGCCAGACAAAATGGATCATGCCATCTACCAACAAATGATCAATATTGCACAAGTTGTAATAGTGCTTATGTGCCAGCTGATAGCGACATATCAAGCTATAATAAGAAAACAACGACGCTATCAACACATTGCTATGATGATGCAGATGCACGTAAATGCCCAACGACAACGGAGGCGGCCTGTGGTGTGGGAACGACAGCGCTCCAAACAGTTCTGGGAGATCGTGGTTCAGAGACACTTCACGGAAACCCTTTGGTTGAAGCATTTTCGGATGACCAAGACAACATTTGACCTGTTGTATAATTTGTTTGGCCCGTCCTTTTCCCCAGATGTCGCAAGCTATCGCCCTCCGGTTCCAACCGAGAAGCGTATCGCCATTGCGCTCTACAAACTGGCTACATGCGCAGAGTACAGAGTGGTAGGCGAACGTTTGGAGTCAGCAAAACCACCGTGCACCGGTGTGTTTACGCCGTGTGCAATGCCATACGAACGAGGATGATGCGAAGGTATATATACCTACCTGAGGTGGATGAGGCGCATGATATCTTGCTGCCTAACTCCAGAGCGCACCTTGTGCCACAGGTGTATGGCGCAATAGACGGGACTCATGTCCCGATTAGACCCCCTGCTGAAGGCTACAGGGATTTTGTCAATAGAAAGGGCCGGCCATCAATCGTACTACAGGCTGTGGTAGACGATCGTTGCATCATAAGGGACATTTGTGTCGGCACTTCCGGTAGTGCGTCTCCTTGTTCGTCCACTTCCATCTGTCTTTGTTGACACCCGCCATGTGTGCAAACAGAGCGGAAATACTGGGCGGAAATTAACTAAAACTTCTTCTTCTTCGTTTTGTTGCGGGTTGCAACCATAAAATGACCTAAAACTTAATCGCAATTTAGTTTCCATCAGCATTTATCGCATAAGCCGTATATCGATCAAGATAAAATCCGATGAGACCGAACGTATTTCATTTGAGTCGATATTCATGAAATTCTATCGAATTTTACTGTTTCCATAAGGCATTTTTCATTCGATATCACTTAATTCGGATAAAAACGTGTGGATGGAAACATAGTTACAGATGTTTGTCATTGTTGATAATTTTCTTAAAGTTGCTGATGAAGCAGTGTGTGGGCCTTTGCTAACAGAGCATTAATGTAAGTGGGTCACTTGGCAGTGGAAATTTGGAAAGCACTTGTGAGAGATTTGCTTCGTTAAGAAGCAAAGGGAAAGTTTTAAATTCCTTGTTCCATTGGCAAACAGGCATCCAAACAACAGAAATTCTAACTGCTGTTAGAATTTCTTTGATTTCTTATGCTGGCACTGGACAGAGGCCCATCTGTCTTTTGGGTTCATGCTTTAACTCTTTCACTGTCATTGTCCATGCAATTGTACATTTTGTTCTGCAGCTATTGCATGTCTTTCAGGGTATTCCAGGGTAGCATAGTAGGTTTTTCTTTTCTTTTCTTTCTATTTTGTTCTCTTTTCTCTGTTTTTTAGTTTCTTATCTCTTTGGCTTCTGTTGAGACTTGCTTGTGACTTGCTGTATAAAAATAAATTAAATGACCCTGAACATGAACTTGTGGTGGAGTAGATGCAGATAGAGAGGACTAGACCACAGTTTCCCAAACGTTTTGGCTTAACACCCATCTCACAACCCCTCGCATATACAGGCTAAAGGTTACATATGAGCTGGGAGCATTTCAAGCATGATCATATTCATCACATTTTCTAGAGGCCTGAAGAAGTGGAACCATACAATATTCACAAGAAAAGAGCAAAGACGAGATGAAGCAGTTTTTTTCTATTCTTTCCTAACTTGTTACCTGACTTTTGACACCTCAGATTTATCTCTGTTTGGGGGCAGACCCCCAGGCTGGGGTTGAGTTGGAAACCAGTGTAGCAGACTGACATCTCTTTAAACTGTTGGGAAAACCAGCAGCAGTTATCTCTGGTGAACAGGAGAGATCATCATCTTGAAACACAATACTAGTACTGCCTCTGTGTCATTATGTGAATTATATGAAGCTTGAAGAATGATGAAGAATACGTCTTTTGTTAACATTTTGAGTTTTATTTGGCCTTTTATCATGAAACGTCAGAGGTCACATTTAGCTTGAGTTCACTGGGTTGGCCTTTATAGAGGACTAAATGATCAGATCTCCTTACAGGTAGCAGGTGTTGTGATTTTAGACATACAGTACATCTCCATCAATAATTCAACATAGTAAAATCAAAATATTACAATTTTGAATCTAGGTTTATATATTTTGTTATAAAATGTCATCCATGCTTTTCTAAAGCCTTTAGTGACTTTTCTTCACTTCTTTAATCAGAATTTTCTTTTGTTTAAATTTGATCTCAGTAAAAATACATCTAGACAACAATCTTTGACCCACTTGTTTTCCTTTGCACTTGTTCATTTCGGTAATGGCACTTGACCCGTCAGTGTGATGCACTGCAGGGCCATGAGTCTTCATACGCCAAAGATAGAAAAGCCACAACCACATAATTATAGAGCACTATGGGTGTTTCCAAACTAGCTAACCATAATATCCTTCTTCTCTTTTTGTTTTTACTAAGATGTAAGATTTCTCTACAGAACAGCTGGGTGTTTAATTCCTCGCTCAATGACATTTCAGTGGAGTGAAAATATGTGCTAGGCCTACTTATACCAAATTTGTATATTTAGCCTTCAAGAGTCAATAAAGTAAAAGCCAAATCTTTGTTAATGTGATGCATGCACAGCACACACATTAGGATAAGAGTAACCACAAATATAAGCACCATATCTGTTGTAATTGTTCTTGTTTTGAACTATACATTCATGAATAACATTGCTGTTGAGCAATTTCACAGGTCTTGTTTTACTTCTAGCAGATATCATAGTATGCCCACCACGCAACCAATTATCCCAGAAAATACAAAGCAGATTTGCTTCATTTTTTCAGTCAGTCCTGTAACCAAACAGTCAGAGGTGTGTGTTTTATAAAAACCAGACAAACTGTAAGTCATTCACAAAAAAAATCACAAGCAAATGATGTATGACTGAGTTTATTTGGAAGATTTAATACAATCATTGCTTTGGTTTACCAACAGGATTTTGAATCTAAGACACTGAAAACCCAAATATAAAATATGGAAATAGAAATATCTAAAAGAGTGCAAGATAAACATTTTTTTATCAATAATTCTACAGTAAATATGTTGCTTGTTTTGGTCAAATAATCAAAGAAATTCAAAGAAGGAAATGTATTTAACTTAAAGGTGATAACATTTAAAGGACACACAAACAAAGAAGAAACACAAATTACAGCGGTTTACGATAAAGAACAAATGATCTAAAACAATTAAAACAGGTCAGTGGTGTCTTACGGCAGTGTCTCCATGACATACTGTAGTTCTTACAAAGTAGTGTTGATCATGGTCAAATTATACAAATTTTGATCAAAATCTCTAGAAAAAAACAAAAGATCCCAGACCCATGATTTACATTGTCCAAAATTCAACTATTTATTTATATATATATAGAAGTAAATCCTCAACCACTGAGCGGGTACAACTTTCCAGTATGTGTTGCACAACCACAGGTGAAGACGTGACAGAAGAATAGCTATGCTAGGCATCTGTATGTAAACAAAGTGCTGCTGTCACTACGCCTCGGCATGTTCAGGGCAGGGTCACCACAGCAAATGTTGTTTGAGGCCTTGTCTTTTGTGCTGTGTTCATGCTGTACAGCAGCCAGTAACAAGATTTGTTATTTTTGTCAGATGAGTACAAGAAGTGAAATCAAAATGAAGGTTTCTGTCACAGACTCTGGAGTCAGGCATTTTTCTCTCATAGCTTTGGTGTATATGTCCTCAACAGGGCGAGGTCACCGCTTATCTCTACCAGTAGCACATAATCTCCGTATGACAGCTGAATTCTTAATCAACAACTTTCCCAAAACAAAACAACCCTGTCCTCCTGACATTTACAGCAAATGTAAAAAAAAAAAATAAAACATTTGTTGATCTTATACCACAATTTTTCAGCAACAAATTACATTACACTATTTACCAATTTCATTACAAAAAGGGGAGACACTGTGATATAATAAAGCCTAAACAAAAGGGCAAAGCTCTTCTGTCTGTTCCGAGAAATAAAGAAAAGGCCAGCTGCATGGGATGAAAAAGGTCATTATTCTTAGTTAAAGAATCTAGTTTATGCTACTTTCTTGTGGAAAGTATACACACACACACACACACACACACACACACACACACACACACACACACACACACACACACACACACACACACAAACACACACACACACACACACCATCTATTGCATGTCGCTCCATCCTGGAAGAGGGATCCCTTCTGAGATGTCTTACTTTTTTTATCCCATTAAAGTTTGTTTTTTTATCCAAATTGAGGGTCTAAGGACAGAGGGGTATGCTGCACAGATTGCAAAGCCCCTTAAGGCAACTTTGTGATTTGTGATATTGGGCTATTTAAATAAAATTTACTTGACTTGACATGATGCACCTTCACATCGGCAAGAAAGTACTGTAACAGTAAACACTCTTAGAAAAAGGGAATAATTCTGTAAAAAACGACTACTAGAGAGGTTCAATTAAGGAACATACTGTGTAGTATTTCACTGCTAAGGCCAAGCAGGGAGGCAGCAATCAACTCTGTGATTATCCGTGTAAATATGAAGCAACCTACAATCATAGAATAACTGACTTTTGAGAGTTTTTTTCAGCGTCTTAAAACTTCAAGCAGAGTGAGCGCAGACGTAGATGTTTTTGTGCTCCTCCCAGTAGTGGAGCTCATCTGTGAAGCTCCAGGAGCAGGCCAGGTCTTTGCTGGTTTTGACTGTGTGGACCATGCAGTGACCGGGCAACTTCTCAAACAGGTCCTCAGCTACACCGACCACCGAGATTTTCTTCTGACTCTGGATCAGCTGCTGGATGTGATTCTTATCCACAGGCTCAGGCGAGGAGCTGTAGGACACCCAGACATTGAGTTTCTCATCTGATGAAGGGACCTGGAAGCGACTCTTCCCTGTTGGGCAGTGGTAATCCTTCTTGTTGGCGAACAGGCCTGAAGGGGTCCTAAATATACGCACGGACCAGCCAACCCAGTCATACTTCTTCTTGAGTTTCTCTATGATAGCATCAGCTAGCTGCTGGTTGGTTAAGTTTGACTCGTCTCTCACCAGACGACGGGAATCTATCTCGGCCTGCTTGGGGAAGCTGACGATGCAGTCTTCAATGACAACATTCATTTTATTCTGGACAGTATTCATCTTCTCACCCCAGTCTTTCAGAAGCGCGTCCTCCTCATCGTATCCCTTCAGAGCGGCGTGGCCCAAAAGTGCGATGAGCCCGATGCAGAAGAGCTTCTTCAGCCTGGCGCAGAAGTCTTCCACTGGCCGGCGACTTTTTTCTTCGTAGTTCAGGGTGATCTCCAGCACAGATTCCCCAGAGAAGTTCTCTCCCGTCACAGAGTTGTAGAGGGTGATAAGGTTTTTGTCACCGCCGGTCTTGGCAAAATGCTCCAGGAAAAGTTTCTTCTTGACCTCCCGGAACTTGGGTTTGGCGTTGAGGATATCCATGTACTTCCTGAACTGGTTAGTGATGTTCTCCTCCACTGGGAAATACACAGCATCCAACCCGCTCTTCTTGATCTCATCGTTGATCCGCTGAATCTCCTCTGAGACCACCTCCAGACGCTCTCGCACCTTCTGAAACTGCTCCTTCATGAACGCGGCCTCTTTGCTTTCCACATTATCCAGAGCCAGTTTAACAATTGGAGCAGCGATGGAGAAAATGGGGAAAAGGTCGCCGGCGATACTGGCCACCACTTCAGCTCCCTGTTCAAACAATTCCATCACAGTCTCCACCATATCCTTTTTGTCCGCTACAAGCTGCTGTAGCTGGCTTGCCATCTTTGCTGATGCTGTTTCTCAGACTGATTCTAACAAGAGAAAAAATATTGACACGGTCAGAAACAGTCTGTTGTGATATATTTAAGCAAGAAAAGATATTCTAGGAACAAGCATACAGGTGAAAAACTGAACACAAATGAGGCAGAAAGTACCAGACATTTCAGTTTTACCGACAGAAACAAATGTTGGGTTTTCTTGATGTACTTACAGTTCTGTTCCAGTGTTGTTGGACTGCGGCCTGCTCTCTTGCTCCTCTTACAACACAGCAAAAACTGATAAGGAAAGAAAGAAACAGCCAAGTGAGTTCAGTGCTGGCTGCTGGCCACACCCAGTGAGCGATGAGTCAACAATGTAAAGAGAATTCAGCAGTGACGAAAGGCTGGTAGGGGTTGAATTGTGTATGTTTTTTTGTGAGTTTACAGCTGGAAAATCAACAGTTTCATTAAAAGACTCAATGACACTTTTAAGTCTCCATTGTGGGCATTATGATAATAGCAAAAGGGGATTAGCTGTTATTTATCTCAAACAAGCAATGCATAATTTATCTCATACAATGTCAAGTGTTAGAATGTAAAGACATGAACAAGGCTCACATTTAATATAGACAACTTGCAAAGACACACATTAAAATAATGTGTGGGAAAAAACGAAATGTGCTTGGAATTATAAATTCCATTATCTGACTCCCTGTCAGCCACTCTGCCTATTATTCTCAAGCTCAATAAGGAAATGTTATGCTTAAAGGAATAGTTTGACATTTTGGGAAATGCACTTATTTGCTTTCTTGACCAAAGTTAGATGAGAAAATCAATACCGCTATAATTTATATTCTTACAATATGAAGCTACAGCCAGCAGCCAGTTAGCTTAGCTTAGCATGAAGACTGGAAACATATAACTCTCTGCAAGAAAGTGAATAAGCATATGTCAAAATGTCAAACCTTTGCTTTAACTTTAAGACAACACATATGCTATGGGTGATGTCATAACAGCTACTGAGCCTGCATCAACAGATTTATTTTCATGACAACTGAGCAAACTCCATCCAAAGATGTCAACCATGTCGAATGGTTGAAAGGTCTGGGAAAAATTATTAAGTGGATCTTGAGTTAGGATTATTTTCTTAAACAGTCTGTTGTTATTCTGCCATTAAATAAATCTGCTACATTTTTTCACTTGGACTGTAATTTAATGTTTTCAAAATCATATAAGATAATAACACTAAAGGTTAAAAAGCAAGTCTTATGTGATTCTAAGTGATTATTGCTATGAAGGAAATTAATTCCTGCTGTGTGCTTTGCACTCAAAAAACAAGAGGTCCACTGGATTTGGAAAATCTTATTTCACACAAACACCTCGTCCCGAAGGCCAGGAAACAGAGAAAAAGCTGACTGTAAGAGCAACCCAGATTTATTCTCTGGGCATGTTCAGACATGCCCTTTTGCAAAAATGGAAATGTGTAATTTGGGAGAAAATCCAATTTTGGTCATCCACTGGCTTCACAAACTCAGTCTCACATTCATTGTCTACGCAGCAGCTTTAGCTGTCATCATCACATGTTTTAATTCATGTTTCTGGCTTTCTGAGAGTTGTTCATGTTTAGTTTTTTGTTTTAGTTGTGGCTGGAGGAGAAGCAGCAGTGCTGTTTCTCCCTCAGCCAGCCCAGTCGATAATGGAGCAGCAGGCGTGGGAAGTGATTAAGTGTAAGAGGTTAAACTTGCTGGGCAAGGGTGCGTTTTCCAGTGAAACTCAGCAAGTTACCACGGCAACAAGACAATGGAATGGAAAAAATAATCTGTCAGCTTGTTCGTCCCTCTGCTGAGGTCTGCTCTGTGGGGTTTATCTTTATCTAGTTAGACTGCAGAAGATTGTAGTGAGAAGAAGATAACAATCACTTCTCAGCCTGAGAGTGGTAGCAATCTTTTCATCTTCTCTTGGGAAGAAAGCCAATAAGTTCAATTGTGTTATAAATACCAGCATGTATCTGCAGAATTACCTTAGACTAGACTTGACAACAAAAACCACAAAGAAAAGGATATTCCAGCAGGATGTTAGAACATTTACAGTTACTGTATCTGATTTGATTTGACTGAGCTAAAACTGTGATTCCTGTTTTCCACTGATGCTCTCTCTCTCTCTCTCTCTCTCTCTCTCTCTCTCTCTCTCAGGGTCCCGGGGGTTGTGTTACTGCAGTCTGAGTGCATGTGAAGCACCATCACACACACAATTTAAACATAAAAGTGCTTAAAGAAATCACATTTTCAGAGACAGAGAGCATCTCACCAGAGATAGACTACAGACAAGCATAACAAGTCATTTTTCCACCTATGCTCAGTAATATACAGTGATGGAAAGTAACAAAGTACATTTACTGTACTTAAGTACAACCTTGAGGCACTTAACCTGAGTATTTCCATGTTATGCTACTTTATTTCAGAGGGAAACATTAATCCACTGCATTTATTTGACAGCTATATAGTCACTACTACTTTTCAGATTAAGATTTTACATAAAAAAAGATAACCATATAAAATAAAATGCACAGTCACTAATGATTTCCAACCATTTAAGCTTGTGACCTATATCTATGCTTGTGACCCCTTGTTATATTTCAGGTATGAAAACTAATACACTTGTCAGATGGTTTAATTTAAATAACTGTTTGAGGAGCAAATGGTTACCTATATTTTATAAAAATGAAAATATTAGTAAAAAGTCCCAAAAAATGAATAGAGATTTGAGAAGTAGAACTTTTCCTACCACATTAATTATCTCACAACAGTAAAAATGCAGCACATTGATGCATCAGTATCTAATAATGCAATATGTCAGTCAAGGACATTTTTCTGCAAAACAAGTACTTTTGATACTTTAAAAGCATGTAGCTGATAGTAGTCTACTTTTATGTTGTTTATATGTTTACAGTGTGGTATTTGCACTTTGTTTTAGTTCAAACTGGTAATAAATAGTTGTATGCAATGTGCTGAACAACAGTAAGCTACCTTGGAAATATTTAACAGCATTTGTGATTATGGTAAAATAAATAAATAAACCGAAGTGAAACATGTGCATGTTGTCATCTGTTCAAATAGTTCATGATTCATGTATGTTATGTGGCAGAGCTACTGAACACAAAGATGACCAACCCTCTTACAGCTGACCACTTACAGTAGTGTGACCACTGAGAGAACTAAACGCTCTGTTAATGCGGGCTCTTAATGGAGAATGTATTGATCAGTCCGTGTACAGGGTCTATAATTGTATCATTTTACAGCCGAAGGACAGAGAGCCAAACAAACATCGCAGGTTAACACCACAGATTAGGTTGTTGTTTTTTGTTACAGCGCAACACAAGCGGATAACGCCTTTAAAAAGTTTGACACTTCCTGGAAGAAGTGAAGCGGCAGATCTGGCAACCAACGCCCATAAAAGTCGAAACTTTTTTTCTGTTTAAACTGCATTAAATTTCGCAGATTCATCTAATCACCCACTTCACTTTATTAAATGAAAGCTGCGTTAACAAAATATGCGTATTTGACCCTTTTTTTACAGCGCTACGGTGCGTCAAAGAGGAAGAAATGCTCCATTATGTAACGAGACACTGGAATGGAGTCGATACATTTGAATCGATCACTCCTATTAAAGTGTCTTATCACTACGATAACAGTTAACCTATATAACCCTGTCCACTATGAAACATTCTGAACAGAAATGGACTCACCTTAAAAAGTTTGCGGAAGAAATACACTAACTTCCAGACTGTTTGTCTTCCTATTGGTCATGTGGCTCTCATGTTACAGAGGAGAGGCACACCCAGTCAGACCAGACAGAAAAAAAACTTGGGTGGTAGAGGAAAAAAGAAGTTGTGAACAAAATAGGTTGTTGCGGTGGCAATATTATTACAGATCAACCTCCACCCATTTGATAAACAATGACATGTTATTAAAACATTATTAGCCTACTGTTGAAGGAGATTTGTTCTGAGTCAGCAGAACACTATGCTTCATAATTAGTCATGATTTTCAATTATTGTAGTAACTCAAAAAGTGCTTTTAAATAACTAATGATGACCAATGATGACAAAATCATTCATATTTTTGTGTTTATTACAAAATAAAGTAAAATATACATAAGTATCGTGTTGAATTGATTGTGGAATAAGGATTTTTGGACGTTTGCCCTGCAGCAATATATTGCACCAAAAGCAGCAAAAAATATAGAATATATATTGATATAATCCGCCACCACAGTATATCTCATTTATTTCTTTGTGATATAAATGCTGGGGCTTTTGACCATATCACAGAGTTATGAGAAGAACGATACCACTATCATGTCTGTATGCTAAACATGAAGCTTTGATGTTTTTACACTTCCTGTTTCAAGTTATGCTTAAGTTAAGCTAATTGTCTCCTTGCTGTAGCCTCAAACTTTACAGATAGAGCCGAGAGTGGTATTGATTTTCTTATCTTACTCTTGGCAAGAAAGCGAGTGAGTGATCGTTTTTCCCAAAATGTCGAAATGTTCCTTTAAATGTTGAGCGCTGCCCACAATGGTCCGAGATGTTAAAGGGATTAAAGGGGAAGGGTGCCTTGGTATGGTAAAGTCTCTGGCTGCTATAACAGACTAATATCCTCATATTGCCCAACCCTAATAATAATCCAATGAGGACAGAATCATTATAAGTTTCATAACATTAAGTCGAAGCTGGCATGGAGATGAACGACTCTGAATAACACCCAGAAGCTGCTGTATCATCAAGAGATGAAAGATATATATGTAAAAGACTAAAAATTATTACAAGTAAGACAATAAATCACATACCAGATCTCTTAAAGAGTAGATTATGCATTGATACAGACACTATTTATGAATACATTTCTATATTTAATGAAAAACAATTTCGTAGGTCTCTGGTAAAGACATTCATGAATTTATGTGTAGCTCATTTCTTGCGGATGCATGCGGCTGCACTTTTTCTGTGAGCCTACTCGGAGTGGATGCACAGGTAGGCTCTTTTGTGTTTTCCATAGTAGTAACAATCCTCATGGAAGTTGTTGGTCTCCACCACCTCCTTGTAATGGCTGACAGCATGGACCAGGCAGTTGGGGAAGCTCTTATTCAAAGCCAGAGCCACTGCCATCATGTCCCCCTTCATCCTCTGACTCTCAATCTGCTCCTGGATCTGACTCTTGTTAATGGGCTTGGGGTCGACACAGAAAGAGACCACCACTTTGATCTTGCTCTTGGTCAAAATGTCAAACCAATTGGCTCCTCCACTTCCGTGGCACTTCTTTCCTGCCAGCCAGTTGAAAAAGAAAATGCGCTCCCTGTTGCCGAAGGCCCTGATGGACCAGTTCACCCAGTCGTATTTCTTAACGAGCGAATCCAGAAGAGATTTGGTGAACTCACGGTCGACAGTGCCGGGATTCTCCTGAAGCAGGTGCTCCATGTCTAACTTGGCTTGATCGGCAAAGTTCTCTGTACAGTCATCCACAGCTGCTTTCATTCGATTCTCCACATCCTCCATCCGGCCCTGCCACTTCTTCACCATCTCCTCCCCCACCACTCCTTCCTTGAGGGCAGAATGGCCCATGACGGCGATAATGCCCACCACAAAAAGCTTCTTCAGCCGGGCGCAGAAATCCTCAACTGCCCTTCTGCTTCTCTGCTCTGTGGCCAATACCGTTTCCAGCATCGGGTCTCCTGAGGTGCTCTCCCCAGTGACAGCATTGTAGAGTGCGTCCAAGTTCAAGTCGGCATCAGTGTTCTCGTAATGGCTAATGAACTTCTCCATCTTCTTCTCTTTGAACTTTGGCTTGGCGTTGACAAAGTCCTGGAACTTTTCATACTGGCTCAACATCTGTGCCTCTCGATCGAAGTTCTGTTTGTTCATCGACGTCCTCTGCAGCTCCCGGGCAATTTGATCAATCTCATCTTGGATTCCTTCGAGTTTCTGGTTGACCAGTTCGAACTGCTGAGTCAGGTAGCGAGCCTCTTTGCTGTCCGGGTTGCTGAGTATCTCGGCTGAAGCCATGAACACAGCCTCCAAGACAGGGTGAAGCTGGCCCACGGTGGCAGCGAGCACCTCAGAGGCTTGCCCCATGATCTCCACACCTTTCTCGATCTTGTCCCTGTTCTGCACGAGCCAATCTGCCACACTGTTCATCTTTGTATTATTTATTTCAGACTAACTAACTGAATATGTTTTCCACTGCCAGAGGCTTTGCTGGTGCCTGAAAGAAGAAGAAACATGAAACCCTTGTAAAGTTCATTATAGTGGGATTTAAAGACATTTCAGAAAAAAAATATGGCCGCTCCTTTTTCCTTTTTTCAGTTACATTTGGCAAAGCAAATGTAATGAGCTGACATTTAGTAATTTTTTTTTTCCTGACAAACACAACCCTTCAATAGAACAAACAGCAGGTCATGTCTGAACATGTAGGCATCCAGTTTCAAACCACACCCTCAGAGCCTCAGCTAATGACAGGGACTCATTTTTAAGCCTTGGTGGCATTGACACATTTTAGGAAAAAGCTCATGAAAGTACACAAACGAGGCACACATGGATGGCAATTCAGAATAAATATCAAACATGATGTGTGTACTCATGAATTACGACGTGGAGTATTGTGCAACATTGCAGTATTGGCCATTTGGGATGTCTTTTTTTTTAACTGCTTTAACAATAGCCAAGACCCAAAGCAAACACAGATGTTCACAACATGGTAAAAGAGGGGGATTTACTTTGGTAACGATAGTATGGTTTTCAATGTAAAATACACCAGAGAGATGATCTAACTCATTCCCTGGAGCCCATATCCAGTTTAGAAAAAAGGCACACCCAGGTCTGAGAGAAGAAAATCCCCACCAATGCACTTGTCAAATAATGCAATCACACTTCCCTAATCATTACAGCCTCAATGTAATTAAAACCAAAAACATACAAATGTGGCTTTCTTGAGATTTTGGTATGAAAAAAACAGACAAATACAGGTTTATATGTGTAACCACAGAAAATAGGCTCACCAATTGCTGCAGTGATGAGATCAGTGGTGTCATTTTACAGCTTTTCCTATCACTGAGCTAATTAGAATTACTTTATTCAGCCACATGCCATCAGTGTTTTTACATTCCCCCCCCCCCCCACATTTCTATGTGTTGAAAATAACAAAAAAAGTGCACCATTCAAAATTTTGATTTGTAATTACATAACAGATTCCATTCCAATTTAAAGAGACAAAATAACTGTTATACTTACTGAGTAATTATCTTGGTTTGTGTTTGAAAATATCTATCCTTGTTAAACCAAAAACAAAATAGAAAATGTTTGTCTTCCTTTAGCAACAAAAAGTGAAATATATTTTTGGGAAAGGAAAAAAGGCGAGTCTTGATCAAACACTGGTCAAGAGCTACAGAGCTTTTATAGGAACCACATACGTAAGTCCTTAACAAGACCACTTCCCCAAATAACTCATCTCTACCTCTTGCACGTCACTTAAATTCATTTTTCCGCAGAAAGAACATTTTTAGGAAATACATGAATTTTTTTTTTTGAAAGAAAAGAAAAATCCAGTTTCTCATAGTTTCTAATGAGGACCAGCTTTATTATTGTGTGAAGTGAGAAGTGAGAAGAACTGAACAAAACTGAATATTGAGTTTTTTCGTTCTTTTGTTCTTTCTTTCTTTCTTTCTTTCTTTCTTTCTTTCTTTCTTTCTTTCTTTTTTTCCTTCCTTATTTTTTCTTTTATAGAAAACTAACGTTAAACATGATGCTAAAGTGGTGAAATAGATGATGGAGATGCTGAATAAAGAATTAGAGCAGAAAAAGAACTCACCTTTGTAGCTAAATATCCAGCAGGCTGCAGTCCAGTTATCCAGTAGTCCAGCTGTACCAGTGAGCACCAGCCTCCTTGGGATGTATATATAGACTCTCTCTCTCTCTACTCTCTCCCTCTCCCTCTCCCTCTCCCTCTGTCTCTCTCTCTCTCTCTCTCTCTCTCTCTCTCTCTCTTTCTCTCTCTCTCTCTTTCACTCTCCCGGTATCTGTCTGTCTCTCTCTCGTCACTCCCCCTTTGGAACTCCTCCATCCTGTTCCAGCATTCCTCAGAAACCCACTCTGAGGGATGAGGGGCCGGCACTGACACAGATAAAATCCTGTAAACACTCCCCATGCAGGGACACCATGCACCCTGGGAAAACCTTTTTTAAAAGATTGGTTTCTGTATGTGTGTGTGTGTGTGTGTGTGTGTGTGTGTGTGAGAAAGAGAAACAGACAGACAAGGAGAGGGAGAAAGAGAATAAAAAGGAAACCAATCGCAGTAGGGTTCAGCAAGGGACCCATGAAGACAAAACCCCTCTTGTTGTGGCTCGAATAAGGTTGCCATGGCCACTGCACTGGTTCCTCTAACTTCTGTGACACTGTGCATGCTCGAAAGCCTAATTCAGGTCCCTCTGTTTGCAACAAGTTGGGATTCACAGCAAGTTAGTACCCTAAATAACAAAATAAAACATTATTTAGACATGCATGCTGAGACTTGTTTTCTGAAAAAAAAAATTAAGAAAAGGATTTTGAGAGGATTTTGTGAATGTTGACCTACTTCACTCAGAAGCTGATACTTAGTGATGGAAACCTATTGGTTACTGGATTCAAGCATTGCAAATAGGGATGACATTTGCCCTGCAGGGGCAGCACTCAGTCCGTCACAGTGGCACCCAGTGAAAGACAGTCTGTGTTTGGAGTACACACCATGACAGTCAGAGCTCACTCATGGCCTTTGTGCTTTATTAAGCAGGCCGTGACACACGCAGCCTGATGTCACTGTCAACTGTGCTCCTTAATGGAGCATAAAGAGGCGGGAACAGGAAGAGGAGGGAAGGATGTCTGCAGAAAATTGATACTGGTCAGCCGAGCAGAGGAGGGTTAGGCGAGCACGTCCGCCACCGCCTTGTTCCTGTGTCGTCCCTCTGTCAGATCTCACACTTATAACCATCAGAAAGTTGAGAGTAGCTTTCGCAGGGACTCAACAGTATGTGGCGTGATGGGTGGTACAGGCCGATGCTGGTAAACACACACTGTAGAGGCCTGAACGTGACGTCACTCAGCTGGAGGACCTCACTTTGTTTTCTTTGGGTGTTTGTTTTCCAGACAAATCTTTCTAAAGAGCTGGATTTCTTTTATGTTGGCAGAGAAAATGAACATGCATCAGTGCCCTGACATTTGGAGATTGGAACCAAGCAAACAACACGGTCTTTGAAGAAGCTCTGGCTCTAGCATCAATGGAAAAGTGTTGAATTTGTAGAAAATTGTTGTTTGTGGTTTCAGACTCACCAGGTAGAAACATGGGTAAAATATTTGAGATAATGACAGCCAGCTGAGGAAAGCTTTGTGTGCATCAAGCTGTTTTGTCTGGCTTTACTCAGCATGCATCCACTCGGCATGTTGGACAAGCTGAACTGATCTTTTTCATGATTTTGTGTTATACAGAGTTGCTTGAAAGTACTATGTCTGCTTTTTGATGCACTCATTTATTAGGATAGAACGGGCACTAATAATTCCAGTATCAGGAGCTTTGATTCCTACAATATCACCAATAGTATAAATACATGCACTCACTGTAAGATGTTCTGGATCTAAATGTAACTAAATGTTTTCTTTTCAACGCAAGAAAGTAAAACGTCAAGCATTATCTGTGAATTGCAGCTGCGTCATAAATCTATATTCTGTAAAAAATTATAAAACGATAACTTTTAATGTTTGTTTTTTTGACATTGATGTCATTTTATGTGAAGTTCTTGACTGTTTCGTCTCATGGCACTAAATCTAATAACAAAATCCAGTATAACTGAGGTTGTGCCGTCTTTGTTGTTTGTGTCTAGATGCTGAAATGATAAAGGACTTCCTGGTTGGAGGAAGCTATTGACCGTGTTTTATCTTTTTGACCTTGGCCAAGGGCTAGTGTTTCCTCCTCACCACAAGATGTCTCTTCAGCTCACAGGAAAAGCCCCCGGTGGCTCATCCCATGGTAGAATATACGAAGCATTTTCGAAAAGGGTCGGTGTTTGAAAACATCAATGGCACTAATTGAGACAGAAAAAAAAAGAGAAACTGAAACACTTCTACATAAGAGGATATTTGTATAGCTGTATATCATAAACTAAGAAAAGACAGATCTTCATAATGCAAAGAGATGCAGAGACATGTTCATAAGACAGAACTTTACAGAGGAAAATAAAGACGCTCAGCCTGAAATACAAGACTTATTTTTGGCAGAGCTTTAAACAGAGCCAGGAAAAATGTTGATGACCTGCCTAGACCAGGATTTAATGCCAATTATTTAATTGCACAAGCTGTACAACATAGTTAGTTTTGGGAACTGTTTTAGTTGTAAGTAGTCACATAAAGAAAAAGGGTTGTATGTGCTTACAGACATTTGCTCTCATTTTCTGTATATCCACACCTCAGTATTACATCAGTGTAATGAAGGATTGCTTCATAAAGAGAAAGCTGTTAGTGGGAGATACAGGGTTTAGTACCCGTCATGCTGGATTTGACTCCCATGGGAAAATGAATGTGGGCAGGATTGACAAATGTTTTCCTTGTGTAATGGGTGCTTCATCGTGGGATATTGCCAGGGGCCCCAAACAGCAGACAGAAAGTTGGTGCGTGCCCATGTTATCACCTATTAAAATTTCCCTTGAAACTGCATTGATTTGAATGTCAGGATGGGGTGTGTTTACACGTGCTTGATACAATTATAACCTGATGAAGATTTGCTCGGTGCAGCGTGAAGATATATTTTTTGGGAATCTCATAGCCAGTTTTCTCTCCAATACGTCTACAAAATAATCTGTGTCTTTAAAGAGTAAGAGTAAGAGTGTGCCTCCTTTTCCTTTTGAAGTTGTGAATATTGCATGAATGCATTTCTGCTCTGGCTGCCACAGCCTAAGATTGGGTGAAGGTGAGCATTGCAGTCATGACAAATGCTCACATCACAGAGTGATTATGTTACAATATCAGCATCAAAACAATTAAATCCAGAAGCACAGTCATATTTATTCTTGAGCCTGGCCCGTGGAACAACCAAAAGGGCCAAAGGCTGCATCCAGCCATCCATCACGTCGCTAACACATACTCTTCATACTGAGACTGAAATTTCAGCAATATCAGTTATTCTTTGTGTCTCAATTTGGCCTTAAGGGATTTTTTGTGATGAAGTAACACAACCCAGAATCTCAGCATACACTGTACTTTAACAGTCTCTAGTTTTGTTGTGAAGGTGGTGTTTTCAGTATCGCCGGCCTTCACCGTCCCCCCTCCAGATGTTTCCAGGTCACAGAGAACATGGCGTTTGGTGACAGACTAAAGCATCACTTGGGCTAAAGAAGTCAAGGGAGTTCATTTCAAGGATGGTTTCATGGAAAATAAAAGTGACAGAACTGCTTTCAGTTCCTCTTCGCTGACTGTTCTCTGCTTATCTTGTGCTGTACCTTGAGCACTGGGTTGAAGGTCCTTGTTTGAATGACAACATATTTCAGTTGGGAATGATTACGGAGGCACTTTTAAGGGCAGAGAGATTTTCACAAGTTATCCCCCCCCCCCCCTAAAAGAAACTGTTTTACACACAATGGCAGACAAAGATTACCACTATAAGTGTTATAATTGTTACATTTACAGTATCATGGACCAACACTTTCTCTTCCTCTCTTTACCCTCCTTTTCTTGAGTTGCTGTGTAGGCTACAGTTTGCTTATGATCTATAACACAACTGAACTTTGACCAGTCTGTGTCATGCACCAACGATCTGTATGCGCAACAGTGACTCCAGCAGCGAAAGGCCAACGGACCGCCTGGATACAAGCCCATCTGTCACTCACGCAGATCAATATAAACTCAGGTTAGATCGGAGGAAAGGTTCCAGACAGATACAGATAAAGGCTCAGAGGCTGGGAGAAGGCAACTTATTGATTGCAGGCAATTCCCCTAATGCTTTTGTGGACAGACAAATATGCCTGGAGGACTATTAAACTCCCGCTTGGGGGTGGGGAATCTCCCAGAACCTTCCTGAATGTTGAAGTCACACATCGTCATCCCAGCCTCCTTCTAAAATTACACCATTGCTTCTTCAGAAAACCACACTGCTAGTTACAGAGTGGACTTCTACACAAAAATTCTAATTAAAAAGATCTGATGTTGGAGCTCCTTGCTTAAACTAACCTCCCTTTCCTCTGACATCCACCTCAGATATCAGCCCTAAGTCTGAACTGAATAAACACTTTCAGTTGTGTTCAAATTTGTTTTCAACAGAGAGTCCACTGCTGTACATCCGCTGCCTTAACTATTATTATGACTCCTATAAAATAAAGTCCTACTAAACAAACATTGGCTCTATTTGAACTGTTGGTGAGGGCCAAAGGCAAATAATGCACAAACTGATAAGAAAATATGGAAGATTTCTAAGGTCTAAATAAAAACTAAAATCCAACACAGAAATAAAGTGTTTTGCTTTGTATACATGCATTAACTGTGTAACAATTAAATGAAAAACACATGTTACATGACAATTATTAAGCCTTTTGTCTTTAATTACTAAATTAATTGTTTTACATTGTGACTGTAGAGAGATCCAGCTGTGTGTAAAAATGGCCAAGGATAACCCCTTCAAGGCCTAACTGAACATTGATACAGCAAATGGACAATGAATCAAACAATCAAGAAGAGACTCATAAAAATCAGAAATAAATATCTGTGTGTCAGTTTGCACCTGCTGCTGACATGCACTGTAACAGCATCCTGCTCGAACTGTTGCAAAAGATATGCACAGTAAACTTTGTCCAAAAAAACCTTCTTCACCATAACTTGTTTTACAATTCTTTTTATTGAAGGAGTGGTACAATACAGTTTACACATTGCATTACAAAACCCTCACCCTCACCCTTAACCGATTCCCCTCACCAACCCTCCCCAAACACACCTTGGTAGCGGATGTGTTGACAATACAGCATTTCACAAGTACGAGTGCACATTTTCACAGCCATACTTCTACACTCCTCCAAGGCACATGCCCACACATATCTATGACTTGTTAAGAGGTTATGAATAGGGCTGCAAGTAACAATTATTTTCATTATTGATTAATCTGCCGATTATACAATACAACACAGAAAACAAAGTAAAGAGGCGTTTCAGTGTTGTACAGCAGAGGGCAGAATAGGCCTTGCGATATTCATGCAAAGCACTGTCATTCGTTTTTCTTAGAGTCTTTTCTTTTTAAGAGGAAGACGCATCATCGATGCTAAAATGACAAATTAGCAACTCTCCAATCATGGCTTTGGACAGAGCTTATCTGTGCTGACACCAGCTGATGGCAGTCATGACCGAGTCCTTCATATTAAAACAGTTTCCTCTGAGACTGCGCACTGAAGGCCCACTATTGACTTTTCATTTTGTCACGTTTGTGATTGACTGTCGGCAGTTTTAGGAGAAGGATTGTGCTGCAGGAGGCTGTACAAACTTTAGCAGAATTATCCAGAAGTGTTGATAACTAAGCTATTAAGTGTTAGCTAGGTAGTGTTAGCTTACACTAAACAGCTGGTTAAATGGAGGAGGATAAGCTAATGCTAAATGTGCATCTGGGATGTAGGCTATCTGCAAAATGTTCACCGTAAACGCATAACAGTTAAATAAAAACACTACTATCGACAGAACGCTTCACCTATCAAAAATAGATATGTTTTTTAATATCACACCGCTACGGTTAAATTTAAGGTTAGGGTAAGTTTCAGTCAAAGTCCTACCCTTTGTGCACCCAGTGAACAATCTGGGAAACAATTATAATTCCCTTAAAATGTATTTGGCAAAAAAAATGAGCAGTAGGCTGTATAATTGTAATTTCTAGGAGACAGAGTTCCACTTTTCTTAGTCAAGATAGATCAGCTCCAGCATCACTCTTTGTCTTTGTTTGAAGTAGAGTTCAGACTCTAGGGGGGGGGCCCATGTTGGTATTTGCCTTGCGCCTTTAAATCATTTAGTCCGCTCCTGCATCTGATCCTCTGTATTTGTTGATGTTCTCATGAGGATTTGATGCAGACTGTGAGGGATTAACTGAAGGCAATGACTCTCTGTGACGTGGCATTTCCTGGTTCTCCTCTCTTTCATTTCCTCTTTCTCACGCTTTTACTTATTCACCTCCCTCTCCCTCGGGGTCTTTATCCACAACGTCACCTCCCCCATCTGTGTTGCACAACCAGACTCACCTAGCTTATTTGTTTCTTTTAGCCTACTGATGAAACCAAAAAAGTGTTTTTTTTTCTTACCTAATGAAGTTTGTTTTAAAATATTGAAGCATTCCTTCTTTCAGTTACCAGATGAAACCAGTAAAATAATGACAGTCTGGCAACGTTTACTTGTTATTCCCAGATCACTAAAATATGTTTTTTTTTTGTTTTTTTTCAGAACATAGAGGATTTTAGGTGTCTTTTATCCTACCTGTTTAAGAAACAATGACAGAATGAGAAAAGACAGACAGACAGGTAAAGAGCTGCAGGACTACAAATGAGGAAAGACAGATAGGTCAGCAGCAGAAACAGAGAGTGAGGTAAGTGAAGGTCAGGGTGAACAAGAACACAGATTAATATTGTGAGATTCTTCAATGCTGACGGGGCCGACAACCTGCATGCAAATGAGGGAGAGAGGAATCTGACTCTGTGTGTGTTAGGGGGGGTTTAGGCTACAACAGTGCTGGGGGTTTGAGTGGAGCAACATGAGGCCTTGAAGAGGGAAGCCAGACAAACATGGCATCGGAGGAGAAAGGGAAGTGTTGGAAAACATGAGGGAAATTTCGAGGCGCTGCAGATGGCCAAGACACGTGTTTACCACCCGGTGGATTTCCACTTAAAAGCTTTACAGACAAATGGATTCTTCAGACATTCCAGCTGCGTTCAGACACATGTAGGCCCTCTACAGATATATACAGCAGGTAAAACTGCTGTTAAAGCTGGAATCCGTACCATATAATAATGAGTTCACACAACTTTACAAACACAATACTAATGTTGAATGCATGACTGGAAACTCATGCATTCCAACATGTTACTTAAGTAAACATTACAAAAGTATCAGCATCTTGAAGCACCAGAAGTAAAAGTTACCAAAAAAAAAGATCATAATGCAGAGTTGTCCATTTCACAAAAGTTATATTTATTATATGTAAGCATCACTTTACTGTTGCAGCTGGCAAAGGTTGGGCTGATTTCAACTACTTTATGTAACCTACTGCTCAGTAGCTTACAGTAATCTATAATAATATATCATAAATCATCACTTATTTATGTTTTGTATTCACAATCTAAATTTGCAAAAAAACTACTAACTAAAGTGATCAAATAAATGTAGCGGTGTAAAAAGCACAATATTTCCCTATTGTAGAAATAGAAGTATAAAGTAACATAAAATGGAAATATTCAAGTAAATGAACAGTACCTCAAAATTGTACTTAAGTAACAGTACTTGAGTAAATGCACTTAGTTACATTCCACCACTGGAATGTGTATACATATACAGAATTCAGCTTTAACCCTGTCAAGAAGAGGAATTGTATTCAGGCAACACATAAAAACCTGCACCCACACCAATTGTGATGGTAAATAAAAGTAGGTAATATACATATGATATGTGACCATATGGAATAGTCTAATACTAGCAAATAAGGATCATATTTACAACCTAGATAAAAATCAAAATTAGAATTTTAGAAACGTAATTTCTATGATATATCTTATGACCGTGTAATACTTCTGTGTGTTTATGTAACATTTTGTTGTGTGCTTTTAGTTTGAAAAATGTCTGTGTTTAGGGGTGCTGCACCCTTTAGGGGCTGGCCCTCTATGTGCTTAATTCTCATTGGATAATTGACAAAGGTTCAGCCATCTTGTTTGTGTATACAAAGACGGTTTTGTTTAATCTTCTGTGAAACACCCTGAGGAAGGACCACATGTGGGTTACCTAAGCACCTAGTTGACAGGTGAAGTAGCAACAACACACTCTTTCTATAATGTCTGACCACGTAGCGGCCATATTGGAAGACTTCAGCTTTGTACTTCTGAACGCATCTCCAAAGGTGAAACAGTAATTTTTTTCAACACACTAGTCAGTATAGGCACCACAACTTCCTGTCCTGTTTTTGATTTTAGAGACTGAGAACATTTTTATTTCAAAACTGAGCCCTCATCTGATACATTTTTCTTGAGATATACAGCTTCTAAGCTAAACCATGTTATGCTAGTTAGCTGCTAGCAGCTCAGCTTATGATCCTGGCCAAAATGCACAGAAGCTAATAGTGGCTCATAGTTGCCAGTTTAATTAACTAAATTGCCTGAAATGGCCCATTTCGGAATAATATATATATATATATATATATATATAGTATTGGTTATAATTATTGATGCATGAGTATGTGCATTACTTCAATGCAATGTTGCAGCTTGTAAAAGTGGAGATATATTTTTACTATTTTACAATATATATTGCTATGTAGCTTGCAAATTTAATCAATCAAATCTTATCATTATCAATAATAATACATCATACTGTATCTGTTGATCATATTGTGTATTATTAATCAGAATCTGCAAAGTAACTAACTTAAGTTAGCAGATAGTTGAGTAAAACGTACATTATTTCCCTCTGAAGTGTAGTGGAGAAGTACCATAAAATGGAAATACTTAAGTAAAATACAAGTACCTCAAAATTGTACTGAAGTACAGTACTTGAGTAAATGTACTTTGTTACTCTTCCCCGCTGCCTTTATGTCTAAAACAGTCAGCCAGGTGGGATCGTCAGTCCTGAGTTCTGGGCTCAGTGTGTCACTGAACAAATGTTTTAATGCTTTTTATTGGATTAGTCCACTCAAAGAGCAGCCGGCTGGTCGATGGTCCACTCGGACTGATGGGTAATAGCATTATCCTGTGTGGGCCTGTGGATTGGCAGACAGCAGCGGACAGAGCTATCCTACCATTGATCGACTCTCCCCTCCAGGGCCACTCTGATGCTAGCCTCCATCCAATCTTTCATTTGTTTATGAAATATTGATATTGGCTTTCTATCTCGGCTTGATGGAAAGGAAAGAGTTTAGAAATGCTGGAAAACTGTTTTGTGAACTGAAAGTATTTTGTTTTCTTGCAGGGATGTAATCAGTTCATTATATGCAGAATTACATCATGATAGCTTTTGCTTTCTGTGTCATACTTCCTCTGTAAAAATAGCCTTATTTATCCAGTCCCAGCAGAGAAAAGGGAAACATCTGTACCTGCTTTCTTTTAAGTTTTCTAGTAAATGGTAAAAATCAGTGATCAACACTCTCATATGACATTGCGACCATTTGCACTTTAACTGTGTATAGTAGCTCCAATGTGAGAGTGACTTAGATCTTTTAATTCTAAATAAATGAACCAAAACATGAAACAGCCCCAAAAGCAATGCACACTTTTCTGTGTATCAAGATGGCCCATAGCAACAGCCTGACAGATGACTTCTTGGTTTTGTTAAAAACATGATTGCCTGTTAGATCTGTATGTTGATAGCGCCCTCTGTCTGCAAACTACCTCTGGTACCATTCCCTCACCAGATCTCACTCTTTCATCCGGAAAAACCTAACTTTAACCTTCCCTCAACCACAAGACAAGCTATCTCTGGCTCCTGTGGCACGAGATGGATGCAGTCGATCATGTCAGTAAACAGATGCTTTAGTCTTCCCATAATGACAGTCAGGATTGACGGACTACCACAGCCAAAGCCTTTTATGCAGGGGAAGAGCCTCTTGGATCAATAGTTGTTACCTAGGCAAAGCCCACACGACCACTAATGAATCCAGTGGCTTACAATATAGGCAGCTGCTGCTCTTTATGTCTACGCAGGAGAAAAAACCTTGGAAATACTTAACACTCCTGGTAGAAATGTAGAAATTAGCATCTAAATCCATCCAGCACATTGGATTAAAAGATAAAAGTGAAGAGATTAGGATGTGTTTTATTTAGATAAACCATAAACAGATCATAGTAGGTGAACTGGCCTATTGTTGCAGCAAGTTTTCCGGTTTTGTTTGTTGTGTTGCAACATCTCAGTGGTCTGTTCCCTCGGACTGGTTCTATGGTGTGTTTGAAGACGGAACTGTTGTCTGGCACACCCATCTCTCTGTCTGCTCCACATTTTCTGTTTTTTCAACGTAGGATTAAAGTACTGACACAAATCAAAGGTGGTAAAGTGTGTTAGTCACCTGTCTGGGATTTCTAATTATAAAAAGGCTTTGTGCCAAAAAGCAGGTGCAGTGTTGCATGTTACAGTCCATAAGTAGTTGGACAATGACGCATTTTCCTTTGTTTTGGTTTTGTACTCCAGCATATTTGATTTAGAATGAAACAATGACGAGTGTCAAGCATTTTAGAAATAAGGATGTTTTTATGTTGTTCACATCAGAGTTAAACTTTAATACAGTTCGAGGGGTTACAACAAAGTTACAATTTCTACACTGTTCACCTATGGATGTAAACACCCTTTAAAAAAAAGGAATAGGTCAACATTTTGAGGACCTTTCTTTTAGAGAGTTAAATGACAACATTGATACCATTTAATGTCTGTTAAGTGCAGCGCTGGAGTCAGGAAATGATTAGCTTAGCTTAGCATAAAAACTGCAAGCAGTGGGAAACAGCTAGCCTAGCTCTATCCAGAGCAGAAATACACCTGCCAACACAGCTTAAGCTCACCAATAGTTTGTGCAATTTGCTTTCTTATTGAGAGGAAGATGAGAAAACTCTCATATCTGTATGCTAAATATGAAGCTATATACTACCAGTAGCTGGTTAGCTTAGCTAGTCTGGCTCTGTCCATATGTAATAAAAATCAGTCCATCAGCACCCCAATTAACATTTAATTTGTTTAATATTTACAGAAATGTGTAAAAGGGACAATTAGAGGTTTTATGAGGGGTTTGTGCCAGACTATTTCTTGTCTGGGAAATGGCCATTTGTTGTTTCTCAAACCATTTTGTACAAAATAAACAAACTAAATGCATCATGATGATATGCTGAGCTTTTAAAAGTGCTAGTAGGCATATTTTATATCTTTAGACAGAGCCAGGCTATCAATCAATAATCAAATTGATAATTTTGGCTTAAAATTGGTTATATGGACACATTTTATTCTCATAACAACCTCATCTTCCCACCAGCAGCTATTTCCCACCGCAGACACAGAAACCTCTCAGATGATTCAACACAGTGCACTTCTCCTGCACTGCGTTGCATATTACAGACAGCACTTGATGGATTCTGACAGGCTGGATTTAAGACCCTCCAGATCCACTGAGATATGAAATGATGGCCATCTCTACCCGCTCTGCACCTACACCGAGCATTATGACTGATACCATCCTGCTAAGCCAAGCACTTTGCTGCTCGTCTGCAGAATATTAGCTCAGCCAAAGGTTATTCATAGACTATCAAACCAGAGCTGCGGTCAGGAAATGCTGACTTATGTGTAAATATCAATTAAATTAGTCAGAGTGCCTGTTGCTGAGGGTGCACTGCCTGGTTTTAATGGGCACAGACGTGAACAGTGCTGCGTAAATCACATTTGTACAAGAAAAGAGAGGCAGATATTAGATTATACTTGTTTACACATCCATTAACTATTTGTACTTGGTCATTAATTGTCATAAAGCATAAAGAGTATGATGAACATTGATCATGCATTGATTTTATTTCTTTGAAGAAAGAAGCTGTTGTGGACATGACAGTAGATTAAAGGAGAATGCTTGATAGATTTCTCTTCCCTGGGGAAGAACTTTGGAGCACAGGGAGTGAAATGATTTAAAGTTTCTGGCAAAAGTCACAGTGGTTTGTTTGAAATAACCAAAATGGAAGTGTGAGTGTTTAGTATGAGCAGGATATCATAACAAACTAGAAGGACATTTGGAGAGACCACACCTCTGCTAAGGCATGCCCTATCTCACAATGTTAATGCAGTGTGAATATTCCCAGTCGGGGAACAAATTTTTGAGATTATTCAGAAAACATAACCTCCTTCGCGGAGGTAACTAAGAAAAATGCCTCACACATAGACAGAAAAGCATACATAAGTCATAAAAAATGCATCAAATTTGGCTGGGAAATGCAAAACAACGCAGCAGTTTTATCACCGAACGTTACAAAAATAAAATGCACAAATGAAGAATCTTACAGATGAAATCACTGCTGATCCATTACATAATTATAGGCACAGCACTTGGTAAGCACTGAGGTTTGGTTGTTTTGGTTCGGGGAGTTCGAATGTGTTTAAAACACAAGGCACATTGTCGCATCTCCAGTGCCAAACTCCAAGCCTCTTGTTTTTCACGCCTGAAAAAGTGGCCTATGTCCCCCCGTCAGAGTTATGTAGGCCAGCCTGCTGAGCAGAGACAAAATGGGAGCATAGCTCAGTAGATGCAGCCTCAGCAAAACCATCTCTTTAGAGCTGTAGGTACAGAAGCCATTTCTCATGGGAGACTGGATTAATACTGTAAGCAGCTGAGGTAAAAGCACAAGACATGTCCCATTATACAGTGTTAGTCTTATAAGGTGTCTTATAGTTATAAACAAAGTGGTTAGTATCTCATAAATTAAAAATAAAAAGATACACAGTTATGCAAGCAGTTAATATTTAAAGAGCTATAACATAAAATAAATTTACATCAAATGTCTGTAAATCCAATATTTACATGTATACGAAGTTCACACAACCCAGAAAGCTAATAAAAGTGCATTTGTGATAAAATAATTGTAACAAACAATCTGAAATACAATGTTTCTGATAGGGATGCACCAATCTGACTTTTTCTGAGATCCGAGGTATTGACCAGTGCTGCTTCCCCCCCCAATTTAAAATCTTTATACCTTACTGTATGGATCTGATGGTAGCCATTCTTGCATGTACAGTACAAGTAACGTGAGGATATAACTGTATTAAAAAAATTATATAAGCTTATGAAATACATTGTATTGCTCAAGATTAAAGCAGTGGCTCCCAACCTTTTTGGCTTGTCTTGTGACCCTTTACAGACAAGCAGTGTCTACTGTCTATGGCCCTGTATCATGTCATATCAACCAAAGAGGCTCAAAGAGGTACACTTATCCAGTAAAGAAATAAAGGTTTTGAAGAAACAATTATTACAAATTTGTGTAGCAAAACTCCGTATTTTCTTCACTCCTCTCCCAATAAACGTCTCATGACCCCTCCAATTTATCTGGAGACTCTTCAAAAGGGGCCAGACTCCTAAATTGGGAACCACTGGACTAAATGACCTCACTTTATATAAAAAAAGTAGTTAAAGCTCTGCCTCAAACAGCTACAATAGTAAAATGCTTTGCATGTATTCAATTGTAACAATCTAATAATGTCATATATAATATTTGCACACATCGGGTAGGTTTAAAATGTTGCTGATATAATACTTCTGTACTTACGAAGATTTTGAAGACAGGACTTTTACTTGTAATGGACTATTCTTACATTGTTGTATTGACACGTTTAGTAAGTAAAGGATCAGATTATTTCTTCACTGACTGTACATTACTTCTTAACTATAATTGGAATCTATGTGAAAAAAATGAAGGAGCAGAACAGAAAGTGATCAGGCGTCCTGCTGTAAGAATGCTATTTGGGTGACTAGAGTGAAAACTGCTGACAAGTATTGATGAATAAGCTAACATTGTGCACATGGGATTGCTGTGGTGCTGAACATTCACCCATCAAGCCTATTGGATTGGTGCATCCCCAGTTTCTGAGGTTCATTATTTTCATTTAAGGTAAACTTACATACTGATATTCTCTGGACAAGCAAGATACATCTACAGTATCTCAACTGAAATACACCCCTCTGCGGTAAAATCCTAAAATCTGAAACACGTGTCACCTTTACTCGGAGTGCACACACACTGCCACATTCTTGTGTCTCTCCCAGTAGTGACAGTCTTCCGGAAAGCTCCACGCGGCTGCAGACTCCTTGTGGCGACTTACGGCGTGAACAACAAACCCGCACAGCTGCTTCTCCAACACCTCCACCACCACCGGGGCGTTTCCCTTCTTCCCCTGGCCCTCCATCACCTGCCGGATGCAGTCGCGAGGCACCGGCTGCGGTTTAGTGCTGTACGACACCACCAGGTTGATGTTGTTTACCTGCAGCACCTCGAACCAGTTCTGTCCCGCCACGTGGTGAAAGTGCTCCCCTGCTCGCCAGTTCCGGTATGTGCTCCCTGAATGGTTGATTAGCCGCACTGACCAGCTAACCCAATCATACTTCTTCACCAAGAACTCAAGAAGCTGCTGAGTCGTATCTTGCAGAGTCTCTTCTTCTTTCTCTTGCAGGAGGTGCTTGGCATCTAATTTTGCTTGCTCCGGGAAGGCAGCGATACAGGACTCGATGGTGGTCTTCATCCTGGACTCAACTTCTTCAATTTTGCTGCTCCACTCTAGGATTTTGTCATCTTCTTCCTCTTGGCCCTGGGTTAAGGCACAGTGGCCCAGCAGAGCAATCAGGCCCAAACAGAAGAGCTCCTTCATCCGGACACAGAAATCTTCAAGGAGACGACGGTTCCTCACTACATACCTGCAAAACAGAGGAAGGAGTTTATCTGGTGCTCCAATCCAGAGAAACTGCAGTGATAATGGTGTCAAAAACCTGCACAGAAGCAATAAATGAAAGCTGCAATGAATCCAGAAACATAAATGTGATGAAATATAACAGTTTACCTTTCGACCACCTCTAAAACTGACTCTCCAAAGCTGTTTGTTCCCATCAGAGCATCATACAGCACAAACAGGTTCTTCTCTCCTCCAGTTTTGGCAAAGTGCTCCACAAAAAGTCTGGTCTTCACCTCCCGGAACTGCTGTTTTGCCTCCAAGATGTCCATATACTTCCGAAACTGGTTCCTAATGTTCTCCTCCACTGAGAAGTACTGGGAATCCAGTCTCCCCTTCTTGATCTCGCTGTCAATGTCTTCCAGTTGGGTGGAGAGCACGTCAAGCTTGTTCCTCACCGTCAGGAACTGCTCTTTAACGTAGAAGACCTCTTTGCTGTGGACATTGTCTAAGGCCAGGCGGAGAACCGGGGCGGCGGCCTCACACAGGGGGAAGAGCTCACCCACAGCGCTGGCCAACACCTCGGCCCCCTTCGCAAACATATCCATCACTGCCTCGATGGCCTCCTTCTTCTGAGCCACAACCCTCTCCAATGAAGTGGTCATGTTCTGAGACACAGATGGACAAAATCTGGAGTCAGATATAAATAAACCTTCTGAAAAAGAATACGATATTTGTGTTACAGAGCCACTTAACATAGCTAATTACTAAAGAGAATAGAAGTTAAATGCTTTTCAAAGAATCTTGACCTCTGTTTCCTTTTTTTTCATAAAACTCACTAGTATTAACATGAATAAGCTTTCTCCTTTAAGGTTATAGAATATATTGGTGAACCGTAATCTGAATATTCCAGAGCTGAAACAATTAGTCGATCAATGGGCAGACAATTGATCTGCAACTATTTTGATAATTGAAGAATCTTTGAGTCATTTTTCAAGCAGAAATGCCAAAAAACCTCTGCTTGCTGCTTCTCCAATGTGAGGATTTTCTGCTTTTCATTGTCTTGTGTGACAATACACAAATATATTTATATATATTACATAAATATATTAACATTTAGGATTGTTGGTAGGACAAAACAAGACATTTGAAGCAGACAAACTACTAACTTATAAAGGGAATTTTCACTATTTTTTTTTAACATTTCATAGATAAAACAAACGACTCGTTGGTTGCAGCCCTAGAATACCTCTAGCAAAAAATACATGAAACTGTTTTCTGTTAACAGGCGATACATGTGAAGGTAAAAAATGTCAGGCTCAAATGCAGGCTTTAAAGTAAGAATCTTTACCTTGACCCTGTCAGCTGTGACATGAAGATTATAGATTATATAAACCTCCCTACCCAAAAGGATGCAGGTAATGATGTCATCTAAACAAAATGGGGGCCCTGAGATTACTTGGGATGAGAAAATGACACAAATGCCCTTGGGTCTGCGTATGACTCATGTCAGAACAGACCAAGGCCAAACCATGTTTAAAAATCCCCTTTCATACTCGCTTGCAATCTGACATACATAAATTACCTTTTCTCTGTTCAGATGTTTTTCTGTGGATGGACCACAGATGCTACGTCACCCATCTACTCGACATATTAACATCGACATTGTTTATTCGCATCTGAATGCTGTTTTCTATATGTATAATAAAGAAGGGCAACTATCTGGAAACCAAATAAATAGTGTGTGAACAAAACCATCCTTTAAATAAAAAAATATGTTTTTGTCATGTGTCCAAACTGCACCATGTTTAACTGTCATGCGCACCCAATAGAAATGCGCAACTGCAGGCTTTTTTACGCACAAATCCCCTGAGCGCATCGGACACACCTTATAGCATTTTTACCCCTTCTGATGGAAGATAAGGACACTCATCACATTCCTATAATAACAGCGTTGCTTTTCTTTACCTGAATGAAACGACTTTGCTGCTCCTTCACGGCTGATGAGCTCTAACAGCTGCAAACAAGTTTTATTTTTCCTTTCAAGTTTGAGAAAATTCCCACGGTTATCTCATCCACTACTGGGGAGCTGAGGAGGGGTCCAAAAGCAGGATCCAGAGAGAAAGAAGAAATGCGCACTCAATATCTGCAAAGGAGAGAGAGATAAAGAGAGAGTGAGAGAGAGAGAGGACAGAGAGACAGACAGACAGACAGACAGACAGACAGAGCGCAAACTGCAAGAGGTGAAATGTGCTCGGTTCCATTTTCTTCTCAGTCTTCATATCACCATGAAAGGACGATTCAGTCTCTTAACAAAACGGAGCTGCATTTAAATATGTTTTGCTGTTCATCATTTCCAACATATTTTCGACAGATGCTTTCCTGAGTTTTTTTGCGCACTTGGTGCAAATGTCTCATCATCATTCTGCTTTTCAGCTGTTGTTGAATGTGAAAGGATCCAAACTTGAGGTAAGACGATCAGGAAACTATTGTTGCGTTTTGTCTTTTTTAGTGTCTATATGCGCTAACTTGATGTAATCATCATCATCATCATCTTTTTTATTTTTACCACATCTCATATCATGTGTACACACACAGACACAGACACACACACACACACACACACACACACACACACACACACACACACACACACACACACACACACACACACACACACACACACACAGCTGTGTAATCAGGGATTTGTAATAAGATTCAGAATCTATTATATCATATTAATGGAGATATGAATGTGCAGGGAGCGAATTTGTTTCAACCGCACAGTATTCATAACTACAGATGCGCGCCACCTCTCTCCACTCCGATTTGTCATAAATAAATCAGGTTAAAACGTGCGTTTAAAATCGAAATGAACAACGAATAAAGTGTTTTTATCAGTCAGAGGACTTTATGGTGATCAAATCAAACCTGACATCCTCATTTGCGCGCACACGACGCGCCCTGTGAGCTCCCAAGCTGAACCTCCCTCACCAAAAAAAAAAAAAAATAAAATCATTACGCAAATCGTTTCTCCTCCGAACCATGACGAGCTTAACGCCATGTATGAATATTTATTTTTGTTTCATGCCCAATACTTGTATTTGAAATTTAGAAATAATACACATTTATTTTGTCCAGCTGGAAATGGATTCTCCGAAACGAGCTCCTGTCATGGAGAGAAAAACGAGCTCCATCACATGATAGACGACGTGCGTCGGTGGCTCAAAGACAGTCATCATTCAGTCTGCGGGGCAGGTGAGAACCACAAATCTTTGTGTCTCAATAATCTGCATTTCAAACGCCTGCAATGCACATTTTCCTGTTCCGGTTCCCCAACTCTGAGCTGTTAGTCAAACCTGTTCTTCTGGAAAAGGTTGCATGAGGGCCATACCACAGGTATTAACCTAGGCCATGTGGCCCATTTTACTTCACCTCAGGTAAAACATCTTTTGATCCTCTAAATTAATTTGGATTGCCTTCGCGCAGGTCATGTAACAGATCTGTTTGGGCCCTAAGAAGGAAGTATTTAATAGCCCGTCAGTTTGGAGACGCACATGTGATGCTTCAGTCCTGTGGGCCCCCGGGGAGTTCCGTGAAAACAGGTGTAATGTTGAAGCAAGTGAAGTACTCACGCCCTCTGCTGTACCAACCAGTAAATTGCACTTTTACAGCCCTTACTGGCCTCCTGATCCTCTCCTCTGAGAACATTTTTCATAATGCTATATTATTGACATTTGCATAAAGATCTCTTATTTTCCAAAGATACCAAATAAATGTTCCTGGCAAATAATATAATATACACGACCCTTAATATTTCAATTTAATATTTGATTTGTCATAAAAATAACAAGTTGTCTTGGGTTTTAATATTTTACCGTCTACTGACTACTTACTATCACATAATAAAATAGGCGTAACAGTACATTATTGGAACAAGCAGTAACTAAATATTTATGACTTTGTCAAATTGTGGAAAAAACTTCCTTGTTGTTTCATATGTCTGATTTTCGAGATAAAGGTGCTTTACACACAAATATTCTGCTGTAAATGGAATTACATTTGCTCTGATATGATTGAACACAATTAAAGAATCAAACAAAAAACATTACATTGAGAGTGACTGATAAGAATTTGAAACCAAAAAATCACCCCTACACCTACCATGAAACTAAACAAACATTTTATTCACTTTCATTTCACTGCTCTAGATTTCTCTTGGTTTATTTTTCTATTCTTTTTGTTATTTAACATTAGAGCCTGTTTGGCAGTAGAGGGTGACCATTATTCGACTAAGGGGAAATCTGAGAGAAAGACAGCATATACAATATTGTCTTTTATTCCACCATACTTATTTATTTTGTACATACTGTACATGTAATAATATATAAGTATAGGTAGAAATATATATATATATATATATATATTTCTACCTATACTTGCAATGTATTAATGACAATAGAAGATACATGAAGACAAGAAAATACATTAGAATTTTTTTTTTTTATAGCTAAATACACTATATGGCCAAAAGTATATGGACATCCAAACATTACCCTCATATGCAATAGTTGAACATCTGATTCTAAAACGGTGCACCAACACCCTCTATTCTGTTTGACTTTCAACATTTTGGAACCTGGCTGCAGTGATTTGCTGCCATTCAGCCACAAGAGCATTAGTGAGGTCGGCGACTGACGACTGGCTCGCAGCTGACGTTCCAGTTCATCCCAAAAGTTGAGGTCAGACCTCTGTGCAGGCCAGTCTTAAATAATTGACAACTCCATGTCAGTATTTATTCACTCATGTTTATTTGTAGTGGTACATATGCAACTAGGCATCAAAGATTCATAACAAAAAGGCAACATATTCACATATATGGCATTTTTTTTTTAAAAGCCTTAAGAGGTTTATATAATATTCCTCCATATTGACAGCATTTTGACTATATTTATGTAGCGTATTCTGAATCTGTTGTAACAATAAGAGATATGGCACAATGCCACAGAACTATAATCCAGTTTAGGACAGAGTTATGTACTGAAAGCATGAGAGTAAAACGGGCTAGAACTGTGTAAAATGGGAAAAAATATAGAATTAGATAGTTTTGTGATCATGTTTTGTCTACTACTACTCTGCTGTCTCTGAACGGTCCTGATGCAGCAATCCAAACCCACATAACTGATACCACCAGTTTGCTAAAACAAACAAAAAAATATACATTTAAAAACATTATTTTAACCACAAGTTTAAAATCTGAACTGCAGCGTGTAGACCATTCAAACATAATGCCTTAAACAATAAAATACCTAAATGATTAAGACAAAAACCCTCCAAAAAAAATAATACAAAGTATTGGCACATTTAGGCACTGTTGGTCAGACGAGGAAGTATATTAGAAGAACTAAAAAACCTTGATGCTGATGCCTACGTTTAAAAAAGCAACCCTCAAATAATGTATATTAAATGTTTTTATAGGCTCTAAATGGCCGTACACCAAAGAAACCCATTGGCAATGTTACCTACATATTACAACCATACTTGGTGCTCCTCCAGCACATATAATAGAAAATAAAAGAGTGGCCGAGTTGCACAAGTCAAATTCTTCAGTTGTGTATAAACATAAAACAATTCTGGGGAGTGAAAATGGAAGCACACATCGCAATGTGTTTAATTTGACCTCATAAATGGCAAATTATATTTAGTGTATCCTTCTGTGGTGAAGGGTTTTGCCAGATGTAGTGTTACAACAAATTTTATGTGTGCTGTTAGTGTTTTCAATTAACTGCAAATGTTCAAAAATAAAGAACTCGGTACAGCAGCACCTGAAATTAGTGTAAAATTACATTTAGTGCTCGACAGGAACAAGTATGCATAGTGTATCATGAAGTCCATGCATGAGCAACATACAATATATGTGGCATGTAGTTTGTTAATTTGCACATTGCAGTATGATAATGATTATTGTATGTCTGTAGTTACATTCATAGTTCTAGAAACTTTGGGATGTTTGTTCCTTGTTTTGGTTTGCTTTTTTATATTATAGATTATAGTTATAGCTCAACTGATAACTCCCTCTGTTGGCAAACAAAGTCTGTCTCATAGCAGTTATTACATCAATGGCATAAGCTCCCAGATGAACTGTATACAGTTTTCTCGCACGTTGAGATATTACACAGGCGAGGGGCTCGTTGCAACCAACTGATTTACTTGTAGTGTAACAATAAATGGCGAATATTTTCCAAAAGTGCAAAATGGGCACAGTTCATTGCAATATCACAAACTGAAGCTGGGTACATTTATGTTAAATCAGATGATTTATAGCATGTAATTACATGTAAGTACATTGCTCAAAATGTAGCTTTCAAAGTATATTTGTGATTAATTGTAATGATCCCACGGCTGATTTATCTCAAAGTGCTCAGTCTTATTTGAAACCACTGCAGTCTTATCCAGATTCATCACGTAATTGAACAAATTAATCTGTGAATTTGAGCCAATTGGGGTGTGAAGCCAATACAAAATATTGTGAGACATTATTGAGTTGTCTTTTACCTCATCCTGGACAGAACATACACGCCTGTGACTCTGTGACCGAAGTTTGGACAAATGGAGTTTTGAAAAGAATGAGCCATATTGTTACTCATTATCACTGGGCTTTCATGCAGTGACTGTAGATGTTCACAAAGTGCTTATTAGGATAGAAGAAGCTAAGGGAAAGAGGAAGAGGGAATGTGGACATGTGTGTCCTGACTATAAGAGAAAAGCAGCAGTGGAGAAAAAAAGCTCTTCAGGCTTCTGCTTCTTCATTTGCACCTGGAAAGAGCCTCCTGCATCTTCTCTTGCACATGTTCCATCTTCTCGGCCCACTCCTCGCTCAGACCCTCCTCGTCATCTCCGATGACGGCGGCGTAGCCCATGAGTGCGATGAGGCCGATGCAGAACAGGTAGGTGAGGCGGGTGCAGAGTCGCTCCATGGTGCGGCGGTCGCCTTGCGAGTGCTTCAGGTAGACCTCCAGGATGGGTCTGCTGAAGAGCTTGGGTTTGCCCACCACGCCGTCATAGAGCGTGTGCAGGTTCTGGTCTCCCAAGTCATTGGAATAGCTCTCCTCGAAGTCGTCCTTCTTACGCTCGCGGTGCTCCGGCCGTGCCTCCACCATCTCCATGAACTTTCTGAACTGGTTCTTCAGGTTCTCCTCCACGCGACAGTACTGCCCATCCAGCGTTTCTTTCTTGATCTGTACCAGCGTGTTGCGATTCAGCTGAGAGAGCTCGTCCAGCGCCCGGTTGACTGAGCCGAACTCGCGCTTCAGGGTGCGGATGTCCTCGTCATCAATCTGGTGCAGCACCACCCGGATCAGGGAACCGGCCACGCCAAAAATGGGGTTGACCACAGCTGCTGCTGAGGAGATGGTGGCCACACACTGGAGCACTTTGACCAGGCCCTGCTTCAGCTTGGCCCGGTCCTCAATGATCTCCTCATCCATCATGATGTCCAGGCGGTGCAGGGATTATGGTCACTGTGTGCAGATGTGGACGTCTGTGACAAAGAGAGAAAGAGCATAGTTTACTAAAACTGATGGTCTTTAGGATGCTGCAGCCACAGTTATCAAAATAAGGCACTCTGTTTGTTCACATGATATATGTTACTACTTGCAAAGCTTTCAGTTTCAAGTGTAGTATTAAAGGGGCATTCCACCAACGAGTACTAGCCAATCAGAGGCAGAGTAGGGCGGGACATGCCTTCGTCATCCAAGGGAAAAACTAATTTGTTTCCCTGATCTTTGTTTAAATTGTGTGGATGTGAACATTTTTCACATCCACCCAATATTTGCCTTAAAAACGCCTGTTGAACAAAGACCACATGAAAAAAGTATGTTGTTATCTTCTAAAAGCTTGACAGCTCGAAATCAGTTATCAGCTGCTCAATAAATCAGCGTAAAGCCTAGAAGCAAAACTGATAATAATAATAATAATAATAACATTTACATTGTGTTGACACTCTTTACAGAGAGAAATGTATATTCAGTTCAGCTCTACACCGGCTAATCAATCCAATCAATCTAATTGATTATTTCATTCCTTTCAGCCTGACATATTTTCTGACTGCTTTGACAGCCACAGAGCACAGCAACAAGCATTTTTTTAATGGCAGTTTCACAGAAGATTCCACCATGATAGGCATATGATGTTGAAATGAATCTGCCGTTTAAGAGTGGGAGAATAGTTAAAGCTTCTTACATCGAATGTCTTATCTTCAAGCTCACACAGTAACCTCCTCCTGGAGATGCTACAGTGAAAAAAGGGATTCTGGTTTTAATCAGGATGATTTCTGAAACAAAAAGACAAACAGAGATTCAGACACAAGACACAATTCAGACATTTCAAACAGAAGTTGCATAGGACTGATTCTGGTTCATTCTGCCTCTGTGAACCAGGAAGTGAGCTGATTTTTGTCTCTTGCTGGCTGAAGTTTTCAGCAGTGAAGGAGTTAACAGCCTCTCTGCTTCTGTATGGCACTCGAGCCTTTCAGCACCATTCTGCTTTCTGTGTGTTTCTATGGACCGAGCTGATAGCTCCTCAGCAGCAGCGAGCTAAATGTGGGAAGGCATGTTGAGACGCCATAGCAGCAGCTAATGGGCGTGACAGAGAGCTGCAGTACAACGGGAAGACAAATGTGCAATGGCTGCCGCATTACTTTACAAAATATATCAAGCTACTTTAGGGGCAGGATTTAGATAGTAGTAAGTAAAATGTGTGTGAGCTGACTGACTGCTGAAGGCTACTAGAGGGAGCAGTAAAAGCTCTGTTGACATCTGATACTTGTGTTTGGAAAAACAGGATTACAGTATACAGGTTTTCCCACAAACACAAGCCTAATATGAGACAGTGACATCAGCCACAGAGCTAAAAATGGTTCATGGACTCATAGCACTGGCAAAAGAAAAGGAAGGAAGAGTGTTTGTGTGAAGCATCCTGTTATATTCCGCTACACCTTAGACCTAAGTCAGTTATGGCTCGGCATGCGTGCTCTGGTACTACAGACACATACCAATTTGAAATCACAACAATGGTGACCCACACAGCTCAGGGCCACAAGGTTGTGCAAGACAGAACTGGTCCTGAGAAACACACTGTATTAAACAGGATGGTGTGTGTTTCTGTTTTGCTTTCGTCCCTTTTAAAAATCAAATCAAATACCCGTGTCCACCAGAGGGGGCAGTAATTTACCTATGACAACAAAGAAACCCATAATATCCACCATCTGATTTCAGCACCATCACTGTGGACTAAAAGCAGTGACGCTCAGGAGCAGGATTTAACCCTTTAGCTTCAGATTAACTGTAGATAATGTGTTTAAATGGACAAATTCAATAAAAACATGAGCAAATCTTTCACTTCGTCGCCACATTTTATAATTGTTTCCACACATCCATCAGCATTTGAGCTGAAAGCCATCTGCTCTGCCGAGAAATGTCCTTTTTTGGGTGGCATTTTCCTATTATGACTGCCGAGAAAGAGTTATTTGCCTCATAGTTGTACTTGATAGCTACTAAATAATAAACAATTACATTCAAAATGCATTATATTTCTACTTTTTTGTCCTTGTTTTCACAGAGGATGTTCTGCAACAGAAAACACTCCATGTCTCAACATAATACAGCAATGCGCAAGAGGAGATGCAGGTAATAAAAGGGTTAATTACAGGTTTTTTTTTACAAAAATTAGGTCTCTGAATTTTTATTTTTTTATTTTATGGTGGTATTGTTTCGAAGTAATGCCTAATCTGAGCTATATTTATCACAAATTGGATGCTCTTGGTGAATCTGACAGCTTCCTGCAGATGCATTTTAATCTGCAACAGACAATTAAGCCTTTGTCCAATTAAAAGATATCTCTAAATTGACTCTTCACCTTTAAATACATGTCTTAACGAGTGAGATTGATTCATTTGTGCCACTGTATAATCAATCTAAAGACAAGGATTGATGTATAATCATATTGGTTTCATATTTTAATACAAATATTAATTAAGGGTCAATAAATGAGACCTAAAACAGCTCTTTGTGGGTTAACCAATCACTGCTCCATAGCAGCATGGCCTTTAAAGAAAAAAGAAAGCACAGTACACCCACATCTCACACAGAGTCTCGGCCTAAAGTTGTGGCTCAGTGACTCAGCTTCTGCATTACTGTGCATCTACGCAGAAACTAGCTATAAGAAAATGTAAACTTTTAGTCATTGTTGGGAAGAAAGATTTGACTATGTGTTGGTTGTAAACAAAGCAGCTCTGTCTGTCTAATCAGGAAGTGACAGGCTGCTCTCACCTGTTTCTCTGCAGTGGAGTGGCCATCTTGAATGTTTTCTATGATAGCAGCAATGCTAGGCTATTCCACATTTTCATGTTATATTCTATTGAAAATGTCCCTAAAGTACATAGTTTACGTTTTCATGACTTATTTGATTGATTTTCTGCCAATTCTTCATGTTACATTGGCAGTTTCTCTCTCTTTACAGATCACAGCCTGTGGGGCAGTTGGGGCACTTTTCTAAGGAAGTGTACACCCTTGAGGATACTGCAGTTCAAACAATAACTATATAAATGTAGACTAACATAAGACAATGTAGTATTTTACGGAGTTCATCTGTTCGTGAGTACTAAAACAAGCAATACATTCTCTCTCCTAACATGTCAGGGCCAGACAGCTGCCTCCCTGCCCAGCTATGGCTCCCCCTAGCCGTGCCTCCATATTTCCTTGTTAATGCACACCATAATGCCCTGACCCTCCCTGCTCTATCACACAGCATTGACACCAAAATACCTCAAAACCTCACTTTCTCTGTCTAAATGTGAAGTATATAGTCTCCATCTGCCATCCAGCCAACATTGGGCACCATTGGCCACAGCAGAAGAGAGGATTTCTTACCTTTTGACAGTGTCTGTGGCTATGCCTTCCTCTTCAAAGTCCCAACCTCGACAGCCTCCTTCTTCTTCCCAGCAATCCCTGCAAAAAAGGACACTTCCATGTATGTTGAATATGTAGGGGTGATCAAATTGGACTAAACTAATTCTAAAGAGCCCAGAGGGCCCCTAAAACCCAGACATTGCTCCTTTGACCCCAAATATCATCAAGGTCCAAATTGACATTTTAAAATGGCATGCCAATGACATAAAAGAGTAAAGCCCACTCCTCAAATACATGATGTCCCACCCCTATGGTTTCAACTTATTTTGGTCCATCCAGTAGTCATACAGTTGATACTGAAGCGCAATTGTCAGTTAATGCGCAGCTGAAATCTCATGCGCTTTCTGCTTCCTTTTGTGCGTTTGCCAAGCCCTGGAGCATCTTTGGGAGGCTACAAATAGTCCATTGGTGGTATTTATGAGTAAAAGAGACCCTTTTCTTGTGAACATGACCATAAAAACCGGAAGGAAAATATGTTCATCTGCGTAGAATCTAACCAGGCAAAGAGAGAGCTATGGATCCAAATGGACCTCTCCAAAAGTGCACAGGTGCATCCAAAGGCACAGAAAACTCTCTTATGGCTTCAGGAGAAAAAAAGAAGAAGTTTGTCCGGCTTAAAGGGTAATTATGATAGCAATTATCTTTAGATTTGACCAATAGTACTCAACCATTAAAGCTACACTCAAAGATTGTCAAATTTAAAGTCCATTTGAAAGCTAACTGCATCGAGAAAAACTTACCAAATGGCGCAGCTGGCACTTTAGACCGTAACGGTCTAAATATTTAAATATTTTCACATATTTAAATATATAACTTGCTTAAATATGTTTGTGTTAATACTGACAGCACTGTAGCATATAGCTCACAAATTGAAATGACCGTCTATCTGACCAACAGTAGCAACCAAGCAGACTAGAACCGGAGCTATCAACGCACCAATTCAGTGCGCCAAAGAAGCCCTAGTCTGGTTCTTCATCCAGGCCTGAATAAGCAACAATTTAGTCCTGAAGCACAAAAAATATATGGTCTAAAATCCTTGCAGACAGATAAAATGGATTATTAGGCGGGGGAAAGACTGCGCCGGCAGTTGAAGCTGTTTTCCCCAAAATAAACTCCTATGCAAATTATGTTGGCAGCTTCCAGCAAAGCGTTAAAGGACAATCCTGTTCCCTTCAAAGCCTGACTGATGCCTGTGATGTTTACGTCGTACATAACAACAGCACATAGGCACAAATATGATGGGCGTTTGCCTCGTTGCGTGTCCAGACCTGAGCTTGTAGCAGGTTAAAGACCCCGCATCCCACTGAGATACCAAGCCTCAGGCAACAGCAACACAAGAGAAGCCTTGTCTTATCTTCGGTTTGTAGCCTAGTGGAAGAAAAAAATGAAATATAAAGACGAGTGTCCGTTAGAAACAATAAAGCCTTCTTTATCTGCTCAGAAATGACCGTCCACATCAACGCTCAGACCGTATTGCTGGGAAAAGCAGACGCATATGTAGCTCTTTATTCAGTAGGCTACCAGCACAGCCGGAGCTCCAGCCGGACGGACGCACGCCTGTCCTCATTGTGCATTTGCCGCAGCAGCTGTCAAACAGATCAAATTTCACACTCAAGTCACAGTGCGATGAATACTCACAGGTCCTATAGGTCTATATGTGATGCTGTAATAACCACACTTGTGCAACATCAGCTGTGCGTCGGTTGGTGGTCAAAATGCGTAATATTTAGGCTGCAGGGTGACAAACAGCTTCTGTGGCAAGACCGCCTTGCTTTTTTAGCTGGGGGCCAGGAGGAGCGCTTTGTTGACGGTTTGAAAGCCGCATTAATTATGTCTGGCAGTAAGTGTGAACAAAACAAAAAGCACAGTACTGTGAGTACAAATCAGCTGCAATGACTCCCTGTTAATATCGGTAATATTTCGTATTTATCATTTTGTGATTTTGGATTGCCTATTCTCTTACTGAAAGCTTATCTATTTGAATAAAACAATTATTTGAGCATACAGGCTACTGTGTTGTTTGATTTCATCATTCAATGTGTGAATATTCTGAAATACTAAATAAAATAAATGGAAATTTTGTTTTTTTATTATTGTGAAGATTTTCCAGAACAAAATAAGACACTTTGGAACATAGAAAGCTTCCTTTACTCTGGGGTCAGTAAGTTCAAAAGTCATAAAACAGTCAATATGTAGTCTACCATAAAAAAGGCATAGTATATTAGTCATACATGTCATAAAACAATGTCATAGTAAAATATGCAACACAAGTCATAAAAAGTCATAGTATTGTATGTCATTAAAAAGTCAGTATGTCATAAAAATGTTTTTTTAAAGTTAGTATGTCATACAAATGTGATAAAAAAGTCACTGTAGTATGTCATTAAAAGCCTTAGTATGCCATAAAATTGTAAAAAAAATTGATAGTATAAAAAGTTGTAGTTTTGTATGCCATAAAAAAGTCATAGTATAGTATGTCACAATAATGTGATAAAAAAGTCTTATAGTATGCCATAAAAATGTGAAAAATGTATAGTATAGTATGCAATAAAAATAGTCATAGTTCAGTATGTCTTAAAAATGTGATAAAAAAATCATAGTATAGTATGTCTTAAAAAAATCATAGTATAGTATGTCTTAAAAAAATCATAGTATAGTATGTCATAAAAGTAATAAAAAGTCATAGTATGTCATTAAAAAATCATGAAAAGTCATAGTACATTATGCCATAAAATTTAAAAAAGTCATAGTTTTGTATGACATAAAAAAGTCATACAGTAGTAAAGTATGTCACAAAAAAGTCATAAAAAAGTCATAGTATAGGATGTCGAAAAAAAGTCATAGTATAGTATGTCAAAAAAAAAGTCATAATAAAGTCAAAGTATAGTACGTCAAAAAAAGTCATAGTATAGTATGTCAATAAAAAGTCATTGTATAGTATGTCGGAAAAAAAGTCACAGTATAGTATGTTGAAAAAAAAAGTAATTGTATAGTATGTCGAAAAAAGTCCTAAAAAAGTCACAGTATAGTATATCGGAAAAAATGTCATAGTATAGAATGTAAAAAAAAAATCATAGTACATTGAAAGATTGAACCCGCGACCTCAAATATTCTTTTCATCTCTAGAAGCTCATCTTACTGATCTATGTGTGAAGCTCTAACCAATTATAGTTCGGAGTTGTATTTATCGTTCACACTACTGAAGACAAAATAGTTGTATAAAGTCATAGCACAAAATGTCGAAAAAAATCGTAAAAAACTCATAGTACAGTATGTCGAAAAAAAGTCGTAAAAACCTATAGTGTAGTATGTCAAAAAAAAGTCATAGGATAGTATGACAAAAAAAGTCATAGGATAGTATGACAAAAAAAGTCATAGGATAGTATGTCGGAAAAAAGTCACAGTATAGAATGTCGAAAAAAAGTCATAGTACACAACCTCAAATATCAGAATCAGAATCAGAAAAGCTTTATTGCCAAGTAAGTTTTTTACACATACAAGGAATTTGTTTTGGTGTTGTAGGTGCATGTCACACATTCTCTAAAATAAGTTAAACAAACAGAACAAACAATTCATCTCTAGAAGCTCATCTCACTGAGCTATTTGTGAAGCTTATAAACCAATGGTTCGAAATTGTATTTATCGTTCATAAGACTGAAGACAATAAAGTCGTACAAAGTCTAGTATAAAATGTCGAAAAAGTCATAGTATAGTATTTCGAAAAAAAGTCATAACAAAGTTATAGTATAGCATGTCGGGCAAAAAGTCATAGTATAGTATGTCGAAAAAAAGTCATACTATAGTAAATTGAAAAAAAGTCGTAGTATAGTATGTTGAAAAAAAGTCATAAAAAAGTAATAGTATAGTATGTCTGAAAAAAAGTCATATAAAAGTCACAGTATAGTATATTGAAAAAAGTCAATCTATAGAATGTCTTAAAAAGTCATAAAAAGGCATAGAATAGCATGTCGTAAAAAGTCTTGAACTGTCATAGTATAGTATGTCATCAAAAGTCATAGTATAGTATGTCGAAAAAAAGTCATAGTATATAATGTCGAACAAAGTCATAGCATAGTGTGTCGAAAAATGAATTGAACCTGCAACCTAAAATCTTCAGTTTATTTCTAGCAGCTTATCTCACTGAGCTATTTGTGAAGCTGACAAAGTAATAGTGTGGAGTTGTCTTTATCGTTCATGCAACTGAAGACAAAAAAGTTGCACAAAGTCATAGTATAGTGTGTCGACAAAAGTCATAAAAAAAGTCATAGTGTAGTATGTCAAAAAAAGTTGTATAAAAGTCATAGTATAGTATGTCATATAAAAGTCGTAAAAAAGTCATAGTATAGATGTCATATAAAAGTCGTAAAAAAGTCATAGTACAGTATGTCACAAAAATATGATTAAAAAAGTCATAGTATTGTATGTCGAAAAAAAGTCTTAAAAAGTCATAGTATAGTATGTTGAAAAAAAGCCATAATATAGTACGGCGAAAAAAAGTCATAGTATTGTATGTCGAAAAAAAGTAATAATATAGTCATAGTATATTATGTCATAAAAATAAAAGTCATAGTATTGTATGTCGAAAAAAAGTCTTAAAAAGTCATAGTATAGTATGTTGAAAAAAAGCCATCATATAGTACGTCGAAAAAAAGTCATAGTATTGTATATCGAAAAAAAGTAATAATATAGTCATAGTAAATTATGTCATAAAAATAAAAGTCATAGTACTGTATGTCATAAAAATGTCATAGTATAGAATGTTGAAAAAAGTCATAGTATAGTATGTCAAAAAAAAGTCATTGTATTGCGTGTCGGAAAAAGTCATAGTATAGTATGTCATAAAAAAGTCATAAAAAGCCATAGTTTAGTATGCCATGAAAAAGTCATATTATAGAATGTAATAGAAAAGTCATAACAACGTCATAGTATAGTATGTTGAAAAAAGCATACAGACAAAGCCAAGTATGTATTATTAAAAATAAAAGTCATAGTATTGAATGTATAAAAAAAGTCATAATATAGTCATAGTATATTATGTCATAAAAATAAAAGTCATAGTATTGTATGTCATAAAAAAACATAGTATAATATGTTGAAAAAAGTCATAGTATAAGTATGTCGAAAAAAAGTCATTGTATTGTGTGTCGGAAAAAGTTATAGTATAGTATGTTGTAAAAAAGTCATAAAAAGCCATAGCTTAGTATGCCATGAAAAAGTCATATCATAGAATGTCATAAAAATTCATAACAACGTCATAGTATGTCATACAAAAGTTATAGTACAGTATGTCGAAAAAAGTCAAAAAGGTAATCTTATATTATTATATATGTCATATTATAATGTATTATAGAAAAGTCATTAAAAAGTCATAGTATAGTATGTCATAAAACGTCATAAAAAAGTCATAGTATATTATGTCATAAAAAGTAATAAAAGTCATACTATTGTATGTTGTAAAAAGTCATAGTATAGTAAGTTGAAAAAAAGTCATAAAAAAGTCATAGTATAGTATGTCAAAAAAAATTCATGGTATTGTATGTCGAAAAAAATTCATGGTATGTCGAAAAGTATAGTACGCCATGAAAAAGTAATATTATAGTATGTTATAGAAAAGTAAAAAAAACAGTCATAGTATAGTATGTCACAAAAAAAAAATGTCTTCAAAATTTGATAAAAAAGCATACTATAGTATGTCATAAAAATCATAGCATAGTATGTCATAAAAATGAATAGTATAGTATGTCATAAAGTCATATTACAGTATGTCAAGTCATAAAGAATGCATAGTATTTGTCATAAGTCATAGAAAAGTCATAAATGATGTCATAGTCAAAAAGTTATAGTATAGTATGTAATGAAAAGTCATAAGAAAATCATAGTATAGTATATTATAACAAGTCAAAAAAGTCATAGTATAGTATGTCATAAAATGTCATAAAAGTCATAGTTTAGTATGTCATAAAAAAGTGATATTGTATGTTGTAAAAGGTCATAGTATAGTATGTCATAGAAAGTCAAAAAAGTCATATATATATATATATATATATATATATGTATATGTCATGTCATAAAAATCATGAATTATGTCATAGCCAAAAAGTTATAGTATAGTATGAAATTAAGTAATGAAAAAGTCATAGTATTGTATGTCGTAAAACAAAGTCATAGTATTGTATGTCGTAAAAAAGTCATAGTATAGTATGTCATAAGTCATAAAAATGTCATAGTATAGTATGTCTTCAAAATGTGATAAAAAGTATAGTATAATATGTCATAAGTCATAAAAATGTCATAGTATAGTATGTCTTCAAAATGTGATAAAAAGTATAGTATAGTATGTCATAAAGTCATAATATAGTATCTCAAAAACAATGAGAGTATTGTATGTCATAAGTCATAAAAATGTCATAGTATAGTATGTCTTCAAAATTTGATAAAAAGCATAGTATAGTATGTCATAAAAATCATAGTATAGTATGTCGTAGAAAGTCAAAAAAGTTATAGTATAGTATGTCATAAAAAAATCATAGTATAGTATGTCATAAAAAGTAATAGTACAGTATTTCATAAAAAGTCATAATATAGTATGTCAAATCATAAAAAAGGCATAGTATGTCATAAAAAGTCACAGTATGTCATAAAAAAGTCTTACAAAAGTCATACATATAGTATGTCATAAAAAAGTCATAGTATAGTATGTCACGACAAAGTAATAAAAATGTCATAGTATTATGTCATAAAAAAGTAATAAAATGTCATGTCATAAAAGATGTCATGGTATATGCCGTTAAGTCATAGAAATGTCACAGTATGTCATAAAAACGAAATTAGACAGACATGATTTTTTTTAACTTTATTTTTTATTTATATATATTTATTACAACACTAACACAACTTTATTAAATTATCTTTATTTAAAATATTCCAAAAAAGGAACAAAAATACATTTTAAGTCATCCCAGTAAAAATTAAACCCTACTTCTTTCATCTGTCATTTACACAGAAATGTTGATCTCATAATTGACCAATAACGATGCCTTGATTGTAGTTACAGACGGACTGTATTGATACAGTGGTCATATGAGTACTCTACAATATCTTCATATTGCTGCAGAATACATTTATGCAATCTTCATTTGCAGTTAGCGTTTTCTACAGGCATGCAATGCAGTATACTAAAGAAGGCTGAAATGAAGAAAAATAATAAAACGCTGAGAAATTAGAACCAAAGTAATATGATCAAAGTGTTGTTCTCATTGTTTGTTGCATCATTCAACTACAAAGAAACACAGATGACTGATTTAAAACACTAGGTTCAAACTATTTGGAAATTTGAGAAGATCTGAGGTAAATCTCAACATCATCAGTACAAATCAGGTAAAAATAGTAAACATTCACATAGTCCAATGTTCTAGGGTACATAACATAATGCAATGAAATTAACCTTTCAATATGCAGAATAGAAAATCTCATCAACAGCATAACTGTCTATCAGCTGCACATTATTTCTCCACTGTTGGTGTTGGAGCCTCCTCTGTTGGGTCCAAGTGTTTCTCCAGACAGCTCTATGTTCTGGAGCAGGTGTGCATACTGTGTGGACCCGGTCTGAGGGTCAGTGCTTTTTCGAGCGGCTCTCCACGCCTCCCTCTGCAACGACTGAGACTCTTCAGGTAACTCAGATACCAGCGTCCTTCTTTTCTTATCCACAAAAGAGATGGGTTGTGAATACCCAGTGTTGGAGTGTGGGGGGAGGGGGCCAGAGCGTGAGGGGAAGGGGAAGGGGCCGGAGCGTGAGGGGAAGGGGAAGGGGCCGGAGCGTGAGGGGTTTGCCTGTTGGCGGGCTATTTTTCGGGCGTAGTACCGCCTGGAAGCTGCTCTCCAGGCTGCCCTCTTCAGTCTCTGAGCCTCATCTGGCAGCTCTGACATCGGCACGCCTTTCTTCTTGTTCCTGAGGAGGTCAAGAGGCAGGAAAGGATCACACAAATGATTAGGTATGGATTTTTATGGAGGGCTTTGTTTTGATGCAAGTATGGGCAAATACCATAGTTTCGTTTTCAATTAAATCTACTGAAAAATTGACAAATAAACAGATTCATATGTTTCACAAGGTGAGTAACGTCTGCAATTATAGTAGACATCAAAGGAAAAAAAAAATCGGATTAGTATTTCAAAATAGATACTTTTGAACTACTGCAACAGTTTCCAACTGACACATGCTGCTGCTTGTAAGTATAGCATTTTGGCTGAGTACTGCATGAACACATCCCATATAAGACACCTGTGCACTGTTGGACATTATCAGTTGATTATTTTCAGTGCACCCTGGGAGCATTTGGGCCCTATTTTTTTTCTTACTATTATCCATTATTTGACAATCTCTCGAAAACAATCATGCTTTCAATCACAGGTGAATGTAAGGGTATACATGGGATCTGTACAGTGGCCCTGAAAGCTCAATGCACTGCAACTGAAAAAAACAGATGCAAATGGACGAAACACAAGCAAATTATGAAACATCCCCAATTTGGCAACACGTGCAGCATTTAGTCAAAGCGTTGCAAATACAGAAAACGCAACCAAATACAGAAAGGCGGCAAGTAGCAGAGATGACAACGGCATGCATGTGTTGTCAAATTGGTAAGGATTTTTTTTCTTAATTTGCTTGTGTTTTGTCTATTTGCATTTGTTTTTTGTTTTTTTTAAAGTTGCAGTGCATTGAGCTTTCAGTGCCACCGTACTTCTGACAGCATTGCAGTCTGGTTTATTAAGGCTATGTCTTCAATAAAGCTAAAAAGATTAGTAGATTAACTACTTGTTTACTAGTTGATAAAACAGGAAAATAATCGACAACTGTAATAATGGAGTCATCATTTAAGTTATTTATCAAGCAAAATGCGTGATGTGTGAGGATTTTCTTGGATTTAAAAATGTAATATCTTTGGGTTCTGGACTGTTGGTCGGACAAAACAAGCAATTCCTCACTCTCCTCTTGTTACATGTCTACATCTATACTGTCCTACTGTATCTAATAATGCCCAATAAATAAATACATTTAAAGAAGAAAATGAAAAAAGGAATTTGAAGAAGTCACAATGGTGTGTGAGAAATTGTGATGAGAACTTAACTGACTAAAATGATTAATGAAACAGATAAATCAGTAATGTAAATAATCCGTATTTGCCACCCTCAATTGAATGCAGGGATTTGGGGTGGATTTTCTTTTAAAGAGGTAGAAATCCTGATGAGGTAACTGTAGGCATCATGCATTAATTTGGCTATCTATGACATAGCTCACCTCGGCTGTTCTTCATGAGGGTCGCGTTGTTCGTCAGGATCTGCATGAGGTTTCTCTTTAAACTTCCTTCTCCCTCTGTTCTCCAGTTTTTCTAAATGGATCAGAAGAGATGAACATGTTCTTAGTCATACCACCTCACCGCCATGTTAATTTATTTTTACAAGGACAGCATTTAGCCAATGCCTCCCTCTTTTTCCAGCTGTTACACAGACCTGGGTATTGTTTGAAAATGTTTAATACCGGTGCCTAAATGATACAAGCTAGCCTATTTGGCCTAAATCTAAAACATTACATTTTTACTTTGTTAAATATAAACATGCTTTTTTTTATCTGTTCAACAAAATAAGCCAAAGTTCTCAAATGCAACAGTGATCAGTTTTGATACAGCACAAAGCAGCCATACAAGGGCTTTCCATATTTAATCATTTAATTGTTTAAAATGAGCAAAACTATGATCAGTAAAGTATAAAGTAAAGTATTTTAGTCCCTGTAATGTTATGAATATCCATGTGAAATAGGAATTAAAAAGGTAGGATATATTACTTTTTACACTGGGGCTCTCTTTTTCCTGACACGGACTGCATGTGCTCTCCGGATGCTCCCCGAATCTCTCTTCACTCATTTCCCACTTGATTAAAACTGTGTCGATGTCACACGGCTCCTCCTTGATGACAAGGCTGCTGGGAGATGTAGACGGATTCCTGGCTGCCTCTGATACACCTGAGGACACTGAGGAGTGGGAGGTGCACGTTTCCAGTGCCATTCTGCTGGGGGATGATGGGAGAGCTGACTCGTGGCTTTGAGAGGACACATGTGAGGGGGGTCTTGCAAAAAGGCCAACTGTGGAGAAAAGAGACAAAAAAAACCATCATTCTCAGGGATGGAAGTAAAAGATTACATTTACAACTGTTAAAGTTATTTTTGTACGTGTTGAGTGTATAACACACAGATAAAAGACTAAAAGTAATGCAGTAACCTTTACTCAGTGTACATTTTAAATTAGTTATTTTCAAGTAGTAGATGTAGAGTGGAAACGTCAAGTTGATAAATCAGTCATTAAACAGAAAACGTATTTGATAAATGACTTAAACGAATAAACAAGACATTTTTTTAGTGCCATAACAATGCTTTATGGCCACTTTATTATAAGGTAAATAAGGTCCAAGGAAAAGAAAAAGTACTTAAAGGAAACTGCAAGATAAATTACAAATTGCACATATACACACAATCATGTTTGAATATCTTTATTACACACACCTTATTGCATGCTCAATCACATTTGAATTCTTTACTGTATGTTGTAATGTTTAACGATTCCTATGTTTGGATCATTCTGAATCTTGTGTAAGGATGCCTCTGAGAAAAGTTGTCTGATCTCGTGGGAATGTCAACAAATGTTGCTAAAGCCAAGAGGTCAAACACCTTGGACTGTCTGGGAGAGCAAGCAGAGGGGACTTTTAATTATCAACATCAGAGAAGCCAAGACTGATAGGAAGCAGCCTTGGCCGAAGGGAGCACAACAGAAGGGGACATTAGGTGCATCTCATAAACCTTATTTGATAGCTCCTCGACTCTTTGGCTGAACCGGAAATTGTTTTGTCCCTCCTCGGTGAAGGCCATCTCAAATAACCTTTTTTTTTCTGCCCCGAGGAGCGAGCATCGAGGAGAGATCACCGAGGAGCCATGAGCGAGGATACACGAGAGCAGCCTTTCCGGAAGCTGTGCAGAGGAAGGAGTTGCTAACTCCGTTCATACAGCTCTGACAAATTCATGTGACACTTCAGAGGAAAGGACGACTCAACCCTCTAAAAGCACATTTCCTCAGTTCCTCTCTCCTCCCATGATTTCCTCGCTTCTCTCCAGTACCTCCTCGGTGGGAGGGACTAAGTGGAGGAGTCAAGGAGGCAATTTAAGTATTATGAGATGCACCTAGGATAGGACTGTTCCAAGGTAGAAAAAAAAGAGACAACTTTTGATAGGGTGCACATTTCTAACTTACATTTGTCTTGTGTACTATGCATTGAGAATTAATAGTGTGATATTTCTGTAAAATAATGTTATGTCTCTTTCCTCTTTGTCAGAGTAGTTGATTTTGAAAATAATGATTATTTTCACATGTATAACAAAAGGGAATGTGGGACCGCAACCAGTGTGGAAGTAATGTAATGTCAACAAAAAGCAATTGTTAAAATTACATTTAATTTACTTCCCACCCCTAAGCATATATTGTTTTTAAATTATGAAGTTACAGTAGCGAGGCTGTATTCTTGCTCTAATTTCTTAGTACTCATGTTTACTTACAAGAGATGCTCATTTCACACTGCTGCTGCTCCGCTGTCATCTCAGTGTCAACGCGGCATGGTTCAAACCCGCTCTGCTCTCCCGTCTGTGGCTCACCGGAGGGCTGGGATCCAACGAGGCTGTTCTCTTTTCCAAACAGCCCGCAGGTGCAGCCCTGTAGGCGCAGCACCTGCAGCTCGTGCTCGATCTCTGTCAGCCTGTCCTCCAGCCGCTGGATCTCTTTGTCCCTGTCAGCCACCATCCGCTGGTACTCATGAGTCCTGGAACTGTTGACACCGTAAAGCACGTTTATTATCGAGTCTATTGCCAGCCGGATGGCGTTTTCCACCACAAGAGCTTCCTCGTCGCGCAAGTGTGGGTGCAACGTTTTGTTTTTGACCAAATTCATCTTCAAACTCAAACCAGGTTTGACGGTAGCAAGCTAAAGTTAGCTACAAGGATGCTAGGCTACCAGAAGCCGCGGCTCACTGAGACACCAGCTGCTCGCACACGGTCCTTAAAAACAATATAGTCATATTTGACCGGAGGAATCCAAGGCTGTACTGTAAAACAAGCGCAAACAAAACCGAGTTAGACAAACTTATCTTTTGCTAGCTAACGTTGAATCTGCAACACCAGATGCAGGTTTGCTTCCTGACTGTAAAAGCTTCCTACTCGTCCACTTCTTCGGAGAAAGCGCTTGTCAGTGGATGTTAGTCTGGCGGCCACAGCGCCACCTGGTGTTTGACCTCAATGACATTACGGGCCCTATTAGTGATTGAAAAAGTGATAATAAGTATTGGTATTTGGGCTGCAAATAAATATTCTCTTTTTAAAACGATTGACTCATCTGACTGACTATTTTGATTGATGATGTGTTTTTATTGGTATCACTAATTCAACAGTAACTCCAACTGATTTCCTGCAGTAATGCATGCTGAATACAATGAATCCAATGAATACAATAAACATATTCTCTGGAGTAAAAATACATAGGATTAACAACATTATAAACTGATATCAAAATAAGATTTTAAAAAACAAATGTGGTGCAATAAATAATGGACTCTAGCAAGCAACAATTTTAATAACTCACTTAACTGGATGGGATGGGAAGGAATAACAAGCTGAAAATCAAGAACCTTGCCATCAAAAAAAATGATCCTCAGTGAGTATGCTGTAAGATTCAAATCCTTTATTAGTCCCACAATGGGGAAATTCACACTGTTGCAGCAGCAAGAGATAATAGGAAAAGTAGAAGACAGAATAACACACAATGATAAATATAATTAAAGAGAATAAATATTAAAATAGTAAAATGTATTTACAGTATTACACAGTCACATTTTTTATTGCACGTTTTTATCAGTCCTGGTGTGTGTATGTGTGTGTGTGTGTGTGTGTGTGTGTGTGTGTGTGTGTGTGTGTGTGTGTGTGTGTTTTGTCAATGTGGTCTACTGGGAGCAGTGCTGATTGTAGAGTCTGACAGCAGCAGGCAGGAAAGACCTGCGGTATCTCTCTGTGACGCAGCGGGGGTGCAGCAGCCTGTCATGGAAGGAGCTGCATGGGGTGGGAGGAGTCGTCCATCATGGAGGAGTAACTTGTAAGTGATGATTTGGTAAGAACATTAAAACTTGATTTGGTATGCAGGCTGCAACAAACTGATGGCTATTTCAGACCAGAATATCAAGGGAGCGATGACGACAAACTCAGTGTAGGAGGACATTTATCACTGATGATTTAATGAGGTTACCCTGCATTTACCCTCCACTCCTGCAGATGCAGTCATGCAGAATTTGTTCTGAGGATGCCATGGATGATCATCTTTCAAATAAGAAGAATGTCCGCATGAGAAGGTAGTCGCTAATCAACTGTGTGACTTCCTACATAGGAATAGTCTATTTGAGGACTTTCAGTCAGGATTTAGAATGCATCATAGCACAGAGACGGCACTGGTGAAAATCACTAACGACCTTCTAACTGCTGCTGACAAAGGACTTGTTTCCATACTTGTCTTATTGGATCTTAGTGCTGCATTCAACACTACTGACCATACCATCCTGTTACAGAGACTGGAACACTTAGTTGGTATCAAAGGAATCGCACTAAGCTAGTTTAAGTCTTACTTCTCTGAGCGATCCCAATTTTTTAATATTAACAATGAATCCTCCAAATACGCCAAAGTTAGCCATGGCGTTCCTCAAGGCTCAGTGCTTGGACCAATCCTATTCTCCTCATATGCTTCCTCTAGGTAATATTATTAAGAAACACTCAACTAACTTTCACTGTTATGCAGATGACACCCAACTATACCTGTCAATTAAGCCAGACGAAAGCGGTCAGTTAGCTAAAGGATATAAAATCCTGGATGACCTACAATTTTCTGATGTTAAACTCAAACAAAACTGAAGTTATTGTGCTGGGACCCAAGCACCTCCGAACTTCGCTATCTAAAGATATAGCTACCCTAGATGGCATTGCCCTGGCCTCCAGCACTACTGTTAGAAATCTAGGAGTTATTTTTGACCAGGATCTATCCTTTAACGCCCACTTAAAACAAACCTCAAGAACAGCTTTTTTCCATCTTCGTAACATTGCCAAAATCAGGAACATCCTATCTCAAAACGATGCTGAAAAACTAGTTCATGCATTCGTTACTTCCTGGCTGGACTACTATAATTCTTTACTATCAGGCTGCTCAAATAAGTCCCTCAAGACCCTCCAGCTGATCCAGAATGCTGCAGCACGTGTTCTGACAAGAACTAAGAAAATAGATCATATTTCTCCTGTATTCTCTGCATTGGCTTCCTGTAAAATCCAGGATTGAATTTAAAATCCTTCTCCTGACCTACAAAGCACTAAATGGTCAAGCACCATCATATTTAGAAGAGCTCTTAGTACCTTATTGTCCCACTAGAGCACTGCGCTCCCAGAACTCAGAGCTACTTGTGGTTCCTAGAGTCTCTAAAAGTAGAATGAGAGCCAGAGCCTTCAGCTACCAGGCTCCTCTCTTGTGGAACCAGCTCCCAATTTGGGTTCGGGGGGCAGACACCGTCACCACATTTAAGAATAAACTGAAAACCATCATCTTTGATAAAGCTTATAGTTAGGGAGTGAGGAGTTGCAGCGTAGTAGAGTAGAGGGAGGCAGGAAGTACAGCCCGTTCCGGCAGGGGAGAGTACGAACCCGGTCCGGCCCCTCTCTTTAGCCTGCCTGTCTTAGTTATGTTATAACTCCAGACCGCTGCTGGGGAAGTTCCTTCCTTCCAAGGACACAATGAGCTGCTCTCTCTTCTCTCTTTTCACTTGTCTCCTTTTGTGTGCATCTTAGTCCCAGAAATGCTTGTTACTAACCTAGCTCTGGGGAGTTTTCTCCCCGGAGTCCCTATGTTTCTTCTTCACCCAGAATATCGCCTTGGAATAGGGTGGCACCTAGACCGGGGTCTTGGGTGTAGCTGTCGCTATGGACCTACTACACCCTGCTACGCTCTGAAATTCCCCGCAGTGTCCGATTGCGTCCAACCGTGTCCACCCAGGCTGCTGTGCCACACCACACCCCGTAACGCCCTGCTGTGCCCTACTATGACATGAACTACTACGACTACCATTGTGGTCACTGTTCCACTATCTTTATTATGACTATTATTGCCACCATTCATCACACCCCCAACCGGTGCCGTCAGACACCGCCTACCAAGAGTCTGGGTCTGTCCGAGGTTTCTTCAAAACAAAAAAGGGAGTTTTTCCTTGCCACTGTCGCAATAGCTACTGCCAATGCCACTGTAATAGTTGGGGCTTCGTAAACTACAGAGTGTGGTCTAGACCTACTCTATCTGTAAAGTGTCTCGAGATAACTCTTGTTATGATTTGATACTATAAATAAAATTGAATTGAATTGATTTCAGTCATATCATCTCATGTTTAACAGTCATTAGTCATGTGATCTGTATTAGTGTGCAGTACACTAACAAACACCTCCACAGCCATATGTAGATGCATGCATACACACAAAACTATACTTCTCTTCTTTTGTCAATGAAGTGTCTTGGAGGTAAGGTAGGATCTGACATAAACATAACACAAAAATGTACAGTTCTTTCATAACATATAATCAATAATAGTTGCACTATTATTATTGAATTGGTGTGATCCTTAAGGCCTGGTGAGCTCTACATTAAAAATATCTTTTAGACCCTTACCATTTTTTTCTCCAGCTTTGGTTCAGTGGAGAGCTTCTGCTCCACTAACTGCTACATGGATTGCCATGACATTTGGTACAAACAAATTCATGTTCTCCACAGGATGAATTGTAATAATTTTGGTGATCCATAATCTATTAATCTAGCGCCACCATGAGGTCAAAATTGTCAAGAGTTTGTAGAAAAACATGTTGATATTCCTCCATGCAGGTAATCACTTTGTAGATACAGAAATTAAGCCATTTTCATCTACTACTCAAAAATTCCAAATGATACCTAATCCTTATTAACACCTGATCATATAGACTTGAAGTGACCACAAAAAATATGAACTTCTGTGCAATGTAATACAATATCAATACAACACTAATTTCACTAATAAATTTGGCCTTTGGAGGTAGTTTGTGGTGTTGTATTAGAACAAATTATATTGAAATGTGTGTCTTATATTGTGTCCACCCTTTAAATAACATTATATACATTACTGAAACATGATGATTATAATACTTCCATAAAAACTTCTTAACCCATTTAAATACCCACTGGATTATCGGAAAAATTATCGGTCACAAACATCCTTTATATTGTGCAGTCGAAAACCATGACTAACATAGCCTCAAAATTGACAACTGAGTTTAGTCAACAACGATTCAAAATTTGACCTTTCTTAATTACTCACAACTGAATGCTGATGGCCACAAGACCTGCAACATGATGCTTCATCTCTGTCAAATTGGAGTAAAATGTCCCACATTATGACTACACATGTTTTACATTACAGGTATTGATACTGAAATCACTGCCTAAAAAGCAGAAACTTCTAAAACAGTCATCTGTATCTCCTTCGAAAATCACACAGGAAACGGCAACTTACTGAACCTGGAAGGAAGTTGTTACCTCACATCCTGAAGATCAGTGAGGTCACATGTAAAGGCATAGTTTTGGAGCTTTTCTTTATTTGGATTTAATGTAAGGTGTACAATACATTACACAGACTGTTCCTTTGCTTTAGACCATTAGTATTATTCCATACAGCAGAATCCAAAATAATCATCACACCTGGGTTAAATATTACCTCCGGAAGGAGGATATTTTTTCCAATTAAACCCAATACATTTTGGATCGAATCACGGGGCAGATTAACATCATGAGATAAGGCATGCCTTGGCGGAGGTCTGCACTCTCCAAGTACCTTTCTAGTTTTTATTGTTGCATGCAGTCTTTGGTTGTTAATAAGAACACCAAACAGAGAAAGGATGGAAGACTTCTACATGAATCAGTTGCAGGCAGCACACGCTTTATTTTCCATTGTTTTCACATGTGATAACACTTTTGTGTCAGTAATTTAATAGATGCTAGTAATAACCATATAGCACACAATAGATGTATGCTCATTAAATGATAAAATTGGCTATATTATATTTATATATATACAAATATACATATATTTTTTCTTATTGTTATTGTCAACAAATACCATGAAAATATCATAACCAACATTAAATTGATCCAATATTAAGTATTATCTGTGCAGCCAAAGCCAGATAGCTTATTCCTCTGTGCGATAGAGCTCCATTGTTGTCCAAAAACTAATAAAAACACATGAATGAGCCACAACGTTGAACTGGGTGTCATGTTCCTACATGATAAACATGGGCACTGTAGTTATTGTCTAATAACTTGTCTGGTTAAAAAAATTCCAAAAATAAAACTTTAGTGCCCAGCTGTTTCAGGAAACTATTTAAGCTTTTTTTTTAAATTAAACTATAGAATTTATAACTTCTCTTTTTTGTTTAAGTTTATAAATAGATCTGCTGCTGGCAGAGAGCCACAGACAGGGTAATGAACTACTCAACAGTAATAATGTGTGTAATAATGTTGGTTGGATTTGTTGACAATAGGATAATATAGAGTTGTACCAACATTTTCAAGTTTCTGTTAGTATAAAACAGTATATTGTACTAACTGCAAAAACAGTATATTATATTAAAGCTGAGTATACACTGTAGTGCTGTGCTGTATACTGTGTACAATAAGGATGAAGTATGGAATCGGGACACAGCAATATAATGACAAAATAGAATGAAAACTTCTGTCTTTCCAACCTCTTTCATATTTTGTTTGTGTTTCTTCTAAACATTTTGTGAATTCCACTGTCATCACTGTTTTTTTAATGTCAACCAATTATGCATTGGGTGTTAATCCCTCCATCTCAATCTGCAATCTGAGTTGTGGACTGAAAAGTGTTCATAAATACTTGCAGCAAATACTTGCAACAATACTGAATTCACAGAGGGAAAGCCCAGAGCTGTCATGGATGCAAAGGTTTTAGTATGTTTGAAATGAACTAGGTTGTACAATGTGTCATCTGACAAAGTAAAATGTGTTTATACCTGTACACCTGGCGTGTGAAGAAGGAAAAAAAGAGTGCTTGAGTGAGAAGTTCAAACCCTTCCGTGACGTAGAATTGTATCGGGGGTTTCAGATGCTGCATTATTCGATAAGAATTTACTTTGTTTGAAGCATAATGAGATCACCTTTTCCCCAGGTTATTCTTTGGTATAAATTACCACGATGTGACTGAAACCTGTAGCTGTGTGGGAGCGAGGTTGTACCCCGTTATTTTTTTACTTGTCGTGCTTATTCATTTCAGAATCAATTGAGGTACAGAATTTAGGTACAAAATTCTGAAAACTGACCACAATAAACACAGTTGTTATACTGTAGCTGTTCTTATGGCACTTTCTACTGCAACAGCCTCATCTGTGTTTTGTGGATTTGACTTTGCAGACACACCAGACATGTAGAAGTTATTCATAACTGTTAGCTTAGCTTTTGTTTCTTTGTGCAGACATTCAGCCCCATGATGACCCTTCCTGTTGTTTCAACAAACTCCCCTTACACACTTTCCATTTAATGACTGCCTCCAAGTCTTTAAACAGGGAGGTGATGCATCCAAAGGGCTGGCCTCCAGCTGCTCCTCCACTTTTCCATGACATGTTGGTGTGGAAAGGCCTCCGCTGTGTCATGGCACTTGGGGGAAATGTGTGTGGGTGTTGCTGCACCTACACCTGATGAACAGATAAATGAACAGAAAAATGAGTGGGTGGACTTCCTGAGCACACCCACATGTTGTTCTTCAGGGGAGATGTTGTGTTGCCTGCAGTTGCGGAAGAAGTACTCAGATCTTTTACTTGAGTACAAGTAGCAATTACAAAAGTGTACATATACTCTGTTAGAAGTAATGAGCAATGAGCGACACAAAATTATTCTGGAGAAATTGTCTGCAGTCAGTTTAGTGTCTGTAGTTGTCAGAAATGTAAGCAGGGGATAATAAGCAGAGCCATCATATTATGCTAATAATAATAATAATAATAATAATAATAATAATAATAATAATAATAATAATAATAGATTAGAAAAATGTACGATAAATAAAAAAGTAAAACAATAATACAATTAATTTAAAAACAAAAATAACCTCAACTGGCAACAGAATCAAAGAATCAAAGATCACATCAGGCAAATAATATAATAATAATAATAATAATAATAATAATAATAATAATAAAGTATGATAACAAAAAAGTTAAAAAATAATGATTTTAAGAAAAAAAGTACTTCAACTACCAGTTTATTAGCAGTGGTAGAAGAAGTACTCAGATCCTTTACTTAAGCGAAAGTAGTAATACCACAATGTCTTGAATAATGTATTGTAGTGTATTTTTATAAGCGTGTATGTAACTACACATGTAACTACCCCTGTCAATTAAATGTAATGAGTAAAAAGTAAAATATTTCCCTCTGAATTAGTAATGGGGTAGAAATATAAAGAAGTATTGCTACTGCTGCATTAGTTTCAGCCAAGGTTATAATCGTTAACGAAAGCAAACAAAATAACAAAAACTAGGTGGGAAGAAACTAGCCTTGTGAGACCGTCCTGATCTCGCAAACTCCAGTTTTCCACTCGCAGATCAGTCTGGCATCTTGAGATAGAGAAAATTTGGAGCCGTTCGCCAAATGACCGACCAATCAGCATTGGTTTTGAGGCGGTTTTAGGTGTGACGCAACGAGAAGCGACTGTTCAGTCTAAACAACATGGCGGCTTCCATGGATGAGATGAGCGTAGCTATCGCGCAAGTTTTATCCGAATTAGAAAGTATTCCTTCATTGAAAGAAGAGCAAAAAACGGCACTGGAGGCTTTTTCCGGAGGAAAAGATGTTTTTGCTCTTCTCCCAACTGGTTTCGGCAAGAGTTTGATATATCAACTGGCTCCGCTTGTCGTGAAGAAAATTAGCCTTGTGAGACCGTCCTGATCTCGCGAGCTATCTGGTGGAGTCAGGTTAGTGATAGACAGATGGTTTATCCAATCAGCTAACCAGTATTTTCGCCCCTTCCCAAAAGTTCTCCAACGGAAAGTTCCCAGATGGATATGCTGAGCAAATGCGAAGCAATCCATCTGGCGGAGTCAGGTTAGGAAAAAACATTGTCGTTAACTGAAAAAAAACATAAAAACAAGGCATTACAAAAAAAATTATAACTAACTAAAACTGTAATGTCCGTTTGCAAAACTAACTAAAATAAAATAAAATTATCAAGCAAATGTCCTTAGTTTTCGTCTTTGTCAATGTCTTTTTTATAGAGCAAATAATGTTATATCTTTCAGAGTTGACATTTCCGACCATAGACCTGTTTTATACAGTCTATGCCATAGACATATATAGTTTCCGACTGGGAACCCAGAAATTCTGACATTCCATGTCAAATTGAACACAACATAGTCCATGCCACTCGCCTGGCATCATGGCGGTACCAAAAGTCAGAAGAAAGCGGCAGAGTCTTATTTGATTATGACTGGGTCAGATAAAAGCAAGTACCTTGCAGTGGAAGGTGGTAAAATATGTGGACAATTTATTAAAGGGAAAAATCCCACAAATTTGAAAGTACCTTTGAGAAGCGTGCACGAGGAGGCTAACCTAGCTTACCTTAAAGGGATACTTTACCGATTAGCATTAAGCTTTGTATCAGTAGAAACCCGGTAGTATTTACGAATGACCGTGCTTCCCTCCCTCATGTCCCCCTGAGACGAGAGATCTCTGTATTGTGGGTCTGGAAAAAAGCCTCCGATGACGCAAAAATCATCATTTAGCGTCAGCGGAGGCATTTTTGCCCAGAGTCTATGGACTACAGCCAGCTAGTTCCGCATGTTTTCAACCCGCCCATAGGGGATGGGACTTTTCACTAGCCGATGTGAGTCGAGTGTCAGCCATCTTGAAGCTACGCTAACAGGTTTTCTCTTTTCATAGGGTGACCAGACGTCCCCGGTTTCCGGGGACAGTCCCCGGTTTCGGTGACCTGTCCCCGGCTGGAGCTGTCCCCGGAAATGTCCCCGGTTTTCACTGTGACTGACAGACCTGAAATTGGAATGAAAGAAAGAAAACATTGACCAAACATGCACCCTACACGCGCAGGCTCAAGACAGCCAGAGCGAGCACTGCTCAGAGATCAGAGATGTTTTAGAATGCCCATATTTTACGATGCTAAAATTACTGTTTATTTACATGGAGTCTGGTGGGTTTAGCGAACGCAATTTCGCCGACTTTTTATGTTTAAAAAAAAAGGATCTTACTCTTTAACAGAAAGATCCATCTCCTTAGAAATCCTTTCCATAATGTTGTCTGACACTTATATTAATCTGAGCCTGTCAGCGGCAAAACAAGCACTTTTATGAACGTAAATATAAGCTGGACAATTGTCTTGTTTCGCCGCTGCCAACTGCAGCGATCTCATTTAATACTGAACCAATGTCAAAGGAAAATATTTTCTCAATAGTTTTAATTGTATCCGATACTCAATGAGCTGTTGCAGAAACAAGCCCAGCCTGAAGCAATAAAGCAAAAGCTGTCAGATAAATGTAGTGCAGTAAACATTACAACATTTTCCTCTGAGGTGTAGTGGAGTACAAGTATGAAGTAGCAGCAGGGGCGATTCTAGGATCAGACCTTTAGGGGGGCTCAGCCCCTAATGAGAATGTGACACGGATATAGCGCATGCAAAAGTGTTAACTCCCTTGCTGTGACAAATGGTTTGCAAGAAAATTAACATTGAACTTACATGAAATGTTATATTTGCATTCTGCAAAAATCTCTGCACACCCATTACTCTCTGTGAAATATCTCAAACTCCTCACTCAACACATGCATCAGTACAACAAGCGGTTCCTGAGTAATCCGGTTTTGAAATTGCAACAAAATTTCTACATGGTCTCCAACTTTATAGTTTAATCTCATGTAAACTATTTGTCAGCACATTTATTTTTTGTAAATTGCTTAGCCAGTGTATCCCACCATAATGGTTATTATATTGCCAGATTCCAGACAATCCCACTTACTTATATATACCCCACTTACAAATATGAATATATATTTCTACTGGTATGCTTCCTAGTGACATTAATGCAAAAATATGAAGAAAAAAACTATTCCACCTGTGTGTGCATGGTTATAATTCTGAAGTGCAAAATAGTTCAGGCTACAGCACAAGTATTTCCATCCATAGATAAGAATAATCAAGTCTAACCTCTAAATTTGTTTTCAAAGTGTACCAGATTGATGCATTTAAACGTTAAAATAGACAAAATTTTCTTACAGGGGAGCATGCCCATGGACCCCCCTAGGGGGGCTTGTTGGGGCACAAGCAGCTCTAGGTCTAGTGACGTCCCTGGGGCAGTGTCCCCGTTTTAAGTTTACAAAGATAAAAACATTACCTGTTTTTGAAGTATTTAGAAATCTGGTCACCTCATCCTTTCAGCAGCAAACTTTTACAACAATTATGTGCATTCAAACTACCGCACATGTGTACCACCGGGATACATTGGTACAGAGCGGAGAATATGCAGGAAACTTTATTACAGATGGAATACACACTACGCAAGCTTCGCATGCTACGCAGACCAGCACCTCAGCCTGCGGTGATGCTTGATGCCGCTAGCCGGGTAAGGGGATATCGGAAGCGGTGTGCGTGAAAGCGGAAAAGCGGACGAGGGCAGGAGTTCGACCTAGGTGGAAAGCTAACGCTAGCCGACCAGCTGTCCCATCCATCCTGCTTGCAAGTGTCCGTTCATTAGACAACAAACTGGACTAAATCCAACTTCAACGAAACTCCCAACGCGAGTTCAGAGACTGCTTGTTAGGTGCTGAGCAGGGGAAAAAGGACCCAAACGCAGAGAGCAGGCAGGCAGGAGATGGCTTGAGTTCAGGAATTTATTGAAACCAAAAAACACAGCACAGAGGCTGGAAAAACCACAGGAACAAAACACAGAAAAACTCACAAAAACACGCAGGGTGGCAGGGCACGGACACAAACGGACACAAACACTAACATACACATACAATGATCTGACACTGGACAGAGGAAAGACAAAGACTAAATACACAGGGTAACGAGGAAACACAAGACAGGTGACACAAGGCTGGGAAACAGGTGAAACACATTAGGGCGGGGCAGGACAATCAAAGGCGGAAACACAGAGAGTAAAACAAGACAAGACAAGACAAGACAGAGAACAGATATCAAAATAAAACAGGAAACTAAGCAAAATGCAGAACAGAAACAGACTACCAAAATAAGATACACCCCAACCCATAACACTGCTGTGTTTTTGTTTTTGTGGAAACATGGCTGAACAACAGTGTAATGGACTCCGCTATCCAGCTACCAGACCTGCTAGCTTTCCGAACAGATAGAGATGCTGCTCTGTCGGGTAAGACCCGTGGAGTTGGGCTGTGTTAACACGGACATGGACTGGTGCAGAAATGGGGTGCTTTTATCCAACTACTGCTAACCGCTGGTGGAGTTTGTGACTGTTAAATGCCGATCATTCTACATTCCACACAAATTCACGGCAGTGTTTATACTCATTGTTTACAGCCCATTAAAGCGCTAATGCTACCAATGCGTTCGTTGAACTTTACGGAGCCTATAATGTGCGTGCACTAAATGTAGCCTGTTTCGTATGTTGTTTTTATATAATGTCATTTTTGTATATTTTAAATGTATAACACCACTTGAGCCACGGTGAAACGTTGTTTCGTGTATATGGTTAATATGACAATAAAACACACTTGAGTTGACTTGACTGCCTGTCTATGCTATGTGTCTATGTCTGTAAGCAGTAGGTGTGGCTTGGGAGTGGACTCGTAGGGAAGCGAAGCAAGTGCATTCATGCATCCACATGAGCCAAAAATACATTTTCTGGCTTTTCTCGGTCTAGAAGGCACCAACTAACTATCTACTACATAACTTCAAAAAGTTTTTGTCCCAATAACAGGCAAAAAGTTCGCCACAGTTTCTCTAGAAGGCCAAAGGAAGCCTGGTCTCCTCATAATAATATAAAACATAATTTAAAATATAAAAACTAAATTTATGATTCCCACGGTTGTGTGTTTTACTGATTGCCATTTCCCTTATCAAAACATTCCATTATCATTTTCTTCTCTAGCTTGTGGAGCGAAATAGCGCCCCTCTGCCACTGCGTGCGTGTCCTGTCTGTGCTCTGTCTAGTGGTTAGTAAAATGCTACGAACGCTCAGAGGAGGCCATCTTTTTCTGGCATCCCTAAGAGAAACATTTTCAGGCAATCGGATTGAGGCCAGGTTTGACTGAGCTCGACATTGAATGGTCTATTCATAGTAAATAAAAAAAATAAGGAGGCCAGGTTGAACCTGGATCTCACCAATCACATGCCTCAGACCAGATGCGTAACTACGGTAACTACACATACGTGGCGGTGCCATCCTGTGTCAACTAACAGTAAGTTACAGCGGCAAGACTACATAATGTATGGCAATCATGAGTTTTTTGTTAAAAAAATGACTTCACTGAACTTGCTTTTGAGCTACAACTGAAAATTAAACACAACGGTAGGCCTACACCAAAGGGGACTTACGTTATTATGCATTACATTTATGACTTTGTTTACATTCATTTTCCACCTAGAGCACTCAGCCACAAACACAAATCAACAGAGAACCTTGTTATGAAACATTATCTAACAAGTGTATAGCCTAGAAATCTAGACACACCCTAGCGGCAGCAAATGTAATTTGCAGCCAGGGGGTCAAGCAGGGGGTTGAGCAGGGGGTTGGCTTGCGAGCTAGAAAAACCAAACTCTGGCCCAGCCAATCACATTGTGTATCGTCAGTGGGCGGGCTTATGGCTGCTGCTGCTGGGAACAGCGGTCATTGGAATCGGCTTTGGTCGCAACTCTGGAAGACTTGGAGTTAAGCTTTTCTTTGAGAAAAGAACGGCACTGAAGTCATTCTTAAAAAAGGAAGATGTGTTCGCCGACCGGATATGGCAAAAGTTTAATCTATCAACTAGCTCTGCTACCTTCTTCGTTGCTCTGCTTGGTTGTAACGCTATCCTATTGCGTGCAGAGAGAATTTGTAAGACAACCGTTTATCCCGCCCCTCAGATTGAGCCCTGTCAATGGTGAGTTCCCAGACCCAACATCTTGATGTGGGTCTGGCTTGTCAGGCTAACAAGTGTAGGCTCTGTTGTAAAGGCTAACGGTGCTTGGTTAGCACAATAACAGCATGTTAGAAAGTACAGCCGAAACGATATGTCAAATGGAGTAACATAATGTTAGCCACGATGCTAGCGGCATTGATAACCAAACCACACGGTGCTACTTTTACTACTACTACTAGTATAGTATCACTACCTTATTTTAGTGGTTTATAAGCAACCTGTTGCTTGCACATGTCCCGTTAATGAGAATACAGATGTTAATATATGAAATCGATGCGGATTCTGACAGCTGGATTAACATTAGTGTTGTGCGGAAGACAGAACAGACCCAAACACTAGGCTCAGCAGAAAAAAACAAGTTTTATTGAGGGAGAGGGAAGAGGAAGGAGTGGGGAGGCGGACGCTGGGGACAGGAGTAAGGGCTCTGGGGCTGGGTTAGGACGATGAGGGAGACTGCTGGGGTAGGACGGTGAGGGAATGCTGTGGGAGACTGCTGGGCTAGGACGGTGAGGGACTGCTGAGGGAGACTGCTGGGATAGGATGTTGAGGGAGCTAGCGGGGAATAGGATAGCGAGGGAGCTTGGGATGCACGGGGAAACCGGGACCAAGGGAGCCGAAGAGGAGGCACTGGAGTCCGGGGAAGATGGGAGTCGAGGCGGAGGGTGGCTGGAAGCTGGAGCGAAGGCAGGGCAGTACAGGAGCAGAAGCAGGATGGAGTGGGGAGCCGTGGGAGGGGGACCGAATGGTGAAGCCAGCTGACTGGAGGTACTGGAAGTGGAGGTGGAGAGAATGGCTGCAGGGAAGAAACGAAAGAGTTTGCGACAGACAAGGACAGGTAAGTAAAAAAAGTTTTCTCAGAGAGCTTGTGTTAGCGTGTCACCAGAACGACTGAAGCAACGATCAAGCGAAGATGATGAGTGGATCCGGGGTTCATATACTGGGCTTGATTGTAGATGGCTGGCAGGTGTGTACGGCGGGAGAGGTGACTGTGGAATGACGAGCAGGTGCGTGTAGTCAGCTGGCAGGAGCAGGCAGGAGGAGGCAGGAGGAGGGGAAAACACAGGGGACACAGATAGAGGCAGAACAAACAGAGAAAACTGACAGTGGGAATAAAATAGGCACTAGGAAATCAGAAAACAAAACAAAGACTCACAGCCAGCCAACCCCAACCATAACAATTAGCTGTCTAACTGTTACATGAAGCTCCCACTTGAGGTCCTATAACGTAAACGTTAAGCCGTTTATGTTAGGAAAAGAGAATTAGCTAATTAATGACAACAGAAGCCTTTTGACTTGGTGGATGTCAATTTTAAATTCATGTTAAAACAGTACTACTAACAATACTCAATCTTTCTACCGTGAAGACGGCTCCGTGCCCTAAGCTATGACAATGCCTTGTGTTGACTTCTTTATTGACTAGTGGATGTGTGAAACACAATTTTGTTTTTGTGCAGTACTGGTGCATAAAAATGAAAAAAAGGAATATTGAATCTTGTGTTACTCACTCCTGCTAACTTGTTCATCAGAAGTGATGTGACAAAAGCATTTCGTTTTTACATGCGGTAGGTGTGATAAGAGCGAGATTTGCTAACGCTGGCCAACACATTTATAAAAAATACACATTCGAAAAGAAATTTCAGCATTTGATTAGTACTGATCGTTATGTGATACTCTTCAAATTACATTTGACTTCCGGAATTCTTTTCAGTCATTATGTAATCATAAGGCAATATGATCTCCATACTAAGCTCACTGGCTTCCTCTGTAAAATTTGCCAGGTACCACCATTACTCGAACCAAAGTTCAATGTATGTCTTCTTTAGTCTATAGAGCTCAACAGTCCCGCCCACAGCGGGTTCCGGAAGTAAAAATACAATGCGATTTCTCCATTGACAATTGGAGTATAAGCCATAAAATCGTAACCGTCGATGGTAGACTTAAAACCAGCATGCCGACATGACTAAGCGATTGTATATGCTCATATAGATGCAAAGGTTCATGGGGCACCAACCTTGTTTTGAGATAAATGTCTTTTATTCGCGATGTCTTGGATAAGTACTTCATTACCCACAATCCTGAACAATCCCACAATCCCACAGTGATGCCTCTGATTGGTGGAACTCATGCTGGTGAGGAGGGGGGGGTGTCAGTACCCGATCTGTGCTGCCTGCACGATCCGTCATGCGCATGCGCAAGATGATAATCCTGTTTTACGGGGATTTACGACACTGCACGAATCACGATTTGTTCCACGCTTCCGGGAAGCTAACATTAGTTTGGCTAACTGCAAATTCGGCTAACCGCTGGCTGACAGCTTGATTCAGTCTAAAATAATGTTAACTCAAACTAAACACTGGGAAAAGCAGGCGACAGCTGACGTAACAGCTGTTATATATTTTAACGGTTATTTTCAGGTTTTATTTTGAAGGTCTTTTAAAGTTATTACATGCTGTCTCAGCTAGCGGTTAGCCGGATTAGCTGTTAGCTAAACTAACGTAGCTTCCTTTATTCAGTGGTGCGCAGTGGTTTATGGGATGAATAGTTCCTTCGCTCTGAAATGAAAATATGTACACAGTTTTGTACCTTTGACTTTTTTTTGGATTTTCTGTTCGTTTTTTCATTCAAAATGATATGTTGTATGCTTATGAGTCACATACCGTCTGGTTAGCCTAAGGCAGGGGTCATCAACTACATTTTTCCAAGGGCCAGAATATTTCTAAGCAGACACTCCGGGGGCCGGACTTCCTAATACGCCTATTTTTGTTCGAAATGATAAATATATATATAATTTTTTTTTTTTTTACATGTAATAGTGTGAGCAAACTCCTAAAAAACATGGAAACTCCATACTGATAACTAGCTCTTTAAGTAGAAAAAGATCTCAGACTAGGAGGCAGTTCGGTCCGTGTACTTGGTGGCCAACGGATTTTCGTTTTGAAAGGAAAAAAACAAAAACGAAAAATGGCCAGTTTCCCAATTACCATTAGTAAATAGGAAAACAAAAAACGGAAAACAACCCATTATTCGTTTTTTGTTTTGATATTAGAAAACGAAAAACAATCTCGTTATCCGATTGTCTTTGATGTATTTGTAGATGGAACTCGGAAATTAAAATACGTGTGTATAAGTCGTATTCCTTAATTTTGCATTGGTATTTTTTCGTGACCCGGAAGTTACTCCCGCCACGCCAAGACCCGCCCTTCAATAGCATTTATTGGCCAGTACCACCTGTAAGATCCGTTCTGTGCATGCGCATAATTAACTAACAATGTCCATGTGCGATTTACAGTCTATGTTTGTACCATGTGTCAACCATGGATGTATTAAGTGAACACGTTAACACTTTACACTTCACAGATTGAAATATCGCTTTCTACATTTTTATGCCTGTCTTTACAGGTGAGTGCATTGATAAGTATTGACTTTTTACTCACAAAGGTTTTATTGTAGCCTACTTACAGCAACGAGATTAGCGTGAGTTCATCTGCCCCACCGTTGGTAATCCTCTTTCTATCTTTCCAGTCAGGTACTGCGTGTTTTAACGCACACACATCTCGGCTCAGCTGTGTGTGTGGAGCGCGGGCATTGCTGTAGCCTACAGAATCTCGGCATGTGAATAGAGATGCAAATACAGGGGCTGCGTTTGTGCTCTACTTGTGTAATGTTACCTGCTGTAAATGCTTGAAATGCTAAATAACAGAACGCATTTTTTCCTCTTTACATTTTCTGAATTCGTGATTATTCTGCGGGCCAGACTAAAAGCTTTGGCGGGCCGGATCTGGCCCGCGGGCCGCCAGTTGACGATCACTGGCCTAAGGCATGGTCTAAAACTCTTTATATACAGATTTTCCCAGACGTCAATGGGAGAAATGAATGGGAAATTTACTTCTGGAACCCAAGGTCTCTCGGAGGAGGAGCGGGACTGTTGAGCTCTATTTAGGATTTTTACTTCACTTACACATTTTGCTCCTACTGCGGCGTCTTGTGTAGACTGTTTACATATTTGTGCTCATCATATGTACATTTTATGTACTGGTGTTATTGTTGAATACATTGTGAATACATATTTCTAAAATTGTATGATGTTTTTGTTGAGTTATTAATACACAATACTTTTTCTGACCTTTTTGAATCTTGCCCCTGACAAATAACACATTACAAAAAACACTAAAACTAATAAAAACTTAAGTAAAATGAAGCATTTTCAAAAAATAAAAACTAAACTAAACTAACAAACCCGCTTTAAAAACTAATTAAAACTAAACTGAATTTGAAAACAAAAAGTCAAAACGAAATAAAAAAAATAAAATAATGAAAAATTAAAACTAGGTGTATAAACTACCAACTGACTGTGTTTTTGTTTAATTATCTTAAAACATCCCACTCCAACAAACACAGCCTGGGTTACAGCATGAAGATAAATATTAAATTAAATATTGCAAATATTTCTATTGTAAATATTTCTATTGACCTACTGCATAAAATGACCATGATAATATATAATAATTAAATTACACTGTTGTTATTATACACTACACACAGGCCTGAAATACACACACATGCTCAGGTCCTTTACATGCACTAATTGAGAGATGTCAGAGTGAGTGGGCCGCGACTGCTAAACAGGGTGGTTGGGGGGGGTTCAGTGCCTTGCTCAAGAGCACCTTGGCAGTGACCAGGAGGTGAACTGACATCTCTCCATACAGGGACTTGAACTAGCAGCCCTCCAGTTCCCAACCCAACTTCCTACAGACTGAGCCACCCCAAGCACACGAAATATATTCACTTCATTACATTACATTACATTACATGTCATTTAGCTGACGCTTTTATCCAAAGCGTCTTACAATTAAGTGCGTTCAACCTTGAAGGTGCGAACTTCAGACAACAAGTAGTAAGTGCAAGTACATTAGCTTTAAATCGGTAATGCTACAAAGAGCGATATGAAAGTGCAGCATCAAGATATATATATATATTTTTCTTTTTTTTTTTCTTTTCCCTTCTTTATTCGAGATGTAGTCAGAAGAGATGCGTTTTTAGCCTTCGGCGGAAGATGCACAGGGTTTTGGCCATCCTGTCAATAGGGAGCTCATTTCACCATTTAGGAGCCAGGACAGCAAACAGTCGGGATTGAGTGATTAGTTCTCCCTTGCTGTGAGGGGGCAGCAAGCAGGTTGGCTGATGCAGAGCGAAGCGGGAGGGTTGGGGTATAGGGTTTGACCATGTCCTGGATGTATGCTGGGGCTGATCAGGCCCTGTATGCAAGTACAAGTGTCTTGAAGCGGATGTGGGCAGCAATTAGTAACCAGTGAAGACAGCAGAGGAGCGGTGTAGTGTGCTCCTCCGCTGTAGTGTGAGAGAACTTGGGGAGGTCGAGCAGCTTCCTTATCAGTATAGTGCCTGAAGAAACACTGATGTGTTTACTTGCTAACATCAATGCAGAAAATAATAGAGAAACATTCATATTAAGATTATTCTTTATTGATCTTCTTGGAGAAATACTGTACATCCTGAGCATTTGGCCCATTCTATTCATTTAAAGAACATTGTCAACAGGCCTCACCCAGGCAATATGTTTTTAGTTGATCAACACCAGCAGTGCAAGAATTCAAAAATGGATGCTGGTCCAGCAAATAACTATAATCATCTCTCTCAAGCCAGTAAAGCTATTGCAAAGCTACTCATTTCACTTTGTTGGATTTTTCAACTCAGAAATTACTTACTTCATATAAAAGTTGAAGGCAAAGTACATAACTAAAAAATATTAGGCTAAGCATTAAACGCACATTCACATGTCATCACATTTTGCAGTTAGTATTGCAAATATGTTGTGTTTATGTTTGCTTCATAAAAAGAAAGGTACTGAGGTACATTCAAATGGTTTATAGATGTTGTAGGAAATTCAAGTGATAATTAAAAGCTGCAAGCAGCGATGGATGGGCCCTCGCGCCTCTGCGTGCGTCGGGGTTACTGGCAGACTCCGCTCCTTGCGACCGTGCATTTGCGCGGCACTCAGACACTGCAAATCGTCACCAATGATAAGGGAACTCCCTGCTGAGTTCAATGATACCTCACACAAGACTCTACGTCATACAGTTCATTAGCTGTGAAAAGGGGTGTGGCTAAAGCATAGGGGGCGGGTCAAACCATCACCAATTAAAAAGGAACTCTCTGCTGAGTTCAATGACACCTTACACAAGACTCTACCTTAGATGGGTCAGCATTCATGAAAGGGGCGTGGCCCGAGTAAGTGGGCATGGTTAAAGTATAGGGGGCGGCTCAGTATCACATGTCGACCACACATTATAAGTTTCATGTAAATCGGATGATGTTTGTCATATAAGGCGCATTTCCTGTTGCCAGCGGGGGGCGCTATGACCAAAAGTAAATATTGGTCTGTAGATGTCCTCAGACCTGGACCCTTGTCAATCGTGAGAAATTTCGGGCAGATATGACAACGTACACTCAAGTTACAAAAAATCTTTGTTCATCGCTAAACACTCAAAATGGCCGCCACGCCACGCCCACACCGTTTGACGAAAAGTTTTTCTTTTAATAAATTTTCATCTTTAAGGTGTTGAGATGGTACAGACCAAATTTGAAGTCCACCGGATGAAATCTCTAGGAGGAGTTCGTTAAAGTATAGCACCTTGATTTTTAGGCCTACTTCCTGTTGGCACTAGAGGGTGCTGACTTTAAGTAAATATCGGTCTTTATTTGTCCTCAGGGTTGGACTCTTATGAATCCTGAAAAGTTTCGAGCCAATTGGACAATGTACACTCGAGTTACACCCACTTCCTGTTTTGATGGCGAAACGCACAAAATGGCCGCCCCACCACGGCCACGCCCTATGACGAAAAGTTTTTCTTTTAACAACTTTTCATCTTTAACATCTTAAGATGGTACAGACCAAATTTGAAGTTGATCGGATGAAATCTCTAGGAGGAGTTCGTTAAAGTACGACGTGTGGAAATGGCCAAAATCGCACTAATTTTGAACTTTGAAATCAAAATGGCGTACTTCCTGTTGGGTTTAGGGTATGGCTCCTATGACGTTTTCTGTGCGTCATGACATGATACATATGTGTACCAACCTTCGTGAGTCTACGTTAAACGCACTGCAGGGGCTCAATTTTTTTAACTTTGTAGGGGGAGCCATTTTTGTGCGCCTATTCCCGAAACCCTTAAAATACGTACATTTTCACCAGACTTGATGCGACCGCCAATTTTGGTGAGTTTTTGAATATGTTAAGCCCCTCAAAAAGGCAATTCATTTGCCATAATAATTCAATACTGACTATATCAACTATTAATGAAATATTTTCCTTTGACATTGGTCCAGTATTAAACGAGATCGCTGCAGTCAGCAATGGCGAAACCAGCTAAAATGTAAGTTAATAGGAAAATTGTCCAGCTTGTATTTATGTTCATAAAAGTGCTTGTTTTGCCACTGACAGGCTCAGAATAATATTCTAAGTGTCTGACAACATTATGGAAAGGATTTCTAAGGAGGTCGACCTTTCTGTTAAAGATAGGGTGACCAGATGTCCCGGCCTATTCCCGAAACCCTTAAAATACGTACATTTTTTACCAGACTTGATGCGACTGCCAATTTTGGTGAGTTTTTGAATATGGTAAGCCCCTCAAAAAGGAAATTCATTTGGTGTAATAATAATTCCTTCAGTTTCAATAGGGCCTTCGCCGCTGTCGGCGCTCGGGCTCTAAAAAGTGCTATCTGGAACACATAACATACAGTACGTGTGTATGTGAGCATGCAAGCATTGTCTGATTATGACCTTTTCCTGCAATGCAATATACAGCCATTGTGACCAGTCATAATATACATTTTGCTTTCTCCAAACCAACTGACAGGATCACTTCTTATTTTTAGCTCTCGCACTCTTGCAGGGAATTAGATGGAACATTTAGGCTGCTCCCTTTGGACATTAACACAGGAGCAAAACCTTCTGCGGTTTTGTTGAGAATGCAGTAATCACTACAGAAACATGGTGGTGGACTGTCATCAATAGGATTGTTCGGTAAACTGCACTCTGGGCTTTGGGTCAGGTCCTCACAGCTGCAGCCAGAATCCGCACGGCTCATGTTGAGGAAATCTTCAGGAGGAGTGCAGACAACTTTTACTTCTTTAATGCCAACCCCCCAGACAGAGCAAGGGAGCTGAGTGTAAGGCATGTCCCCTGGACAGACCATAGTTAAGGGCGGGGAGGCCTCGTGTATCCCGGGTAAGCCAACATAGGAGGCTTGACACTGATGGAATGCCAGTTGTGTTACTGGCGGGTTGTGGAAGTCCTGGTTCTCCTCTGGGTCCTTTTTAATGGGTTTCGGCACAACAATCACGGGATCGATTGTCAAGGTCTCCTCAGTTTTGTATGTAAGCACAAATTGGTGTTGATGTGAAAGCCATTTCTGCAATTCAGAAGCATTGAGATACATTAGGTGTGATACAGTTGCATGACTCATTTCCACTGTAGCATGCTACAGACTCTTTAACCATGCTGATAATTTCCTCTCAGATTATTTTTATTTTTTAATTGTCAATCTCTGTTGTTTTTTGCCTCATATATGTTATTGATGCGTTATTATGGAACCCACGCAACTTCGAGGCAAGGCCCGCCCTTCATATAGCATTCACTTCACATACTAATATAAGGTCCTATCCCCTGACCTATCGGCTATCCTAACCTTAACCACTCGAGGTCAATGCCTAACCCCAACCAATCGGGCTGCTTTGTAGGGTGGGACTTGCCTAGAAGTTATGTGGGATGCATAATAACGTGTTCCGGGATCGCTCTGGTGCTGTAGGAAATTCCGCCAGATGCATGTCTTTTTGCCGATGTCCGTTTCCTGCCTTAAATAAGACAACAAGACAGAGAATGAACAAGAGGACATTGCATTAACACCTTACCTGGAGATTGCCTTCGTGTTGTTGAAATAGAGGTTGGAAGAAAGGGGCAGGCGATGGTGTCTGGGACAGAGTTTTTATCTTCAGTCTGTCATACAAATCATGACAGATTAGATCGATCAAATCACATTTGCATTTTTAGGCAAGCAACCATTATTAAGAACAGGTTACAATGATTGTGAAAATCTTAAATTTCCCCTTTCACCAACACTTCAAAGAACAGATGAATTACCTTGCAGCAGGACTGCAGAATACAAACAGCAAGACTCCAACAGCCACACACACTGGACCCAAAGATTTGATCAAAATGACTAATGTATAATCTTGTTCTGCGAAAGTTTCATGAAATGATACAGAATTAGTGAGTCATACTACAGTGATGACTACTACTGGTAATTTTTTTAGGTGGCATACGAATGTGGTGATACAAAAAAAAGGTTTGTTTAAAGTCATTCACACAATTTATTACATGGCTTGGTTGAATTCTAAGGCATTCTGCAGTCTGTTATTTTCTTGATAACAGACCGTTGCTAAGTATAACATACCGTTGCCATGCATAGCAGAGCAACGGGGTCGGGGTCCTGATCGGGGTCCTGATCACCCTGTCGGGGTTGTATTTGCTATAACAACCTTCTCTACATTATCCCTTACATACAATACTGTTCTTGATGACACAGAGACACACAATTCAGGGACAACAAGACCTCACACACAGTTTAAGACAGCAGAGAGCAGACTTTACATGTACATATCAGTACATTTACATGCATTATTTGTCAGAGCCACAAAGCCTTTATACAAAAAGAAAAAGGGGCACTTTACCTTCTGCTGCTTCATTTTCCCAGCATGTCGATGGACTCCATTTACTCCAAGTTGCATTATAGTCAACACTATTAGGTATAGATCTCACTTGAATGCAATATATAGCATTTGGTTTAAGTATTGACCTTTGGATCAATAGATAACTCTCGAGTGAATTGGAACGAAGAATCTGAGGAAAAGTTGAAACAATTAAACAAACGATTATTGTTCTTATTATAGCAAAACATAGTTTTAATTTAATTGTATGGCTATTTATAACAATGGATCTTACTTTGTTCTCAGTGCTTTGAGATGTTTGAAGTAAGAGTTCATAGTCAAGGCCATTGTCCAAGTACTGATGGTCTTCATACCCATTTTTCCAAGTGATGTTGAAAGTCTTTGGTGTTTGTTGGACCTCAGCTTGATGTGGAGGTGTCAGCTCAACTGATCACACACATTTACAGTATCAAAGCATATCTATAAAAAAATGTTTACAATACATACAGCACATTTTGCAAAAGCACAACCCGTTTGTTCAGTATCTCAACTGATTAATGAAGATACTGTGCTTTATAAATATCCTAATTTCATGACATTTTGTGTAATTTTATGGGTACAATATCATGCAGACAAAGAAACACAAACATCAACACATGTAAGTCACTCAGACACATACAATCAGTTATTCATTTAAATTTGTTCATACTTACTGTTCTGTGTTGGTTGAAAATGCTCTGTTAAAGAATGACAGCTAGATTCATAACAAAGTTTCAAGTCATATTCATCATAACTTGAAAAAACGTGTGAGTCTTTCCGGATCTTACAGACACAGCTGTAACTGTGATTTGTCACCACAAGTGGGCAGGAAATCCTTTCTTCACTACAATTCAATAAACAATAACAAAACATTAACATGTGATTGTGTGGCACAAACACAAACATTCATTTCTGTAAGAAGAATGTAACATTTTCATTTATTCAATAACATTCTGCAAGAAGAACAATTACTTGTCAATGAATTCCAGGCTGTAGGTGGTGTTGGGTCCCACGGGATTACCAGTGATGTTCAAGACACAAGTAATTGTGTTCCAAAAGGCAGTCACACATGAGTATCCATCAACTACAGGATGAAAGTGGAAAGAAAAGATAATTGTGGTGTAAAGTTTGACACAATTTATGATATTGCAAAATGTAAATGTACAATGTACAATTGCGTGCTGTCACAGACATCACATACATGTGTACAACACAACATAATAAGTTACTCAAATATAGAATAATCCAGTGGTGCAAAGAGTATTCAGATCTTTTTCCTAAATTCTATGAAACATTGGATAATTTTACCTCTTTAGGCCTTGAACAGTTATTTTAAATAAAACTTTCTCAGAAGTTTAAAGGATAAATATCTCTTTGATGAAACTGCTAAAAACTGATATCTAAAATTTGACAAGGGGACCCCACACTGCTGTCACAAGCCCAAAAGGTTGGAACCTCTGGTTTAATCTTTAACGTAAGTTAGTAATCTTTAAGTATTTTATAAATTAATATTTTTTTTATGTAATATCTGTAAAGTGGCCAGCAACTCCAGCTGTCAGATCAATGCAGTGGAGTAAAAAATACAACATTTCTCCTAAATGTAGCATAATAGAAGTATTAGGTTACACGAAATGGAAATACTCAAATAAAGTACCTCAAAACTGTACTAAGGTACAGTACTTGAGTAAATGTACTTAGTTACTTTCCACCAGCAGCATAATCAAAATGTCAATCACAAATGACAGACAGATAATGATGATAAAGAGATGGTATGAATTACTAATTGACCTTTCTATAGTTTAATAATTCCCCTCATACTGTGGTTGATGACTTGAATAAGTTATCTGGCAGAGTTAATCATACAAAGGAGAATAGTTAATCATATGAATACCGATCACAAGATGAGATATGCCACAAGTTGCCTTATTAAAGCATTTTCCACAGAAGAAGTTCAGAGGATGTGAGCTGTACCTTTGATGCAGCTGGTGACTGGTAGGATGCTGGAGCACCAACACACGAACATGAACGGCAAACACTTCATGTCTCCATGGATGTAGGTATTACACTGTGGACATGAATAAAACATTTCTTCTCATTCTTGAATGTCGAATTAAATCTACTGCCTCTCTGTAATGCAAGACATTTATCATTCCAGTCTACACCAACATTCACAGAAATGTATCTTTCTGTAATATACACTGGTGACATGAATATAACAAATTCACAAATTGAATAATATTTCATTACTTTACATTATTTAAAAAAGACAAGAACATCAACAGTTGCCATGTGTGTGAATGGAAAAGTGCTATTACCTAGGGGCTGTCCTGGTGCTGTTGCTGTCTTAGACAGTGAATGAGAGATGGCCCTGAGGTTTAACTTATCACTGGTTGCATCACAGGAAGTCAAACGCTTCACGTCACAGTTTTTTTTTGGTCTTTGGTTTAGTTTTTGGTATATGCGCTTGCATATGATTCACATCATAAAACCATGCAGTGAGCCCCTATGCTTTGTATGGAAGCATCTGTATTTCATTTAATTTGTCATCTGCCTGCATACACTCACAACACAGACAGGAAAAAGAAAAAAGATGTTCTCTCCGCAATAACCAATATTACTGTACAAAGAACTGACTTGATATATATATTGTATATCACATCTTCATGCAACATACATACTGTATGCACATGTACGCATAGATATATATATATCTATGCGTACATGTATATATATATATCTATGCGTACATGTATATATATATATATATATATATATATATATATATATATATATATATATATATATATATATCGCTGTAACTGTGTTAAGAAAAGTGCTTTACAAATAAAGTTTATCATTATCACTACTTTGCACCATATTAATGGATTACTTCAAAGGACAATGGAACCAGAAAGTTTCATACCATTGGATGAAATGGAAGTTGTAATTTTGGACCTATGCAGAAAAGTCTGTAACTGTAACTGATACGGTTTGTATGTGATTGTGTGTGACTGACTGTGTCTTCTCTCTATTCTCCTTCTGTACTCAGGTCTCTCGTAAAAGAAATCTTGATCTCAGTGAGACTCTGACTCTGATTAAATAAAAGTTATAATGATAATTTACTGTACTGTTGGTTTGCATAACATAAGAAGAACCAGGCTGACAACCTATAATTTCTGTAACCTACTCTAAACAACAAATTCACAGAACGCCTTCCACCCGACTCATGTTCTACACCCCACACCGCTGTCTTCAGACAAGAGGTCATCTCGTGAGATCGATAATGTTGTCAGACACTTCAATAGCAATCTGAGCTTTCAGTGGCAAAAACAATCACTGTACATTGCAGCGGTTCGCGACAACTGGTGACTGCGTTCTCGCTCAATACTGGACCAATTTCAAAGATTTTTGTTCACATCAGTCTATTATGTTAGGCCGGCAATCATCCGAGGGAAGCTCTCATCACCACACCCCTTTCTGGGGAAAACAATCCCGCGTTCCCCATAGATGACAACATCGTAAACGACAGAGGAAATGTAAATTGCTCCAAACTTTTACTTTAAACAATTAATAACTATGCCGAAAAGTTGCTGAGTAGTTTGTTGCACCAACAATACATCCAAAAACCCTGGTCTTCGATTTGTCCTCTTGCCATGTCCTAAAAAAGATCCTGATATATGGGGTTTGGCGCCAGGCTATTAGACCAGACCGGCATCGAGGGAAGAGGAGAGGGAGGGAAGAATCGCGCTGTCACATCAGGAGAGAAACAGAAAAATGCCGTTGTGTAGCTAGGTAATCGAGACTTTCACACTGATATATGAGGCTCATAAGATACGTGAATATTCTCAGTCAGTGTGGTAAATGATGCTGTGACAGTTACTACTGATGGATAGCTAACGTTAGCTTAAGTCTGATGCTGCTAACAGTTTAGCAGTAGTGCTTGCGCACACACACGCTTTTTAACGTGAACATGTGCCAGCCCAGGTCAGACATAGACCCAGACAGTAACTTCATTAGTTCGTTTTTTCCTGTAAACTAACAAAATTGCAGCAACAGCCTTTTTCAGTTTAGTGTGAGATTTATGTTAAGATTTTTTCTAAAAAAAAGATTTTTTGAAGTGTTATTTATTCCAATAACACCAAAATAATTAAAATGATTTATTGAAAATCTTGAGCATTAAACACTTCATTTCCTGCATTCTGGTGAATTTTTATGCATTTTTATCCACCTATTTCTACTTTTTTCTGAATCAATGTATGCTGCAAATATCTTTATGTAAAGAGAAACATAGATTACAATCCAAATATAAAAACATAATGGAATATATTGCAGTAAGGTTCTCAGGCTTTCTGTATTGCATTCAACTATTCTCCCTTGGATCGACTTTTCTAATTATATCTGAGTCAGCACACATGTAGCCTAGCATCATTTACTCCTCCCTCCTGTTTTGCATCTTTTGTTGAGGAAGTAACCTCTTTAAATGTGCATATGACAATGATTCACCTCAATGATACATTAATTCATTTGAATTTATTAATAAACCCCTGGACTGTAATATTTCAGATGTTTGAGCAAGATTTCTGCTCATGTTCAAAACTTTGTACACATTAAAATACATCTGTTCTCTGTGATTTGGAGGAGTTGTGATATTTTGAGAAAAATAAAGTTATAATAGGCTATTACAAGAATAAAGTCACTATATTTCAGAAAATAATCTACCTGCACCATAGTCTGTTGTGCATTACGTGATTGCTCTGCTGATACGGTAGATCTCAGACCTTCTGACAGACACAGAGCCCCGTTTGAGACTCTGGTCTCTGAATGAGACAAATAGTTTAGCTAGGGAAGTGGCTGTATGCTGCTCTACATCGGAGGTGGAAAACTCAAACTACTGCTACAGAAATACACGGAGCACAAACGCAACACATCTGCCGCAGCATGTCCACAGCGAGGGAGGACACTAAGCGACGCACAGGTCTGCTTCAGAGCTCCGCCGTGTGTTTGAGTCTGAACCGTAGACTGAAAACGTCACGTCACAGGAACTTCAAACTAAATCATTAGTATTGCGCTCCTAAACTTTGTGTTAATGGCATCAATGTATTAGACTGATTTGGCTATGATTCCTCCGAAAATTAAACCTTTCACAGGGCTTTCCTCAAGTAGAGACGGTTGCTAGGTGATAGCAACAAATAGCACGTAGCTGCCCGTTCCTGGTGTAAACCGGGACATTTTAGCATCCCGACAGGCTTTTGTCGGGACTCGGGACACGCAATACAAAATCGGGACTGTCCCAGTCACACCGGGACGTCTGGTCACCCTATCTTTAACAGAAAGGTCGACCTCCTTAGAAATCCTTTCCATAATGTTGTCAGACACTTAGAATATCATTCTGAGCCTGTCAGTGGCAAAACGAGCACTTTTATGAACGTAAATACAAGCTGGACAATTTTCCTATTAACTTACATTGTAGCTTGTTTTGCCGTTGCCGACTGCAGCGATCTCGTTTAATACTGGACCAATGTCAAAGGAAAATATTTCATCAATAGTTGATATAGTCAGTATTGAATTATTATGGCTGAGGGGCTTAACATATTCAAAAACTCACCAAAATTGGCAGTCGCATCAAGTCTGTTGAAAATGTACGTATTTTGAGGGTTTCGGGAATAGGCGCACAAAAATGGCTCGTTAGCGCCACAATAGGGATTGGGCGCCGTGTTGCATTCTGGGACATGGCGGCCATGTTGATGGCCTCACGAATGTAAACATACAGCAATTCGAACGAGGAGAAGAAGCAGAGTTGGGAGAAAGAAAAGAAAAAAAAAGATGTTAAAATCCAGAAAAGGATGTGGAATTTACTGGGATACTTTAAATAAGGAAGCCAGGGACCGGTATGTGGACAAAATCGGCTGCGCTCCACCTAGCTGCTAGTTTAGTAACCGTTAGTACTAACAACCATTCACACATGTAATACTTTTAACTATGTGTTTCAAAAGTGTAGTTAGTAGAATAGTAATAATAGCATTCAGGGATGGGAGGAAAACGTGCTCTGGTTTAATGGCATTTCTTTAAACCAATCAGAATCATCATGGGTGGTGCTAAACTCCGCACAGGGCCGCTGCGAAATAGTTGTGCATGAGAAAACTCAGATTGGACAGATAGTCTAGCTAGCTGTCTCATTTTACCATGCAGAGATTGTAGGAGCAGTTAACCATAGTCCTAATACATCCACCAAATTTAAAATTCCAACACAAAGAAGCGGAAGGAAACGGAAAATACATGCATCCGGCGGAATTTAGGATATAGACTATACGGGGGAAGACTGAGGGGACATGACGGCGATCAACCATAATTTATTAAGGTATCGTGAACGTTCAAGTTCAGGCAAGGTCACAAAATAAACATAATACGTGTATAAAACGAACATTTGTTTAACAAGAAATAAATCGACGCAAATTTGTCAAAATTATGATCCAAACACATGTCACATTGCATTGACTTCTAAGGGATCATTTTCTATCCCCTAAAAGGGGGGCGCGGCCTTGACATTTAGCGAAGTACGTATTAGATTACGAGCCTCGCTTTGCCAGACCCTCATCCACAGCGCTGCAAAGAGGGTCTGGCTAGTCCACACAGCATTCCAGGATGGGAGAAAAAGGTGCTGTGGTTTATTAGCATTTCTTCAGACCAATCACAATCGTCATGGGCTGCACTAAGTATCGGGAAAAGCCGCGGTGCCACTGCAAAATAGCCTAGGAAAGGAACTTGTTTTGGTGGAAAATGTGTACGTTCAAAAATTGTTTTAGCCGTGCAACAGAAAACTCTGATTCACATACATAATGTACATGGGAATATTTATCACTTTCAACAGTCCATGTAATCCATCTCAGCCAGCGTCATTGTCCCCCCTCCCCTAGCTAGATAGCTGTCTCGATTAAGCCGATTTTGCCGGGGCTTCAGCCCCGAATGTTTTGAGTGTAGCCCCAAATGTATTTTGAAAACACAAATATGAAAACCGGACAATAGCCTATGTAAACGTGCCTGAGACAGGATGAGTTGGGAAAACTGTGGTAATTGTAGCCTATATGTGTGTCTGTGTGTGTGTGTGTGTGTGTGTGTGTGTGTGTGTGTGTCTCTGTCTGTCCGTCGGTCTCTCTGTGTGCCTGATCGCGTGTCTCGCTGTGAGAAATCAAGACTATCCTACAGTGAGACCTCGCCCGCTCAGCACAGGTAGGAGAGACTACAAGACCACTACCGCGGTAGGCTACCGACTCAAAGATCCAGAAGCTCATAAGCAAACCCCATGACGTGTTGTCGCCATAGGGACTGCAAGCAACGGTGATTAGACTGTGTTGAAAGTGCAACTTTTCAAGCTGAAGCCAAGAAGCGCTCTACCATTAGGCTACATTCAAGTTAAAGTGGTGTGAGAAGTGGTTCAACTTGGGAATTGCAACTATAAGGACTCAGCACTATTAACCTTGCATTACAGTGCTTAGCCTACATGTTTTGGGGATGAATCTAATGTGCTAGTGTTTCTGGTTGTTATATGCTACAAGGTGTAAAGGGGAATCTAACTCCATAATACGTTTTGAGTATAAGGTGAAAGAAAAGGATGACATAAGTTTAAGTACTCCTCTACGACTCCTCCAAATTACAGAGAACACAGATGGGATGAGTTATATTTTGAATGTGCACAAAGTTTTGAACATGAGCAGAAATCTTGCTCAAACAAATCTGAAATATTACAGTCCAGGGCTTTATTAGTTCATTAAAATGAATTAATGTATAATTGAGGTGAATAATTGTCACGTGCACATTTAAGGAGGTTACTTCCCCAACAAAAGATGCAAAAGAGGAGGGAAGAGTAAATTATAGGCTACATGTGTGCTGACTCAGATATAATTAGAAAAGTCGATCCAAGGTAGAATAAATAGTTGAGAGCAATACAGAAAGCCTGAGAGCCTTATTGCAATATATTCCATTATGTTTTTATATTTTGAATTGTCCCCTATGTTTCCCTTTACATATTGCCAGCATAAATTGATTCAGAAAAAGGTATAAATAGGTGCATACAAATTCACAAGAATGCAGGAAATGAAGTGTTTCATGTTCAAAATTTTCTGGGGGAGGAATCCCCCCCCCCCCCCCATTTTCAGAATTGAAATCTCAAAACTACCTGTTCAATCTTCACATCATTGTGTCACTTGTGTATGGAGCTAAAAGAGTCTCAATAAAGATAAATGCACACACTACATTCACATATGCACACACAGGATTCATATATGCACACACATGATTCACAAATACACACACAAAATTTAAAAAGCACAGAAGATTCACAAATGCATACAAAATTCAGAAATGCACACAAAATTCAGAAATGCAAACAACATTTCAAATGCACACAATATTCAGAAATGCACAGGACAAGATTCAGAAATGTATTTCTGATGCACACACAAATATATCTTGATTTACAAACTGCTTGCGGTCTGTGAACTTCACTGCAGTGTGTGAATTTTGAGACTGCCCTGACTTGGCTCGACACACAAATGCCTTTTTTTAAACAGGGAATGATCTACAACCAATCAGATATCTCCCTTGTTTTAGCCAATCACAAGAACGCACCCCACATGGGGGATTGTTTACTTATAAGCCAATCACATGAACGCGTTCACACAGCGCTATATGAATGTGGGTGGAGTCATCCATTCTCGTAGTAATTCACGTAATGTTTTGCTCAACTTTAGGAGCTCCACACAGTCTGACGAGAAAGCGGCAAACTCCATACCCAGTGAAAGTCACCGTTTCTCGGTTATTGGACGACCGGGGCTCAGGGCTCCGCAGAGCTCCGGAGCTGGCTGACTGCCAGCTGCCGGCATAACTTTCGTATATTTACTGTTTGAATTTCGTCACGCCACTTATAGAACATCTACCCCAAGGTCTTATAAAGCTAACTATGGTGTCCGATTTCAATGTAATGCTTTTTTGTGAACATTAGGGGTTTCGTTTCAGAGGTCTAAGAGGAGGATAGCTAGCTCTCATTGCTAGAGCTCCATCCAGCCGCAGCTCTATCAATGAGACTCGCGGACAAGAGGCGTTTATTTCCATGATCGTTTGTTTAAATAACTCAACACACATATCCATTATGAGATTAACTGGAACCTGCAGTAAGAGCTTGCGGGCGTAACAAGCTCGCTGACCGTGCTCTCACTCACACACACCGGCCATTTAGCAGGAGGAGGGGAGCTGCAGGCCCTGGAGCTCTGTCAGGGCAGCGGCGTTTGGTAGTCCATTAACCCAAAAAACGGTGACTTTGCGCGGGTATGGAGTGCCGTGGGCTGCCAGCCGTGACGGAGCTCCATCTACCTCCCAGCAGGCCGGGGTCTGTTAAGGAAGGCAGGCCGGCCGGCGAGGCAGCAACACAGGCAGCACCGGCCGCTGAACTCCCGACACACAGTCGGACAAAATTAGCAATTAGCCATCAATTTTCGTAAAACGGCCCATATTTGACCTCTACATAGTTGATTTCTCACCTAAAATGTTGTCAGAAGTGAATTTAATGATGAATAAGATGGTGAAAATTGTTAAAAATGTTCCGTTGTTGGTTGTTGCTCTGTCTGCAAGTTCCGAGTTGGCAGTGGGCGTGACTTATAAGTTAGACCAATCAAGTACACCTAGGAAAAGGGAAAAGGGAAAATACCCTGCTCTGAAGTAGGAGCTAAAAAACTGAGGCCAGAGGAACTTAAAAATCCCTAAATTTTTCCTGTCGCAACACAACGAAAAAATTGTTCTAGGAACGTTTAGTTCTAAGAACTGCAAAAATCCCTCCGGTCGGAAAGTCCCTCATGACTCCTACACCACATTCAACGCGTTCATGTGATTGGCTTATAAGTAAACAATCCCCACGTGGGGTGCGTTCTTGTGATTGGCTAAAACAAGGGAGATATCGGATTGGTTGCAGAACATTCCCTGTTTAAAAAAAGGCATTTGTGTATCGAGCCAAGTCAGGGCAGTCTCAAAATTCACACACAAATGCAGTGAAGTTCACAGACTGCAAGCAGTTTGTAAATCAAGATATATATTTGTGTGTGCATCAGAAATACATTTCTGAATCTTGTCCTGTGCATTTCTGAATCTTGTGTGCATTTGTAAATGTTGTTTGCATTTCTGAATTTTGTATGCATTTGTGAATCTTCTGTGCTTTTTAAATTTTGTGTGTATTTGTGAATTTTGTGCGCATTTGTGTATCCTGTGCGTGTATTTATGAATCATGTGTGTGCATGTATGAATCCTGTGTGTGCATATGTGAATGTAGTGTGTGCATTTATCTTTATTGAGACTCTTTTAGCTCCATACTTGTGCACATCAAAAAAGCAGTTTCTCATTTCTTTGAACAAGTTGCAAATGCTTTGGTACATCCATGCAAATGATTTTGTACAATTCTCTGCTGTTTCCTACATTATCAATTGCTTATGTCATGTTGATCAAAACGTTATAATGGGTCTCTGTTGAATAGTCTCACCCCCCACAACATTTAGGTATTAGTTCATAGCATAAGTCTTTACATGCAAAATGGTTGAACAAGTTGTCATAATATGTCAAGCATATTTCTATACATTTCCATTAGACTTTTTTATAAAAAATCTGTCCTGAATTGGTAAATTGCTCCCAGGTGAATCTTGACTTTCTCTAACGAACGTGCATCTCATGAACCATCAACTGGCAAGTAAGTATATATATATATAGCCGGAGCGCAACACAATGTTACAATGAACGTCAGGAGGTGTAGGAAGACTGCACTGTAATTCCTACAGCACTGCATGTACAGTTTGTACAGGAGATGTCCTATGTTCACATTTCTTTTGTTTTTTTTCTTTGTGCTATGCAGTGCTATCTTGTCCTTTCTGTATCGCAATGACACGATCTGTCAACAACTTACAGTACAAACAGTAAAAGCGTAAATGTGAATCTTGTCCAGTCTCTTGCAATCAAAGTCCCACATACCTAGGTGTAACCTACAATTTACAATAATTGTCATCAAAACTTTAGCCATAGTTTACATCAGAACATCCCTCCAGAGTACACCGTTATATTGACAACATGACTGAGCAATTTGACTGTCTTATCCGTACACAAGGACTTGTCATTCTGATGGCACTGACATGTTCATTGACACAGATATTTACTTTTGAGAGATGAACTAAGGATTTTGAGCAAGAGACTGGCTTTTGTAGGTAATCCATGGTGTTTTGCTATTTGTACGAATTGCTTTGAGAAATGCACATACTGTTTTGCAAATGTCGAGGATGATTCGAGAAATGTACCAAAGCGACTGAGAAAAACTGTAAGCTGGGCAAGCCAATTGCTGTTTTGCATTGCATTCAGTTTATTTAAATAGGTCCGGGCTAAGCCCTGAACCTCCTCAAGTCCTGGAAACGCCCCTGGTTAACCCTGCAGAGATCTGAGGAGCAGTTAACTGTAGTCCTCATGAATAGACTGGAGTTTAAAATTCCAACGCAAACAAAACGGAAGGTAACGGACATCCGGCTGAAAAGAGTGAAATCTGGCGGAGCAATCCTGGAAGTGAAAAGTCATGGATTTCGACTAATTAAACACAAATGCATGGGGGAAAAGGGTCCAGGTTGAAACAACAATCAACACAGTGAGACCATTAGCTGTCACAGAAACTCTGGACTTGTTAAAGTAAATGAGACCCGCTTCCCCTTCCCACTACAGCTACCATTAGCTGCCCTTTGAGTAAGGAACAATCCTCTAACAGTTAGATATTTTTCAGTTAATAAACTTTACCAGAACCTGGTAAATGAGTAGCTTCAAACTCCAGGGTTTTTCCTGCATAGAGGAATTGGGGCCCAAGGCTCATTCTGAGCCAGGAAAAAACCTGAACTGTGAATTAATTTAATATCAGGATGCTATGTCATAACTACAGTTGCACTAGAATAGCAAAATGAACCAGCATGGGCCCAGAAAAGCATAACACAAAAAAATATGTATTGTTGTCAGTGTTTGTTTTTCCCAGTAGAATGGTAAAATACTGCACTCCCACAGAACTTTGTTTATGCACAGTAACCTATATAAATGTGAAACAAGCAATTTGGTAAAAAAAAAAAAAAAGACAAATATACTCCCCCAACATTCTCTATATAACTGAAGGTAAAAGAGGTAAAAGCTTTTGTTTCTCAATTATTTTCTTGTGTACAGGTGATAACAATTTGTTCTAAGTTTGCTATTTTACTGACATTGCAAAAAAAAAAACGCATAGATGGTTACAGCGGTTACTCAGAAAATGTATGTGCAAGGACAGCAGACGTTATCAGACATCATGATAAGGCAGCATGCATGCTGGTGCTACAGTACAAGCAAGAAGCGTGCATATCCATGAGAAAATTACGCTGAATACAGTAACACATGGCAAAAAAAAACATCCCTTAGCAGTATAAATCAAAGCAATATGCAACATTTGTATCCCTTGTTGCATGTCTATGGCGTCTGGAGTGTCCAATAATAATTGACTTTGTCAGTGCTTTGTGAGAGTATAAATAGATATATTGTAAAAAGCAAAATATAACTTGATTAATTAAATGTTCCATTCAAATTAGGCAAATCATAAAAAGATTACATTTGTGAATTGTAATTCTATTTCTTTTTTCTGTCTTTAAATGATCAATAATCAGTCATTCCTGTCTCTCTCGCCAACAAAATATCTGCCTCTTTGAACTGTATTTCAAAAGCAAAAAAACACAAAAAACAAAGAAACCAGACTATTTACATTTATATAGTACAAAGTGCACAACTAACATTTCAAGATTTACAGGAATATATGCTGAGCAGATACTTCCAATTTACTTTGAATCAAAGTGTATTCTCTTAAAATGTCAACAATAATGTCCATTTGTTAAATATGTGTCCCACAGCACTGCAAACTGTGATTGTGGCAGCTAATCAGCAGCGCTAATCACTATGTTTCGTTGAGTTCGTTCTCTGAGGTGCTACAGTCTTCTTGAATAGTGCTACATATCATCCACTGTTTGACGTAGTTAGAATTTGAGCTTGTGTGCTCATGAAATAAATTAGAGTCCATCTGCTGTGCTATGTTTGAATCTGAGGCTCCAGGGCTGCTGCACTCTCCAAAACCACTGTCAATAGTGTCCAAGTCTACGTGAGGGTAGCCATCTTCTGACTGCTCGTTTAAAGCGAACGAGTCAAGTGATACCCTCTCTGGTTCATTAAGCTGGGCATGTGGCTGAAAGTTTATATTTTCCACTGATAAGTCATTCGATATTTGGTTATGTGGTAATAGCCCACTTTGCCTATGAGGTTCCTCCAAGTCATAGCCAGCGTGTTCTCTGTTGTCTTCCGCATATGAACCAAAGCTTTCTCCATCTTGGTAACTTCTGAGGGTGTGTGCAGAGCTCTGTGACACAACTTCCTCCTCAAACTCTTCTTCTCCAGACAGAGTCACAGTATGGATGGAGACGTGTCCGGTGGAGTGACCGGTGCCCTGGGAACTGCCACCGTCGTGGAAGAACAGCAGTGAGTTGCTGTGAGGCTGCAGCATGTGGATTAAATGACCACTTTGTTTCATCTCGTTGTCCTTGCTGTAGCTTTGTTTCTCGTCGTTCCATTGAAGGACGTCGTGCTGCTTCTTGCTTATCATCTCAGCACGTGAGTTGACCTTTAGGTAATCGTACTCGCTGAATACAGGCTTCACCCACTCCTGCAACAGAGCAAATGGAATATAATTGAAGTATTGGCCTAAATAAATGGTAAAACTGATCAATACAAGTTTAAAGGAATAGTTGCTTATTCGTGTTCTTGCATAGAGTTCCATTAGACGATTGAAACCACTCTCCGCTATAAATATGAAGCTGGAGCCAGCATTAGCTTAGCATAAAGACAGGGAGGAACTGTTAGCCTGGTTCTTGGGCTGATCAAGCATTAGTTCTAGCATGCAACTCCCAGTGAAACCACAACTTTTTTTTTTACACTTTGATTTCAGTATGGATTAAACCAGCCAGATAAAACGTGTTAATTAGTGAGCTTTAGAGGTGCTGGGAGGCCGGTTTCTTTTAGCCTTTGAAAAGGCTAGGTGTTTCCCCCTGCTTCCAGTCTTTAAGGTAAGCTAAGTGAGGCTAAGCTAAGCAGCAGCAGAGTGGTAATTGGTTTTACCATCAAACTCTCTGAAAGAAAGCAAATAACAGACATGGATGTGTCAATGACAAATAGCCTTTTCTAAAAAAACATTATACACTTCATCAACCTACTCCTTATCTAATGTTAATGTTAATCTAATGTTGTTTGGTAACACTTTACTTGAAGGTATCAACATAATCGTGACATGACACTGTCATAACTATGACATGACACTGTCATGAACGTGTCATAAACGTTATAAACAAGTCATAAACATTTATGACTTCTGTCATTAAGTGTCATTCGGTTTTTGTCATGACAAGTTGACATTAATCACAGTGACATTACCAGAAGTTGTCTTGGTCATGACAAGTTGACATTAAAATTGTTTGGGATGTCTTTGTAATGACAACTTGACATTAACCAGGATGACATTACCATGGGATGTCTTTGTCATGACTACTTGACATAATGTCATCCTGTTATAAAGACACTCCAAAGAAATTTAATGTCAAGTTGTCATGACAAATACATCTTCTGGTAATGTCATCCTGGTTAATGTCAAGTTGTCATTACAAAGACATCCCAAACAAACTTAATGTCAACTTGTCATGACCAAGACAACTTCTGGTAATGTCACTTTGATTAATGTCAACTTGTCAATCATCAAGACAATCAAGACAACCCAAAGAATGTCAACTTGTCATGACAAAAACCGAATGACACTTAATGACAGAAGTCATAAACGTTTATGACTTGTTTATAACACGTTCATAACAGTGTCATGTCATAGTTATGACAGTGTCATGTCATGATTATGTCGATACCTTCAAGTAAAGTGTTACCGTACGTTTTTAATCACTAATACTGCTTTGAAGTGTGAGAAACCCGGGCAAGTACATAAACATATTAATTACATAGGGGATTTCCCAGTGTTCAGCAGGATACATCTGAACATTAAGCTATTGCAAAAGTCCTTACACAACTAATAGTTAGCTCCATACAGACATAACATGACACACTTTCTAACTTTGCATTGAAAATACTGCTATTTTAGGCATTTAACAAGAAGCAGTCAAATAAAAACTGAGTGGTTCAGCAGTCCATGGACAGACTGCAAGTATGCACGTATGCAGTCTGTAATAAAAGGAATTAATTATTTTGTTTTGTGCTCAAATAAGTTATATTTGTGATTTCCATGGCTTTACAGCAACACATCCAGTACATGCTGTAATGTAAACCTTCTGCAGCCACATATAGTCTCCATTCAGCAAGGTGATAAGGCCAGATAAGCATGAATCAGTTTGTTTTTTGCAAATGCCACCACATCCTGAGGTACAGCGCTCACAGCATCAATGCATCATCTCTGATTCGCTGGGAAAGTGTAAGCAGTCTGCACCACAAGAGTGAGATAGTGCAGTCAAATTGGAACATTGATTTTTAAAAGATCTGGCACCTGAAATATGTAATTTAAGTGGTTGCATGTCATTTGTAAACTAACAAACTTACCAAATTGCTCCTAAATCCACTGAAGTCCTCAAAAAGGCATACACATACTGTATCAATAATCCTACTCATGTGCTCTATGTCTTCTATAAACTAATGTCATCTGCTTCTGCATTTGTTTTATATTGCTTGCATTTAAAACAAGCAAGTTTAATTTCCTTTCAGAAGCCGTGAGATTTGTTAACAGCCAAGGTAAAAGAGATAGTCAGTTTACTTTTACATTATCTCATCATATTTTGAATGAACTGTTCATTGAATTGTATTTCTGTGTCCTTTTATGGTTGTAAACAAGCTTTCCTTGCTACTTGAGGGACAAAGTATTTTGAATATAATCGCGTAGCATAAAATGTTCCTCATTTAGCCCAGTTCAGCACGTAGCATAATAAAGACAAGTACAGGAAATCAGTGCTAAATAACGAACTATGTCACTTTCTTTTTAGTACTTCCTCTCTCAAAGTATGATCTCTGTTATTTGCAGCAGTAGCGCACTCTGCTGACCAACAATTGTAACTGCACGCAGATCTCAAGCTATGGGGGACGGTTGAGCTTGATGTGGTTCACTCACAAGTAACTGTCTGTTCAAGAGCAATAGTTGCATGATCAAATGTCCCAATATTTTTGACAGAATACTTCAAAAAAGATAATGTGATGATAGTGTAAGGGTGACTATTGGTGTTTTTAACAGATACAGTATTTAAAAACAACAAAACTATCAGAGCAATCAGAAAAGTCTTTTTAGTATGTTTGAAACCTAGAAAACGTGATCTATTTTTCTGGGTTTCAACTGCTAAACAGCTGTTTAGCAGTAAGTGGACACTTACGTCAAGCAGATGCTCAGTCACAGGGCTTAATAAAGTGAAGAAAAAAAACCTGAGCCTGTTTCAGGTTTCTTTTGTGAGATAAGAGTGAAGGAATAAGTGAAATTAACAATCAGTATATGGGTGTCAAAAGATAGGATGAAGAATTTACATTAGGGGAAAATGTAAAAAGTTGATGAAAAAGATAATCATAAAAACATCAGTAAGTCGATAAAAAATATTAACCACATCAATCTCACCCTGTGCCTCTATTAGGTGAATAACAGGCTGTTTTTAGCTTGAGACATGACACATCAAAGATGTCTACCAACCGAGGGTATTTTCCTATGGGGTGGAACAGGTTGGGCTGACATACAAAAATATCTACCCACGGGCTGTGAGACAGATGAAAAACGAAAGGCCTCTTAAAGCCCCTGCACACTGAGTCATTCACATCATGAAGGCCCTTAAATGTGAAGTGAAGGGAAAGTCCCATCAAGCAGGGTCCAGATGTGCTGAAAGTCCCCTCTAGGGCAACACCTGCTGGGTAATTTGGAAATTACACACAAAGCCCAACGTTTGTTTTGCTTCTCTTACCTTGAAGTTCCCTCCATAGTTGAGGTCGAGGGGCTTGAAAAACTCATCTGGCCTGGGGATGTATATAATCCGTCGGAGTTTTTTCTGCCACCACCTGAAACAAACATGAAATGGAAATGATATCAGAAAAAGAATGGAAACAGAAGGGGAAAAAAATAACATGACATCTATAATTCAACTGTTGCAGTGACGCTACGAGCGGGCGCAATTCAATTCTGATGCGTTTGTGCTCGTCACACGTGCACCCACTGCAAGATAGATAGATAGATAGATAGATAGATAGATAGATAGATAGATAAATAGATACTTTATTTGTCATTGTACACAGATACAACAAGACATTGTTTGGAACAAACCTGAGATGCCCACAGCTAAAAAAAGACTAAAATACATAAAATAAGTTAAATAAATAGATAGTTACATATGATATGCAAATTGCACTTCCCTTGTACCCATAAAAATAGTTTGCAGTGACCAACGTGTTAACACTACCACACAGGTTGGTGTGGTGGGGGGCAGAGGAGGTGGAGTGTGTTCATCAGTGCAACTGCATGTGGATAAAAACTGTTTCTTAGCCTACTGGTGCGGGCGTAGAGTGCTCTGTAGTGCCTGCCAGATGGCAATAGAGGAAAAAATTGTCTTGAACTTTTCCCTACGCACAGTGAAAATCAATGAACAAGTGACTGATTCTTGCGGTTTGTGAGTTCACTAAAATATAAAACTGTTTTCCAAACAGTTATCAGGACATAGACAGTGGGGCTTTGGCTTGTCAGAGCATCGGCACAAGACTGGATTTATCGAGTACCGTCTGTAATTATGACTATGCTAATTTCGCTAACTTTAGCTATCAACAATAACAGTCTGTGGTTAGGAAAGACTAGTATTACCACTATTTGTTATAAATCGGCCTGTGACTAGGGATAGGCAATATGATACCACAGTCAGCTAATCTCATTCAGTTGTACGGCAGGGATACAGTAGTGCACAGCATCCCCATGGTTACCACACATTGATCGCCTGGCATTTACTCGCAGGGCGTTGTCCACCTGTCTATTCACATGTAGTCTATATCCTTAACGTTCCACTTCCGGGATTGCTCCAGTGCCGCAGGAAATTCCGCCGGAAGCATGTCTTTTCGCCGATGTCGTTACTTTCCACTTTCTTTGTGTTGGAATTTTAAACTCCGTTGGATTTATGAGGACTATGGTTAACTGCTCCTCAGATCTCTGCATGGTAAATTGAGACAGCTAGCTAGACTATCTGTCCAATCTGAGTTTTCACGACTAAGACAACTTTTGAACGTACATTCCACCAAAACAAGTTCCTTCCCGAGGCTATTTTGCAGCGGCTCTGTACGGAGCTTAGCGCTGCCCATGACAATTGTGATTGGTATTCTGAGAAACCAGAGCACGTTTTTCTTTATCGATGCTGCATCGATAATCGGCCGGGCCATAATCGATTATTTATGTTTACAATTTAAGGTATGCTTAACAACCTTTATGTTTACATATTCTGTTATGTTTTGCACATTCAGGAAGTGCCATGTGCTCAGTGCTGTAGTTTTATGTATCCAATTTATTTAGTATTAGAGCACTGCAGAATGTTTTGAAGCTTGAAAAGCTATGAATTAAATATCCTATATGGCTTTAATTGAAAAATGTATCGTGATGCATCGTGATGAATCGAGATATCAAATCGAATCGCTGACATGATAATCGTAATCGAATCGGGAGATCAGTAAAGATTCACACTTCTACTCCGCAGCGTGTGGAGGATGGTCTGGCAAAGCGAGACTTATTCACATGAGGAGCACAGTGACCCCGCTCCCCATGTGAAAAGCCCCTTAGGCAGCGCTAAGCTCCAGACGCAGTGCGCGTGGCTCTGCAAAATGGTTTCAGAAAGGAACTTGTTTAGGTGGAACATTTGCACCCCACAATAGAAAATGTCACATACAATATTAAATTAACTGTTCACACAATACAGTAACGTGAGCTATATAAATTAGCTGGATACATGGTTAAACGTAATTTGCTCTTACCAGTGCATCGCCGTGTGTATATGTCCATAGCAAATCCCCACCAATAGGTCCCAAAACGTCCCAGTAAGAGAGTAAATGCCATAAACATATTCTTTGTAAATCTTAACAATCATTCCCCGAAAGAACCAAGGAGGCCTCCTTTGTTGCACAATCCAAACTTTCTTCAAAACGTGCCAATTTTAGCGTGTAACGTTTGCTTGCTACCTCAGAGGTTTTGGTTGCTGTTCCTCTATTTGACCAGGGTTTAAATTAAAGAAAGAAAATGGAAGATGAGGGATATCCGGCGGAACTTCAGAATTACCATAAAGTTCAGAACATCTCTCTAAAACAACAACAAAAATGAACTCTATAAGCGTCATGAAAGTAGGTTTAGTTTTAGCTCAGATTATCTCAGTCTGAGAATGAATATCACAGATGTCTGCGAAGCATATTCAGACTGCATATTACTAATGAGATTCACTGGAAAGAACTTTTGCAAGCGTAGTTATGCATTGAACCAAAACCAAAGTTGAAATCATTATGGCTCACAGAAGATATCATCCTGTATCATCCTCTAAACTGGTTAGAAACATAGAGAAAATAGTAGAAGTGCTAATTTAATTTACTTTTCTAAGCTTGTGTTTTTCTCTTGTCACTGTGTGCCCTTAATAAGTGAGGTGCTCTCAGTTCTCAGACACTGATGCTCTGCATGACTTCCTATGTCTGCTAGCCATTTCAGTGCAATGTCTCGCTGCACATACAGTGCTGCAGTGGTTTCCCTATATGTGGGAGGTGATGCCAGGAAAGTGTAGATTAAAGCAGTATAAAGCTTTGCTAATCATTTACTGGAAGACAAAGTGTTGCTGACCTTAAGACTTCATTTGCTTTCACTTTGCTAATTTTTCTTGTGTGCAATGAATGCAGATTCTGTTATGTGTAAATTCAAAATAAATGTACCTTTAATATGATTTGCACATTTTCTTTCTATTATGATACTAGTTGGTTCAGTCTAAATATATTTTCATTTCTGCAATCTTCTCCAAAAGCCAGTATTAATCACTGAACATCGAGGACCACCAGTTTAAAAACATTTCCCTTTTTAGATTTCATGGTAAACGTTATCAAGTGGCAAACTGTATTTTGGGAAATATGAAAAGGGGGACCACTGAGAATTGTTAATCAAGAGAACAGTTCTGCAGGTAACTCAGCACCAACAGCATCAAGGTTCAATGGTTAAGGCTCAAATCTCACTGGGGCCCACACATGCTTTACAAAAAAACAAATTCTCATACTTGGAGAAAAAGACAGTAACTCCAGTGTTTACAATACTCACGGTTTTTGTGAATAACCCAGCAACAGGAGAACAAGAACAAGAACAACGGATAGGAAGATGTACCACCAGCAGCCATTCATTCCTGTACAGGAGAGACAGGATATGAAATATGTACTGAAATAAATGATATGATAAACTTCACGCTTCCTGTTTCTTCTCTATATGAAGGATCAATGCAGAAACACACACTTGTATGATGGTTTGAAGCATGAAAACGCAACAGAATAGCACCAGTGACTGGCGTCAACAGTCAGATTTAGCATGAGACAAAAGTCAACTAGACCATGGCTCCAGGCTGGAAGGTGCCATGCTCTTTTACCTTCAATTTCAGCAGAAGTTCCTCTAGTCCTCCATCCTGCAGTGGAACTCCACTCGCTCCATGGACCAACATAGAGATTCCTAGGGCACAATTTGGCCTGAACATCCACAGTATAGTTGACATGTGGTTGGAGGTTCTTATGGTCTATCATAAAGTACTTCACTGTCACTGAATGGGAAAGAGCTGGAGCCTGTAAGAAAGGATAAAAACAGATTTGGATGGGAGTCCTCAGCAGAGACTATCGACAATAATGTACTGCAACAGCCTCTTGTTTTTGTTTTAGGTGTTTTTGCTTACATAATACCTTTGACAAGTCTTTGCTTTCTCTTACACGCACTCCGTATGTGAGACAGTCTTTTTTGTTGGTGTGGTCCCAAGTGATGTTGTAGAATTCGTCAGTGTTTGTCACCTTAACATCGACAGGAGGCAGAGGCTTCACTGTGAAAGTTAAGCCCCAAGGGGTCATGGGGAATATTATGAAAATGAAAATGTGTGTGTGCCAACAATGCTCTACACCACGAGTGGCAGTTGAACATTATTTTTAGCTCTAGTCTTTATCTGGAGGGTAAAGCAGGTGGGAGGGGGTTTGCTGCCAAACGACAATGTTTGTGAGTTGGGAAAGTTGCCAGTATCATTCTTGTCATCTCTGAACTTTCTGAACTTTCAAACAAAACAGAAAATGGTTTAAGTTACAGTAATGTGATGGCTGTATTTAACCAGAGGGAACATGTTTTACACATGTCTACCATATGTAAAATAATCTTAATGCTGGAATGAAGATAAATTAACATTTAACTTCTTACAAACCATTTTCACAGACATATTTTAATGCCACTGAACATGTCATAAGCGATCTATCTGCTGTCATCTGTGACCTCTTTTTTGTTTCTGTGTTATCCTCCTATCTGTTCAGCAGAAATGACGAACACTAGAATGTCAAATTACGCAGTTATTCTCAGTTTAACTTACCCACATTACACAGTGACCAGCTGGATGTCTCACTGGTATTCATCAATACTTGACTGACTGTCGCAGTGCATATGGTTTCAACGCCTGCAACTTCATCAAGCTTTTCAGGATACATCATGCACCAGGATTGAGGTGGTTTGACTTCACAGCTGCCATTAACCTCAAGTTCTTCATCCCTATGACAGATAAACAGTTTGTTATAATTATTGTTATGCCCTGTGACATCAGTCGACGTCTCAGCACCAAAGGTTGTAGTTTCCACGTGATTGTTTAACAACAGGACTGATGCAGTACAGGTATATGATAAGTTCCAATTCATAAATGTCTCTTTAGAGCAAAAATACACCGGAGAGCGAAAGCAAAGTCTAGCATTGTTAACCTGTCTACCTGTTCGTAGACAGAACATTACATATCTCATGGTCATGCTTCTTATTAGTGTGTTTCACTTAACAGCACAAGTCCCTCTCCATGTACAGTATGCAGCTGCTAAAAGCTCCTTCCTAGAGCCTGACAGCAAGAATCTGTTTTTCATTATTGAATCATCTGCTGAGTATTTTCTCCATTAATTGAATTATCCTTTTGTCTAAATAACTTCATTCAATAATTAAAAATTATTTAATTATCAGGATAGCTTTTAGTGAAGTATTAGCGTTAGTTTAGAAACAGTGTTGCCATTACATAGTTTGTCCGACAGGGAGCCCTTACGAGTTCAGTTTTCAACTTTAAGATCGCAAGCCTTAAGTAACCAAATTAAAGAGATCCTTTTTCTAAAAATGTCATACTTTTATGTTTAAAATAAACAATTAACAGCATGTAATGTAGCCCATAGTTATTGAACATTTTAACTCTCAAACATCAATATCAGTTGGGCTATACTCCTTACACCAATGACAATAAAACATGAGATAAATTTCACATTATGACATCAGTGAAGGACGTTATTATTGAAAACATTCTGATGACAATTTCTGATGGGCAAAGCTCTGAGGAAGGTGCAAAAAAGACCACACTGGGGGTCAAAAATCTATTTGGCACCTTGCAATTTTTCCATTTTATCAAAGCAACTCATTTTTTTAAAAGTTGCCCACAAGCCAATAACAACTGACAACACAAGATCTTGTGTTACTAATATTATAATAAGAGCACAATATTCAAAATGACCCAACTTGGAGATCCTGTAATTCAAAGGGGAAAATCAACAGCTAGGTCCCAGAATACCATTTGAATAAAAGCTAGTTGTGCTAAGATGAAGCCACATACAGTATGCACCAACATAAAGCATATATATATATACACAGCGACACAACAGACAGTTTGTACCTGCAAATGACTTCGACCGAATATGAATAGGTCAGTAGAGAGCCTGAGCAGGAACAGTTCAGTAAAGTCTCGTAGTCCGTCGAGCAGGTGACATTGCACAAAGACGTGACTGCAGCGCAAAAGAAAAGTGCGGTCAATTCTAACTGCACTTATTATATTCAACAATGATGCCCTAAAAACATCTAACCCTTTAAATTATTTGTTTACACAGGCAAATCTCACTGAAGTTAAGAAACTTGTTTTCAAGGAAAACTTGGCCGCAGCATCAAGATAAACACACAACAATGTATAAGAGTCAAATACTAAGTTCATCTTAAGTGGAGTACATTAATGTGGGGACGTACCTTTAGAAATGAATATCAATACAAGAAAAAAGATACTGATTAGATAAACCAACTTACCTCTATGAACAGACAAAGTGAGGTACCACAGCAACAATAAGAACACAGGTCTGAGAGCCATGGGAACAACCCAGTTATCAGCCGCAGGTGAGACAAAAGGAACCACAGCAGCTGAAACTAAATGAAGACACTCGTTATACGTTTCTTTTGTAGTTAAAAGAAAGTAGTATTCAACTCTAAAAGAAATAAAAAAGATTGAGCCTTCCTCTGGGATTTGCTGCTAAATTGGTTAAAAGGTTAAGTTAGTTACCAAAAAACACAAAGGCTCAAAAAAGCTATCGACCATGAACACCATCATTAGCATGAACACCAATAATTATATACAGTCATAAAAGAGCGATGTTTACTAGTCAGAATTAAAAAGGTAATTTAAAAGGTAATTAAATGAACAAATTATCTTTTAAACCACATTTTTTGATCGCACGTTTAATACATTTAAAGAATTAACCATCTTACCTTTTTTATTTTGTTTAAATGCTGCCACTTAATCAGTCAACAAGCCAACAAAGTCACTAATGCACTGACGTCTGTGTGAGAACGCTCAGTGGAACAATGTTCCGGTTTGTCACTGCGAAGGCATCATCATCATCAGTGGCGTGACTAAGGATGTGGTTTCAGACCTTCTAAGCGGTGTCTGTGTGGTGCCTTCCCACCACATCCACACTGCTGCTATGAATATGCAATACTTAACCTGAGAACAAAAAAAAGTCAACAGGAAACTAAAACTATTTTCTACGAAATAATTGTGTCATATTTGTGTCAACTAAATAAAGGAAGACAAATAAAATAAGATTTTTTTTTTAAAAGAACAAGCGACAAAATCAATTTTCTGTTGAAGAAAATGACAGAAATATACAGATATACTGTATTCTTCTTGCCCAAATAGTTTGGATTCTACCGAAACTGTCACAAAATGTATTATTATTTCAACGCACCTACTTGCTCCAATCATTTTTAACATTTACTCACAACACGACTAATACATATATGTTTCAGTACTGAGATGATTCAAAACAGTAACACCAGAGATGGCTTATGATGCCTTTCAAAAGACCCTTTTTAGACACCTACATGTCTACAATAACAGTTTCTCAGGGTTTTTTAGTAGTTTCCACTCAATTATGAATGTTTGAAGCTAAATGAGTCATAACCCTGCAGTGGAGCCCCTCAGAGCTCACTTCTATCAATTAAATGAGCTCTTAATGTTATTAACTCCGAGCATGTTGAGCTATATGTACACTTTCTCCAGGAGTTGAAGCATAAGAATCAGGATTTACGTGTAGCCTATATAACGTGCCTTCTAAACTATATTATAACTCAATGACAGTTTTTGTTTTGTACAATGGGTGGGCCTTTGTGGTATTCAAATCACCCAGTAGGTGTGCAGACACCTCTCACTTAATGTCGTCAGTAGCAGTATTAGTCAAAGCCAAATGCCAAGCCAAAGCTTAGCACCTGTAGTGCTTTGAGCCAGGTTAGTGGCATGCAACAAAAGCACAAGCTGAACACTAAATACTGTATTTTGTAAAGCTTTTCTTGCAATTGCTTTGTGGCAAGACAATGGCCTTAAAACTATGGTTGATCTGCAGGTGCTGCACTGCGGAGCTGCAATAATTAGTCCACTAATCGATTAACTGACCAACAGGAAATTAATCTGCAACTATATTTTATCATTTATTTCAATCAAGCAAAAATGCCAAACATTTGACAACTCCGACTTCTCAAATGAAGAACTGGCTGCTTTTCTTATCTTACATTGTATTATACATAGTTTGGGGTTTTGGACATACAGTAAGTCTTGGACCGTTGCTCAGACAAAACAACATATTTGATGATATCACCATGAGATCGAGATTTTAGTTATTTGTTTCCAGAGGTTTTATTTTTTTCATTGTGTCTGCTGGTTAGGATGGGTCAAATGAAGAGGATACATTCTCCTATCGGAATTAATAAAGTATAACTTAATGCCATGCTTTCGTATTGCATTGCCTTGTAAGGTGCTGATAGGGTTGTATCTGTCTGCTGCTGCTCTGTCATTATACAGTAGCATAGGTGTAGGTTAGAGCCTAAAGTCAAGTCCAAACCAATTGTTGTTTCCATAGAAGGTTAATGCCCACAATGAGCCTTGAGCATACACTAAATGGTCTAAATGTTGTACAAACACTTCACTGCCACTAGAGGTCATTGTAAATTAGGTTTAACTTTAACTGATGCAGTTTACTGTTCACTTCAGCACAGTTATTTAACAAACTTACCACATGGAGTAGAACGCATAACACTTAACACATGAGCAGATTTCACATTACAGTCTTCTGCTTACAATATTCTTAGACCTTGTTCCTAAAGAGGAGAAATTGGTTACTGTTGTGTTGGCTCATTCTTTATAGCCATAATCAGTATGTAGTCATATGTAAAGGGACAGACCACATTGGTTACCTTAAGTGTGTAAAAAAAAAATATAAATAAATAAAAAATGCTAAGTGTGTGTGTGTGCTAAGTGATGTAGGAATGTGGAAAATGAGGTGGGTGTCTCTTAGGTGTGGTGTGATGTGGATGAAAGTCTATGGTATAATGTAAATGACAGATAAGATGTGGAGAAGTACACAGGTTGCCTAAAATATGTTCTTATTTTGTTTTCAGTTTTGTTTGATGTGAACTTATGACCTGTGTGTGAAAAAGAAAGTATTTGTTTTTTTTCTGTCTTGAGTGAGGAGGTTTTTGTTACAGTAGTTTCTCATGAGACACCGGTATGTAATTTTAGTGATTGTATGAAGAGTTTTGAGAATACAACACCACCTTTTAAAGCACACTTTTGCTGTTATGAAAACAGTTTGTGTCTGTGTCACCTGTTCTTAAAACTATTGTGTTTCTAACTGTAACTGAAGTTTAAGACCATAATGTGTAGTATATCTCTATCAGAGGGAGCATCTCTATTGCTCGTCATTTTGAACCAGGTCATTTTCATTACTACTTAGATGGATGCAGTACCACCCACATTATGTGCAACCATCACACTGTTGAACAACAAAACATAATGCAAATTTTTCACACTGAACTGAAATGCACTCCTGCACTTTTTTTTCTGCTGCTAAATTCTATATATTCTATCTTCACCTCACTTATAACAATCAGTGCTCTGTTACAAGTCTACTTATGCCCTGTCTTTTGTTGTCTGTCCTGTCCCTTGTCTGTCTAAAATGCTCTACTTTAAGTAGTAATTGCACTTTATGTATAGTCTATAATGTGTGTGCACTAAATGTAGCCTGTCTCGAATGTCGTTTTTATATATTTTAAATGTGTAACACCACTTGATCCATGGTGAAACGTTTCGTTTCACTATATACAGTGTATATGGTTGAAATGACAATAAAACCCACTTGACTTGACTTGATACATCTGCCCATTTTAATGCTCGTGACAATGTATGTTATATTAATATATTTATTATTAAACAGTGTTTCCTCTATGTTGATTTGAACATTTCTGCACCCCACAGTATCAGAAATAGGGCTGCATTGTTAGAGTGCATGTTGGAGAATAGCGCGGACACACGAGGATAACTAGCCAGTTGAGATTGTGTGTGTACGTCCTTGAGAACTGTAAGTCGTATAACTTATGTTGGCCTATATAGTAACTCAAAAAATACAGTTCAATCACAAGAGAAAATATGCCTCATTGTGTGTGTGAATAGAGGTGAATAAATATATTAGTTTGTGTTGCAGCGAAGTGTCAGTTCCGTATTATGGGGGGGGGTATGGGCGGGTGCGGACCTGCCCCCACTGCTAAAAAAAATCCTAAAGGAAACACTGAAACGTATAGAGGGGCTGATTAGAGATCCTATTTAAGCTATTTTATTGCTGACATTTTCCTTGATTGAAATGTTAAAAACCTCCAGCATTAGATCTTTTGCCTTGTATCTCTTTGGTGTGCTTTGGTAAAAGCTCTTTACATACAGGCGTTACCCAGACTGAGTGCAGTATAATGAAATCATGCAACACGATGTCAGACTTTTTCAAAAAGTTACATCTTTGTCCTTTAGTGTCACGTGTGTGCAAAGTTGTCAAATGCAGAAGGAACTCAATATTACATGTCACTTAGCTCACGCTTTTGTCCAAAGCGACTTACAATTGCTATATGTCAGAGGTTGCATGCCTTTGGAGCAACTATGGGTTAAGTGTCTTGCTCAGGGACACATTGGTTGATGTATCGCAGTGGGAATTGAACCCAGGTCTCCCACACCAAAGGCATGTGTCATATGCACTGCGCCATCACCACCCGTACAACAATATCAAAGCACTATGGCCATAAATGATGACAGACACATTGTTAGCTACAAATTAGGACATTCTGAGTTACAGCTTCTGGAAATCAAGGGGAAAATCTTGCTGTGGGAGTGATTATCTACCTTTTGTTCTTGAGATTCTGCTAACGTTACCTCTTCTCACACGGGTTCCATTGGCAGGTAACTCCTTTTTTACCACAGGGCTGGTGACATTACTGGCATGTAAGACTATTGTGTTCACTGAGGATAGTGGATCTATCTTGCTGAAGATGCGCTACATAAATTGACAGCGTTGAATGAATTTGAAATGCCATCTTTGCACTCAATCTGCAGAGACTTGTGGAGGCGTTGCTGTTTCAACAGAGAGAGAACAAATAATGTTTGTGAACAAAGAGAGAAGCATGTCTTCATGTGAGGGGGAAGTAGGCCAAACAGCCTTTCTGTAAAAACTGGATGTCAAGCAGTGAATGATTCCACTGCTGATAAGGAGATTAGCCTATATTACTCACTTTATTCAAAAGGTTTAAGGGTGATACAACCAGCAGTGAAACCTGATAAATTCGTTTTTTGGTGGAATAAAATACAGCTTTTCAAAGGGTGCATCCTGTGATTAACGTTAGATTAAATTTGGGGGAATCTTCTGGAATTATGGGTGGTAAAAACAGTCCCCAAGGAGAATATCAGTATTACTACTGTGGCCATCAAAATTATTATTGTTGAATTCTAATGACTGACACACAGACCTAATTTCAGTAACGGGAATGTACAGTAGAAGCACGAAATTATCCAAGCATGTACTCACTGGGGAACCCCGTTATGACGTCTCGTTTCATTTTCACATTGTGGTCTCTCATAATCTGAATCAGTTGCTTCTCTGATCAACAGAGCATGCTAATTTCGCATCCGCCCTGACCGCCTACCTGCAAGAGCGTTTCCCAAAAAAAAAAAAGCGTTTTTAAAAGTTTTGGGAGAAGTTCAGCAAGGTTGAACTCACAGATATAAATACGTACATATAGCCCATCTATGCGGTGAACTCTAAGCGACAGAAATTAATTTGTGCGCGTTCACGTGAGCGGCAACCGCTTCATTCGCCGTAGTCAAAATCGCCTTCCCTCTGCCGCCGTTCCCTCATTGAAATGACTGGACGCGGGGAGTTACCGCACGGTCTGATAGCCCCCTTTGTCAGTTAATTTTGAGTTCGCTCCAACTTGTCCCTTTTGGCCAGCACCATCCCATTTATCAATTTAGCATCACCCATAAAAAAAATCTATTTGATTTCTATTTAAAACATCCTCCTCTTGTGTAACGTTAATGTAGCTAACCGTTTCGACTTTAACGTTAGGTTCTCAACTGAGCCCTCATTCATTTTCAAATGACAGCTGGCTAGCTTAAAGTCCGTTACTGGCTAACTGCTAGGCATAGATAGATACACTTTCTTGTAATGTTTCACCTGTGAAATGTTATCCCTTGCTGTTCTTCTTTCGTTCGAACATCAATAAGCAGCACAAAATCCGGCATCCTTAGTGTTGATCTGAATGCGAGAAGGCTTCAGACCCCTGTTCCCAGATGGCGGCGTATTGACGCATGTTTAGAACCCCAAGGCGACATCTAGTGTATATATCTATGACTGCTAGGTACAGTAGCCAACTGATAACGTAGCGCCTTTTTGTCCAAACAAACGGGATATTTGTGAGCATTTAAATGTCTAGTTTTGGCAATGTGCTTTCATTACCAAGAGACAAATCAAGCGCTGCCAACGTATGATGTAATCACAGTGCAACTTAATCACAGGCCTACGTTTAATACGCAGTGAAAATTGACAGATATAATACAAAAAGCATATAAAATGTGAGTTTAGATTCCTCCACAATATTTGGAGTGGTCAGGCCTGCTACATCATTAAATTACTTACAATTTAATCGATGACACAGGGAGTAGCGTTCTCATGACTGAAGCTGTTGTTGCTCAATCCAGGAACTGATCCCATACAGAGGATGTAGTTACAAGTTAACCTTTATCACTGGTAAAAACAAATTAACCCCTAGTGCAGCATATTTAGAGTGTGAAGAAGCAGTCCAAAACGCAATGCAACACAAACACATATGGTTGAAGGCGCATCTGTACCTAATGCATTAAAAATGTGTCCAGAGTGATCATGGCCTATAACAATAACACTTTGAAATGAACCATTATTCACAATGAGTCATTTTACTTTTTATACGTTGCATTTTAGGGCAAACTCTTTCTCTTTAGTTAAAAGTTTAATGCAGGACTATTACATTTAAAGCAGCAAATAATTTGAATACTTATTTTTATTATTTTTTATTATTATTATAATGGAAATAAGAAGTAGTCACGATCTCTTTGCAAGACATAAACCCAACCTGAGAAGCCACTGGAGAATGTGATAATGCATTTCTCTGTATGATGAATGATATCCACTCATAAATTACTACACATTATACAATAGTAGGCCATAGCCTTTTGACCTTGAAAAGGGTTAGTTGTTTGCCATTATAAGGTAGACCTATATCTTTTACGACTATAACTATTTTTTTATTGCTGAAAGTTATTTTTACTGGGGTTGACAAATGCCTTTGAGTCATCAGTGCTATCCTTGTTACTCATCTAACATGCTTGACTTCTCTCCCTGTATAATAAAAATTATAAATCACAATTTCAGATTTGAAATAGAACACTTAACATGTTTTAGTTAACTGCCAGTGCACTGTACATGTACAAAATGTTGTAAAAAGTAAAAAAAAAAAAAAAAAAGGTAAAATATTTTTTGTGTTTAAAGGATTTCGGTGACACTATTTACTGAACAGAGTTAGTGAATCAATACCATATCCTCTTTACTCCAGTAATCTAGCTTACTCAAGTGTTATTCAAAAAACAAATATCAGTAATAATTCCCCATAAGATCTAAGATCATGTTTTTTTAATTCCAGGATCATCACATGTCATCTGTAGGCTATGTAAAAAGTGCTATGCAATATTTCAAAAATACAGAATAAAATGCAGATGTTTCAATTTTAGTTGTGTGAGGCTGCACTGACTGCAGAGCATATCAGTGTGGAACAGTGGATGACTTGCTCCACTGGAGGGCAGTATAGATGATTTTGCTTCATGTAGAGCAAAAACATCCATGTGTTTGGACAGCCTCATGTGTCCCGATGTCTGTTTGTATACATGTAGTAGAGTGGAGTTATTAGTCTCTATCTATCTATTTTTTTGTTTCTTTGCACTGTGCATCAGTGCTTTTGTCAGTGACTGTGATATATGTAATGCAGTGCACAAAATGTGCTTTCAATAACAGGATACCTAACACATGACTTATCATTAGTGAGTAGTACGAAAAGTTCTAAATGCAGGCAGCACACATTCAAATTCATTTCAACTGGCAAACAATGTCAAAAATACTTCCTCCTAGTCTCAGTTTGTGTTATCTACTCATTTTTCTTTATTAATGAGTCCCATGTCTTTGCTGTAAAGTCTTTTACATAAAATTAAATTTATATCATAAACTACTTGAGAAGTCCAGTTGGTTTTGGGGGATTTCCCTGCACTTCACAGTACTGTGAACTTAATTATATGTCTAAAATAAACACATAAATAAATATGCAAGAACATTGACTACCATTTTTAAAATTGCATTGCTTTAAAATTTCAGAAATATGATAACATATTAAGGGACACAGTTGTCCAGTACAAGTTATACAATAATCCACACTATGTGGCACATACTTGTTAGGTACTGTAGAACAATATAACTGAAAAAAAATCATTTATTATAAATAGTGCAAAAACAACATGTATGCTTGTGACCTTTTGCCAGTTTTTGTCATATCTCAGTGGGTGTTCCCGGGGTCACGGTGTGTGTGGTGTGTGGGGGGACTTTGCTCTTTTTAATAGAGGTGGTTGAAACAGCTCTCCTCAGGTTAAGAAGGGGTTTTATTCCTCTCGAGGGCTGCAGGCTCTTGTCGAGTTGTTCTGTGAAGTGACCCGCACACTGAAGCAAAGTGGTGGAGGTGTCTTTATCGCGAGGGTGGTGGTGCGGTCACATGTTCAGAGGTAGGTGTGTGTGTGTGTGTGTGTGTGTGTGTGTGTGTGTGTGTGTGTGTGCTGGGGGGAAGCATTTGGGTTGTAGGGAGTAGATATGCAGTCTTGCAGCTGTGCATGTGCTTGTCCATGTCTGAGTGAATAAGGGGAGGAAGGGGCAGCAAAGGAGGGGAGGGGGGTGATTCAGGTTCAGAAGTGTTGAAGCATAAAATCTCTCTCTTTCTCCGTCTCTCTGTCTATCTCCCCCCTCTGTTGCCGGGCCAGACGCAAAGCAACAGCAATTTGTGCGATTTCACAGCTCACCGGATCCCTAAAACTCTGACAGCCTTGCGCTGAGGTGGGGGGTAATGAGGGAGGAGAGGGAAAAATGGAAGGAATGAGGAAGAGCGCAGGGATGGAGTGGCGGAGGCGATGAATGTAGAAGTGACAGTGGAAATTGAAAATGGACAGATTGGAGGATGAGCAAGAGAGATGTGGAGCTGATATTGGAGCAGATGGTTTAAAGAACAGAGTCTCAAAACATAGGCTACAGACATCATCTACATCTTGGCACTTTGTTCTGATGACCACAAGAAACAAAGCATACTTATTCTGCTCCGTGTGTTTCTGACACCATCTGCTCAGTCTTAGGGCCCTGACACACCAACCCGATTATCGGCCGTCGGACAGTCTGGCGAGGTCAGTGACTCGAGTCTGTTCGGTGTGTTCGGTGCCGTCGGCCTTTATTTTGGCCGACCCGACATGCTCAGTCGGAGACAGGGCAGTCGGGACTCACCCTGAAATGGCGAGCGGAATGAGCCTCTCAAAATCTGACGAAAATCTTTTAAACTGACCTTTGTTGATCTGAAATGAAGACAGATTCAGCAACTGTATGGCCTATTTCTCGCTTAAAATGTTTTCAGAAACACGTTTCGGTTAATTATTTTAGTACAATATGAGATCGTATTCTGAACAAGTCACCATGACAGTCTGGCTGTGAATTTCCGGAGAAAAAAGACCCACGTGACACGTTCGTCCAATCAGCTGCCGGTTTTCATTTACTGGGAAACAATACAGAGAAGCGCCGCCTGCTGCTATGGAGACGTATTACGTTTCGCGCAAGCGCAAAGCGTACGCTCAAGTCGGCGTCGCCTCAGTGTGTTTTGATAATATATATATATATATATATATATATATATATATATTAATCATTCGAAATAAGGATTGAATTCATTCATTAAGATATATGACTTAATGATGTCTATCGTTGACCAAAGAATTGGCTTGAATACAATGGCCATATAAAGTACTTGTTCCTGATTAGCATGCAGGTGTTAATTCAAAATCAAGTAACAGTCCACCTCAAACCAATACAGTACAGTTAATTAAACATTATTAATAGTGTACAAATAAACTACTGTAAAGACATCCATAGCAAACCATGCTACAGGTGCTAAAAGTTAGGCTAACTCTCACTGTTAAAACAGACTTAATGAAGGGTTCAAATGACTAACGAACTAAAAAGTAAATGGTTTGAAGACAGCTTCTCTTTTTGCCTGAGCTGGGCCTAATTGGCAGTGGTATAAGCTGCCAGCAGTTTGTTCTTCTCATGTATTGCCATGACATACGAATCACAGAGCTAAGCATTCGTCTACAAATCTTAGACACTGACTTTTTAGAAACCTAAATAATGGTTTACAGTGCTCATCAACAACTTTGTGTCATCTCTAATGTGGAAACTTCTCTTACGACAGATCTCATCTTCTTGGAAAAACATAAAACCTCAGCGAACCAAAAAAGGCACTAATACAGATTATAATAATCTAATCACCTAATCAAATATTTGGGTTATTCTTAGAAGACCTATGAGGGTATTTACTGATTGAAAGTAATCTTGGATTATGAGTGATTTAATCCATTCATTGTCCACCGTGCCCCTTTTAGCCTTAAATGAAGCTCCAATTGGGTGGCCATTACTTTGATCAAGACATGACTTATAGCCCCAAAAAAGGGTCAAAACCTTAAAGGACCACCACCGACCTCAGAGGACCTCTTAGCAATCTCCATATAAAGTGTTTATTTCCTATTTTGATTTAGATGCATCATTCAAAATCTCACGCTCAGTGTCGTTGCTGGTACCTCTTGACCTTGGCTTCCTATTTGAAAACCCACTGCAACCAAAGGGCGGAAGAGTATTGAGCGTGACAGGCTAATTTCCATGCTAAGGTCATTCAGAAATCTGACCATGCTCTGTGTCAAACGACAGCCGATACTGGGAGGGAACGCTCTCAGCACCAGAGAAAAGACAGAGGGAACCAAGAAAGAGAAAGAAATATGTACTGCAGAGGAGAGGAGATACCAGAGATACCAAATCAAAGAGCGGGTGAGTGCTCTTGTGATAAGAAATGTCACCTGAGTGCTTTGTTTTGGTTATGGGGTCAAGAGAGGGTTCGAGGAGAGGGGGTATTTGAGTGTGTGTTGGTGATCGGTGGGTGTTTGGAGGGGGATCAGGACATCTGCGCAGGCTTTGAAGAGGTCAGCCATGGGACAGGAACCATTCTTAATCTTCCCAGCTGGGCCTGCAAGAGAGGATTTGGACCTCCGCTCGTTCCCCCCACCCCCTCCCCCCCCACACCCACAGCAGTAGCTAATTGAGCTCCAGTGCTTTAACAGGGCTTTGGAGTATGAGCAGGAAATTCCCTTTACTGTCTACCTAATATCATTGTCGATACCTGGCATGGGATTATCAACACCCTCTAACACATGACGTTGTTAGGCCTATTTTAGGGGGGCTGAAGCTACCCTAAAATGTTCCTAAGCAACCCCAAATAATAAGGAAAATTATTTTTTACATAGCACTCATCACTCACTATGTTGAATCAATCTTCCTTCACCATTCATCTGTGTGTGTCTGTGTAGTGTTTCTGTTTTATTTTCACAAACTGTCAATTGGTCAGCTTTAGACAGAGGCTCAACGAGCGCCTGCGTGCGCAGTACCATTATGTGGTCGAAGGGGGTAGAGAGTGACTGAAGAGAGGGAGCGCCAGGGGCAATAAAAACAGTGCATCGGAGAAATAAAACGTTTTTCACCAATTTAAATGGTTTGTTTGTTTTTACTGATGCACATATATTTTTGAAATTATATACAGTAAAAATGTTTTCATCAGATTTCTGTTTGATAGCTTTTTCGTGGACATAAGTTATATTTTTGACATGATAAGATGCTGAGAGGCCACTGGCCTTGAGCTCATGCTGCATCGCACCACTCAACATCTTTTCCTCTTATCTGTGCCCCTCCCCCTGGTAAATGACATTACCATACAGGCTGAGGCTGAGGGTCAAGTGAAGGTTCTTGCCCTGATCAACCAACTGGAAAACTCACAGTTTCAGAGGTTATGGATAAGCCGCCCTATTGGGCGATTGGTCAGACAAATCAAATTAGCATCCCCTGGTGATCTCCTTTTAAACTGCCACCCATGAAGAATTAGATGAGGTGGCTTCACATTTCATTTGATTCATCATTGTGTTATTTGATCTGTGGATATGTAGAGAAGTTAACAATAAAGCATACCTTGCAGTTCAGATCTCACAAGTTTAAATGCTATGGGGTGTCCACTTGTACAGTATGTGAAGTTCTGGTGTGTTTTTACATTTTTGTCATTATGTGGAAGATGGTAATGATGAGTAATTGTTGATTGTAGATTACTTGAGCTACTGACGGTCTTTGAAGATAGAAAGTTGACTTCATGACTCCAACTCTGAGCATTAGTGATTTGAAAAGGTAATTTGAAAGAATTTTCTGTTTTAATTATGTGCATAGAGATGAGAAATAGCTACCTGGTGCAGTGGTACCCAAATGCATTAACCTCCCTCTCCCAAGTATAATCACAGACAAGTATGTACACGTATGTGCACAAACTCAAAACATGCATTAATGTTACTATATTTGTGAGTCCCCCTTATTGATATGATATTACTATACTTGTGAGTCCCCCTTCTTAGTATGATTCATTCACTAGCCCACAACCTTAACCTTTACCATCATAACTATGTGCGTTACCGCAACCCTTAAACAAAATTTAATTTGAACCATAACAACAAGCTGTAGCCCTCAAACAACTCTTTGAAAGAGCAAGGACAGGCCAGTATTTCCTACTTTTGTTCAAAAGACCTCAAGGTCTGAAACTCATATTGGTCCTCACAAAAGTGCCAGTTTTATCTCCCCTTCCCGTCCAGCCAAGCGAATTTATTAAGGAAGTATCTGTTTTGCACAAGTATCATTACTGCTGCTAATATGAGGAGTACAGCTATATTTGTCTTTAGTATGAACAGGCCTAAGAGTGCTAGGTTCATTAACATGTTAGTTATGTGCGACTCAGGGTGTAGCTTGCTAGCTCCAAGTTGTTGAGGTTTCCCAAAGAGAACGGAGTTAGACAGCAGTAACACACATCGGCGGTACAACCGGTGGCGCTTATCCTGGAAATTAATTTTCGTTGAGCCAGACTAGTGCGACTGTAGTCTATATCCTTGACATTCCACTTCCGGAATTGCTCCAGTGCCGCAGGAAATTCCACCGGATGCATGTATTTTCGCTAGGGATGTCCAGATCCGATCACGTGATCGGAAATCGGGCCCGATCACGTGGTTTCAGACTCGATCGGAATCGGACGTTACCTCCCGATCAGGACTCGCATATATATGTATATATATTCTCATTATTTTTTAACACATCTATAGTTATGCGGTGGCCCAGAGTTAGACCCTTTTGACTCCACACAGAAACAGCAACACGTGCGGCATGACATCAGTTTGTTGCAGAGACGCTATTGGTTAAATGCCAGCAAAGTAGAACACGGAAGCAGCTTGAAGCGGAAAGCGCGAGTATGTCTGTGGTCTGGAGGTATTATAAAGTTGATGACAACAACATTGCCATAGCAAACTGTGAGATATGTAACAGAAGTGCTCTGTTTGTTAACAGAGTTGTTGAATGTTAAAATAAGGTGAATTAAATAAAAAATAAGGAACATCTTGGATCTGTTTTTTCGCTCTTCTATATTCTTTTTTTATATTTTATAGAAGTATCGGATCGGGACTCGGTATCGGTAGATACTCAAAATCAAATGACTCGGACTCGGACTCGAGGGCAAAAAAACCTGATACCTGATTAGGGACATCCCTAATTTTCGCCAATGTCTGTTTCCTCCATGCGGAGCTTAGCGCCACCCATGGCGATTGTGATTGGTTTAAAGAAATGCCAATAAACCAGAGTATGTTTTTCTCCCATCCCGGAATGCTTTGAGGACTAACCAAACCCTCCTCCGCTCTGCAGCGTGTGGATGGTCTGGCAAAGCGAGACTAGTGCGACTGTAGCTCTACTTACTCAACACTGGAGACTGGAAGAAGACTTGGCAGGAGAAATTTCTTCAAAGGACTAAAATTTGTTGAGTCAAGATATTTCCCTGCTCATGGACAAATGATAGATACTATAGTCAATCATATAAGAGGATACTGATCAAGACCTGCTCCATATGCACCTGGTTTAGATAACTGCATACTAACAATGGGTGTCTCAAATCTCTATTTAAATTGTGTGTAAGCACCAACTCATAGGCACTCAGCTCAACCCACTGTCTCTGGGATTTCATTTTTATCCCCTTCCACAACTTTGACCTTGCACACCACCAGCATTTGGTACCGTAAGCAATGATTTATCTACCATATAAATGTGTTGGCTCCATTGGAATGTATTTAAGGTGTGGGGTCACTTACTAGGTCAAAAATGGCAGCTCATAAATTGAGGCTGATGCGTGACTTAAAAAGGGAAGTGAGGAAATGGTGATTTTGTGGGAAAAGGTTTCAGAATGAAAAATGTGATGACTTTTAAAAAAGTTAAACAATCTAGAGAAGAATGTGGTGCAATTTTGAGATGCATAAAAGCAAGACACATAAGGTGCGATCATTGGACACATTACCTTGAGTGAGATCCAGCGCTAAGATGATATATCAGTCATTTTGACAGTGTGAGGTTAGAGGGCTCATTTAAGAAGTGAAGGCCAGTGTCCCTCTCAGTGATGTGAGATCATGAAGCTTTAGTTTCAGCTCACCTGCCTGGAAAATCTACCCACCTGCCTCTCATTCAAACTTATAAGTCTTCTTGCGGCTCGTGTGTGCGGTCTATTGTGACATTGAGTGTCACTGAGTAGAATGACTGACTGCCATCTCTGAACACACTACTTTGCAAAAGAGTGTTTGTGAAACTTTGTTTGGAACTAAAATTCATCATTTCAGTCCAGTCATGAATGAAATGTTTCACTAAACAGGCCGGCGTTTTTTTATATCTACTGTAGATCCACTTTTGATGTGCAAACGGTGTTGTTGGAGTTTCAAAATCATGAACGGAGTTCTTATATTTCCCCCACTATTGAGAGCATTCTCTCATTACCATAGTAGGCTACACTCAGTGTAATCTGGTGAATGACACGGCTTTTTAATACCTTTTACCAGTGTTATTTACTCAATATGCAATATGTTTAAATGCTGGTCAGAGCCACAGTGTAGCCCAGATCATAGCTATAAACGTTTCTGGTTTGTTGTCTGTTAAACTATTTTTTGGCAGAAGCTTGAAAGTTACTTTAAGTTGTAGTAAAATCATTTTTTATTGATTTCTTTTGTCAAATGATCGCTGTTTTTGGTAAGTAGCCAACTAAAATTCGGTATAATGTGCAAGTCACAGGTCCCGTTCAGACCGACTTTGGGTCTGTGTGCTCTGGCTCAACTTCTGCAGCAACACGTCATTCAGCAAGGCACTGCATTGGCCAACAAAAAACGTGCAAGTGCACATTCCTGCTGGATTACTGTAATGTGAACATCATATTTCTACTATTTAATTTGTGATTGGAACATCGAAAGATAAAATAATTGCCGCCATGATAATGTTTCAGAGTTGTAAGATCCTGTCTCATAGTATTATAAACCGCTGTGCAGTGTTTTGTCATATGAGAAGCCTTGAAATTCACAGATCTGTTCATTAAAGTGTGCTTTCTGGATCATATTTCTGATTTCACCAGTACTCGAAGCAACACATCACCACTAACACAGCCCCAAGTGTTGTTTTTACCTAGGGCTGACTTTGGTCTTGATTCAAAGTTGTTGTTTTTTTTCAAAGATCTAATAACAAGTTGATGCTTGGTCTACATGACATACTGTAACACCAAGTCACACGTTAGTGGTCTGCTGAGCTATTACAAAAAGGACAAGATTGCTAGTTTAACAATTAAGAAGTTCAATGGGATCAATACATTATTTTATGATTCTCTGAGCTTGCATTTCACTCATTTTCAATTTCGCATGCGTTGCTGATAACAATTACTTCCAAACCACTCCCGTCAGACACCTAAGGAGCTGCTTTGTCAAGGTAAGCACATAACTGCATAAGGTATGAGCATACACATGAAGACAGGATAGATAGATTTTTACTTTGTATGTAAATTTCATCACACATACTTACCATTAATCTACAGCTTTGTATTTTTATGGATGAAGATTCTGAGACAATAAAAACATGTGCACTCAAAGCTCCGTTAAGCAACATTTCTTGCCATGCTAGCGGGTAAAAATGTAGGTTGGACGACTACTTAGTTCCAGAGTGAAATATCGCTCAATGTTCCCCTCGGTAAGAACTTTGGTGATCCCTTAACTTTGCCTGAGCCATCAATCATCAGTGAAGCTGTTTGAATCTCGGATGTGACATAAAAGCCAAAGCATTTACCGTACATGAGGCTTGATGGCGAGAACACAGCCTCGGTCTGCCTGCAATCGGCCCTTTGTTTGGTCTAATTTACCACCTGCAGTCAGGCCATGACTGAGGTGGTTAATAGCCAGGGGTCTTTTCACAGGAGATCTGAGAGAGTGCAAGTGGCCAGTCCTTGGAGCAGATGTTGGGAGCCCAACATTAACAATGCCTAATGACTAATTAGGGAGGAGTTCTGATGAAGCCCTGCTAACAAGAGCCCCAGTTAAGGTTCGACTTAGAGGAGGGTGGACTGTAAAACAACTGTAATCATGTAAAAATAATTAGGGAAATTCATGACTGTAGTTGTACATAAATACATACACGCACTCACTTTTGCTTTATGCTAATCTAACAAAGCAATATACACGAGGCTCTAATAAATGGAAGAAAGCCCAAGGAAAGAAAACAAAGCTAATGCTTTCCTTTGTTGTCTTTTGGTTGAGTCATGGGTTCAGTGACTGGTGGGGATTTGAACTGTACACGACCCGAGGGTCAATCGCTGTGTTTGTTTGTGTTGGAATATGACTGACTTTGGTCTGATGATGCATTTGCCCTGTGGACCGTTCGCAATGAGGAAATCAAAAGCGGGAGAGTGCGAGAGAAAGAGAGGACCAGATGGGAGACTGAGATGGATTGGCCGGGCTAACAGGCAGATGTTTATAGGCCATTATTTACAAGCTCTTTAATCTGGGCTATTTCCTCGCCCTTGGCAATGGATAGGTCTATGGGTCATGCTGCCTGAACCCCTCCACCAGTGGTCATCCATCTCCTGCTCTAAAAGACAGGGAGGGAGAGAGGGAAAAAGGGGGGGACGGCAGTTGTGAAAAATTAAAAGATTGCTCTTTTCATGAGATCTTCCGATTATTTTTACTCAACAATAACCTGAGAAATGTGAAACTATGGATCATGCATGTTTTTATTCACTGGTAATCACACACAAATTAGCAACATTTAGCCACTGCAACACCTAACACCATTTTTGTTTTACAATACATAAGATCATGCATTCCACCATTGTTGCTAATTCTTGCTGGTGTGTGTATATATTGTTAAAGAGCAGTTTATGCATTTCTACCAAGAAACCATTTGGATATGTCACAATAAATGGAATAATCATTTAAAAAAGATGTGATTCAGCAAAGGAAGAAAGAGAATAAATAAGGAAGAAGAAAGATGATAGGCTATAAAGGCAGGAAAGAGGGAGATGAAAAAAATACAGGGTAAGTGATGATAGAGAAAGTGTTATGTATGATGAAAAGGATATTGCAGGTGAGGAAGAAAGTGTCACAGGCCGACGAGATGTTGCTTCATTAAAAAGCTTGTCACAGCTATTTCCCTGCCATCCTTTCCCCAATATTAAGAGCTTTCCCCCCGCTGTGCACACATTCAATTAGAGGAGTCTGAGTGATGCTATGACCGTTGACCAACAGAGTGTCTCTCCTCTATCTCCAGCAGGCAGACTTGCGCCTAATTTTCCCATCTGCTCGATGAATATTAGCCCAATTGCCGTCTACATCGATTTATGCTGAGGTTAAAAGCTTGCAAGACCTTGGCTTGAATATGGGTTGCCTGGCAACTACTCCATACGACCCCCCTAACCCCCACCTTGTTCCAGCCTACACAGACAGCTTCATGTGGGATGTGGATGAGGCTGGAGGTGATGGGGGTGGGCGGATCCGGCCTAGCCAGATATCAGAAGCCCGGGCCTTGATTTCCAGCCCCATCAGTGATTAAAAGCTCCCCCTTCTGCCTGACATTGTGACCTTAACCTCCGGACCTCCGTGCTCCAGGGTCACTTAACCTTGAACCCAATTACAAGATAAGGTTACTTAAGTGTGACCCGCACTGTGCTTCTCACTCAGTTAATAGGACAGGCTCTAGGAGAAAAGGGCCAGCGTTGCTGATATGCCTCTAGGTTAATTCGCTGGGTTGACAAAGGTCGTGGGCAGCTGCCATAAAGAACGGGATTCCGCTTCGATTTCTCATGCAAAGTGAGACTCAGCAATACGATATCGTGGCGGGAGCCAAAGAGCAGAGGCAGCAGAGCTTGTGTTCTGATAAGATGGTTTCATCACCAGGTGCCATTGCTGAGCCCATAGTTTGGTCCAACTATGCAAAAAGCTGCCTCTGCTTAGAGTCACTCCTTCTAATAACTTCTTATAAATCCCTATGGATACACTAATTTAATGTTTTTGTATGAGTGTGCTGTTTGAAAACTTAAGCATCAAATATATATATATATATATATATATATATATACACACACACACACACATTTTGAATTGAAATGCTTTTTATTATTTCATCTACCAACCACTTAACCTCTACTCCACACTAACTTCATCATTAAGTACCATATTTTGTATTTAAAGTAAGCCATCAGTTCCCTGATTTTAAATGGTGAATGCTATTTATGAACAAGGAAATTACAGAATTACGCAGAATAAAATGATAAAAAACTAAAACAAACCATTATCAGCAGAAACATTATTTAATATTGTTTTATATTAACTTACATTAACTAGTGTATATAAGTTATGTGATAGACATATTCTTCATGGGCCATAATATGTTGTGGACTACAGTAAAGCCTCTTTTTACGGTGTATAATCTCTTTATATTCTTACCAACTAGTCCGACAGCAACATATTGAGAGTTAAAGCCTCTCTGCTTAACTTAGCCAATAATGTGTGACTGGTTTGTTTTGTCCTGTGTCACGTCCTGGCTGCATCATGTGGTAAACTCTTACCCTGCCTATAACCCTTTCAATCTGGCATTATCCCTCTTGGATCAAAGCCAATGGGCTGGCCTAACAAGCTGGGTCACATCAGAGCAGACAGGCATGGGGGGGTGAGGGGTTGAGGTGTGAGCACAGCAAGCAAACATGCACTGTATATTATGGCAAAGCTTGCTGTGACAATGGATTGTGATTTGATGAAGCCGAAACAACAACAGTCCACTTTAGTACTGTAGCAGTTGCTTATTAGGGTTGTTCTTCCACTGGGGAGTTTTATCTTCAACCATAAAGTTGGGGATGAATCTAATCGAAGAAGTTCATTTGTTTTCCACACAAAAAAGGCCAGATGATTCGTAAAATATCAGGAAATTGATAATTAATCTCCAAAAGCTAAACATTCAAATGGAGTTAATTATTTCTTTTTGATATGCACGTTAAATTATCTGGTCAATTAAAGTGTTTCAACAATTGACAACATATGACAAATTTTAGGACTACATCCTTAATAAAGCCTTAACTTCATTCTATGTTTCTGAAAAAAGCTAGTAGCATTTTAGCTGAACCGTCAGGTCAAACAGGAAACCACTGCTTAGAAATAATAAAACTGGTCATTGAACATAATTCAATTAGTTATACAGTGTATTTGCCAGACAGACTGTATTAACATTAACAGAATAATTCAATATTTGTTAAATGGATAAGCGAAAACATGAAAACCGGTACTTGGGCTATTTAGGGTAAAGTCAGCCTTAGATTTATAACAAGAACAATACTATTTCTGCTAGTATTACGACTAGTAATACATTACAAAGTGAAATTGAGTAAAGTGTGTTAGACAGCATGCAACTCAATGGAATTTAATGTTTTACAGCTTTCAAATGTGATTTCCTGTATTTGGTTTTAATCTCGTCAGTCAGGTCAGGTCGGCCACTTTGCACGACACTGCCAACAAATAAGGCTCTCAAATCGAGTCCCAACACTCTCGGCACCACTTTGTTTGAGGTCAGCTGCTGAAATAGGTCATCGTTTTCCTGTAATGAGAGACAAAGGGGTTTCTGATTAAATTTTCGCAGCCATAACGGTCATCAGGCTCACGGCACGCGCTAGTCAAGCAGAAAAGGACAGTATGTCCTCATCAAAATTCCAATCATGAAACCAAAACAAAAGCTTTTAGCTTCATTTGTATGATGTGGTAAATCACCTGAAAAGTTGAGTCAATTCAAGCCCACAAATCAAAACCTTTGGCTTTTACTGACAAGCTGTTTGCCTTATGTACTGAAAAAGGCATATCAGAGGAGATGAACAAACTCAATTTAACAAACTATTTCTGCAACAGGCAGTGAGGGACCTGTAACTAACACCTGCACATATTTTCACTTTGCTACTTCTTGCAGAGCCATATTTAACACACACACACACACACACACACACACACACACACACACACACATATACATACATATATATATTACATCTAATATTACATATTGCATGTATGTTTTTAATCCATCTCCTTATTTGTGAGCCACATCGGCACATTTCCATCATCATGAACAGTCTTTTTTTTTTCCAGTGTTCGTTTGATCTAAGCTAAGATAATAATATGAATGTTAGAATAAAGAGTTAAAAAAAAGTCTTGTTTTTGTAGACTTAGTTTGCCACCTGATTGCCTCACAACCAGAAGGCAAAAGATTAGCTGCGAGGAAACAGAGCGGGGAAGAATTTGAGTAAAATAGAGAGCCGTATCTAAAGTAAGGAAGAGTGTGGGTGGGGGGTTGGTATTAGAGAATAAGAGCAGAGAGGGAGAATGAGGCTGCTCTAACAGTAGCCTGCTGACCGCTAGTTGAACCTCTCTCTGAACTGAAGATGAACTCTAAACTTGAGGATCTTCGGTCACGGATTTCCCTGGGAGCTACGAACCGCGGAAGCTAGCCTACAGGAACACACACACACACACACACACACACACACACACACACAAAGTGTAGTTTCCATCATCTCAGGGTTAACAAACTCAGAGTTTTCACTAAACCTGCTTTCTGAAACAGACCCCTGGAACCAAAAACTCAGAGTTTCCTATCTCAAGGTAAATCAACTCAGAGTTGCATCCACACAAAGCACAAAAACACCCACCCACACACACACATTGATCCTCTGAACATGCATGTTAACCTTGCCCTTTGCTGTACATACCTTTATAGCGGGCACATGCTAATCTACAGAGCTTTGCAATCTTGTAGAAAAGTAACAACCTAAAAGGTATGCCACGTACAGACACCGACACCAAAATACACCCACACACATGCATGCGCTTTTGTGCATATAACCAAACACCACCAGACATGTCAGAGGTTGTGGTGGCTCTTTAACTACCCCCACTGTGACACACCCAGGAGAGCACAGCAGAATGCACTGTGGGGTCAAGGACCGGTCACCACAACACATAATGATCCTGGTTCTGTCTTGTGCTCAGCTGACAGACAGATGCAGAGAAGAGGGAGGGGGTGATGATGGCTGAGGTTAGAGCAAAAATGAAAACGAGGGCATTTCATGTTTTTGTTCTGGCAGTAGAATTTATATTGCTCTTGGTCAGTTTTAGGCTGCAGTTGAAGATCCCACAGCGTGTAAAGTAAGGATTTTTTTGTGAGATCTTTCATAGCTGTACCCTCACCCCCTTTCAGGCCACTCCTGCACTGTCAGTCCGGTTTAGGACCGACTCAAGATGTCACCATGCCACAGCGCAACGCTTACACCAGATCCAGACTGTCCTTCCAATCCCTGAGTCAGATTTCTCTTTTTTCACCTTTTTATTTTTTAAATTCTTTGTATATTTTTGTGACCTGTCATCCCTGTTCCATCCCATCCAAGTTCTGACAAGTGAAAAACATGGGGGCAGTTTGTAATCTGATTAAACTTCATGATGCAGTTATTCACAGAAAATGCAGAACGTTAAGGTAAAGTATAATTGGTCTGCAGTAATACTACATCCCCTTTTCCACAATATACCAATGGAAGTTCTATATTGACCTACCATACTGCCCCAGTATATACAGTACAGTGGAAATGCATTAAAAGATTGAATTCCTGTTCAAGTTACCGAGTGCTGTGTGCTCTGCGCCTTTTGTTCGCTGACTTCACACACTAAGCAAAAGAAATATTTCATGGCAACAGCAACATATTAAACGGCCCCTCTTATGGGACTAAACTACCCCCTCACCTTCCTCTTTGAGTTGGGAAGTAACCTGAGTTTTACATGTAGCTAGTTGGTGAAATAAAGACTTTCCTCTAATGACTTATTCATATCCCACAGGTATAATGCGAGGAAGAAAAATGCCAGGATTTGGAAGTCTGTTTTTCTACAAATGGACCTTAAAAGCAAACAGTAAGTCAGTTGTCAGTGTTAAAGATTTTTTTAACCTTTATCCCAAATGCATTCTGAGTATGCATGCTCATTTTCATTTTACCACCATACCTCACAGTTAGTTCAGTACAACCACAGCCTACGACTGCAGGCATCTTAGTGACACAAACTCATGAGTTTTTCTGGAGGCACAGATAATGTCCTTGGTGGAGTTTAACCATAAAGTGCAGAGGCAAGGCTGGTTTATTTGTATAGCAACTTTCAACAATGGGGTGATTCAAACTGACATTAAACAGAAAAAGTCACTAAGACAAGATATTAAAAAACACAAGGTGATAAAGAGATATAAAGATGGGATTTTAATTAGTAAAATGAAACGGAGGATAAAAAGAAGTAAAAATGTAATCAAGCAGATTAAATTGCAGGGCAAAAATGAGAGATTTGAATGAATAGTTCCAGGTTAATTTTGATAAAAGGCAGTGGCAGATAGAAAAGGTTTAACCCCTGGAGCAGAACTCAAGTTCAAAACGACTTTCCATATTATCATCAGCATCAGCAAGTGCAGTAGATAATAGAAAGGGTACAGATCAAACATGACATAGTTGTGTGCCAATGATGCGTGACAGCATTGCTTCCCAAAAGCCACAAACTGTGTATTAAGCTACTTATGTTTCACTAAATCTACTGTATATTGTATTGACTTTAAAATACTTTTAATAAACACTCAACACTCATCAGAACCCACTTAGAGGGACACCTGGGTAGCTCACCTTGTAGAGGGTGCGCCCATATACAGAGGTGTACTCCTCGACTCAGCGGCCGCGGGTTCAACTCCGACCTACGGCCCTTTGCTGCATGTCATTCCCCCCTCTCTCCCCACCTTCATGTCTTCAGCTGTCGTATACAAATAAAGGCCCAAAATGCCCCCCCCTCCCAAAAAAAACCTTAGAAACACCTCTATGTCTTTCACAATAGCCCAAATCTGGAGCCTCTTATTTGGGCTGAAAACGTTATGGACTGTTGAATGGAAGTCTACATCACATGTCTTAAGCCTGGTTCACACGGCAGGATAATTAGGCCGATTTTAGCCCCGATTCACCCCTTCCAACAACCTTAAGGATGCTCCGATTATCGTAAAATAATCTGATCAGATATTCCTGCCATGTGTGGTGTGTTAAGACTGCTCTCGTCTGCTCGGAAGGACGTCGGGACCGCTCCCATCTCAAATCGGGGATATCCAACATGTTGGATTTTTTTGGCCCGATTTCTCCTCGTGTGTGGTGTCCCCCGGGGACAAACGAGCACGCAGCCTGTGGACTGTGGCGTGTAGCCAATCAGAAAGCGAGGTGACGAGGCGGCGAGGAAAGCACCGGGAAACAAAATCAAAACAGCCGGCGGCATGGCGCACCAGAAAGTCCGGTGGACGTCGGAGATAAGCATAGCAAGTATAGTCCATGCTCGCGTTGTCTCCACTTCTTTGACCATCGCCTTTCCTTTTGATAACGTTTTTTTTTCGGTTAAAAACAAACTACAAACTATCGCCACTGCATCCTCTTCGTCTGCCATGATTGTTTACTCTGAAGTCACGTTTGATCTCGAGGGATTTTGCGAGATTTCCCGTCTGACCTGGGAATGCTCGGGAGTCAAATCGGTTCGTGTGTGATGTGTTGAGTTTGCCGTGTGCTGCGCACCACACACTATACGACCAAAACTGTTAGACCCGTGATCCTCTCAGGATTGGAAAATCGGCCGACAATTTTAAAATCGTCCCGTGTGAACCAGGCTTTAGCTGATAAATTGCATCATCTGCTTGAAGGCAGGCCTGTCTGAGCTCAGTGTTTTAAGCTCCTGTAGCAAGCCTGCTGTAAATACAAGGCTGCTTTTCTCAACGTCAATGATTGACTAGAGACAACATTTACATACAAATAAAGATATCAACAAATGTCCGCCTATCCATCCACAAAGTTTCTTAACCTACTTATATTCTAAAACTCATTATATATTTAAGGGACCACAATAATCTATCAGAAAATGAAATTTTATAACAAGGTGTCTTTTTTTTATTACTTGTTGATGATGAGCAGATATATGCATATATGTGCGGAAAGGAAGTTTATTTGTATGGCACCTTTCAAACACAGAGGCAATTCAAAGTGCTTTGGATAAAGGTGAAAATCTGCATTAGAACATCTAAAAGCAATTTAAAACATTTTATTTAAAATGTATACACAAGATAAAAAAGAAAAAAAGACTCAATACAAATGGGCCCAAAATAAATGACTTGAAATACAGTACATTACATTGTGGTTCAATGCAGTGAGGAAATGTTACTGCCATTAATCCAACTCATTTTTATTTTTTTAATTTACAGTAAGACAGAAAGACATGAAAACATTTGTCCCTCTAAAAACATTCAATAACATGATTCAGAAACAAATGGATTTGTGTGTCTGTGTCCTCAAAGTGTAGAGAAAGCTTGTAAACAATGTTTCTAAGCTTATTATAGAGGTTATCAAGAGGTTACTCTATGTGGTCTAGCTATGTGTCAAACCCTTTAATGACACCGCTGTTTATCTAGAGACTGACAGAGTCTCTGGGATAAAAAGAGGATTTCAGATTGATCCCTAGTTGTTTCATAACTCTGCTCAACACTGTTGTTGTGTAAGGTCACAGGGTGTGTCAGTCAGCCGAAGATCGTGGGGACACTGCGTCTGTGTGTGTGTGTGTGTGTGTGTGTGTGTGTGTGTGTGTGTGCGTGCGTGCGTGCGTGCGTGCGTGTGAGTGTGAGTGTGTGTGTGTCTGTGTGTGCGTGTGACACATAGACCACATGCTGGTGTCCAGCCTAGAGGGCATCACAGAGTTCTGCCAGAACAAGTTGTGTTACTTGTGCTACCACACACATTGCATGTGAAAAGGTCACAGAGCTGTCCCTGGAGGAATGGCTGAGAGACCCTGTGCTGTTCATAGACTGACACTGTTTCCCACCTCCAGGGTGCAATTTGTGAAAAAAGCAGAGGGGGGGAGGGGGAGGGGGGGGGGTTGATCATGCAAAACAAATCATGCAAGAATGAAATCCTCCTTTCAATACCCCGGATATAGTGCCACTCGGCCAGCACAACGTGGTTCAACATAAAACACAGCGCTTTTAAGCCGGAGAGCAGAGTTCACTTCGCGGCAAAACAAAATATTTTCATCCAGGAAACGCTTGTTCGTTCCTTGGAAGTGTTTTAACCACAATATTTTTCCTAAAGTTAATTTAACTATGTTTTGGTGCCTAAACTTAACTGTCATCGGCACATGACGCTCACTTTTTCTGGCTAAACTCCATGGCATGGCCCCTGAAAGGTCCGTCATCAGGCGGTGCCTGTACCCGGCTCACAGCCAACTACTGGCAGCTAAACAACTGCCGCTGGTTTTATCGTTCTATGGCACTATGTGTTCATGTTACAGCGCTTTGCTTAGTTTAACTTACTTATATTTTAGGTATATAATATAGGGCCTGTGTTCTTTTGGTTAGTAGCATACATTTTGTCGTCCCCCCCCCCTGTCAAATCGCACCCTGCCCACTTCCATCGCCAACTACAATAACTGAGTTTTTGAAGGTTGTATACAAGAAATGAATGTGTTTTTTAACAGTGTTAATGCCTCCATAGAATAAAGTCTCTCGCAACCCCTAAGATTTATAAAAATGTCAGAACAGAAATAATTACTAAAATGTTAGAAATCATTACAAAAAACGTACACATTCTTTAAGCTTACATTTGTTTCGTGAGTTTTGTCAGGCTAAACACTTTTATTTGATTGCTGCCCTGTTCTGTCTACCATTCTTTTCACTTTTTTTTTTTTTACAGTCATGAGTAATATCCATGGTGTATTGCATTATGTCCATGAAGATGATAGCATCCTACATCAGTGGTTCCCAAACATTTTGGTTTGTGACCTCTTAAAATGAACCATTATCTACTTTCATTTTAAACCTTATTTTTAGAGGCCTAAAGAGATACATTTCCCCAGTAAAAACAATCATATCAAATAATCATATCTTCTTTAGCAGACTTTTTTTTCTGATCCTTTCCCTGGTGATTATCTCACAACCCCCTGAGATTTGTCCTGTGACCCCTTATAGGGATCCTGACAACTAGTTTTGGAATCACTGTCCGACATCACCACGCTTAAACATCAAGCAGTTCTTATATACATGCTTGTATACATGCATTTTTAAGTACTGTGTATTTCTACTGTGGAAGTACCAAACTCAAGCAGAAACACTACTGTTCTGACTCATCTTTTAAAGTTGACCACATGAGATGTAATAATTTAATAATCTGACTGACTCATCTTTTTTTCACTGGAGTAAATACTGTAGTTCAGTGTTCAATGTCCCTTTTCTTCTATTTTGGTTTGTCTTTTGAATAAATCCGGACAGTTTTCCCCAAAAAGCCTCCCTCAACCTGGTGCAAAACACTTAATTCTAAGAAATAATGTAATAATTGTATTCTTTTCATGACATGGCAAGTCCTACATTCGAGTTTTATTTGAAAAAAGTAGCTATTTTCTTTTTTTCTTTTTAGTACAGCTAGATTTCTTGTTGATGGCAATGACCTGAGTCTGAACTTTGAGCACAGCTCCAAGTAAATTGGCCCAGGCAAGGGTCAAAAGCTTGTCAATATCCCTTGTTACACCCAGGCCCCTAATCTAAAGAGGATTAGTCTACGGCTGGAAAGTCATGTCTCTATCTCTCAAATGTTACAGGCGGGTGCCTGGTTAGCTCACCTGGTAAAGCGGGCGTCCATATATAGAGGGTTTACTCCTCGACGCAGCAGCCGCGGGTTCGACTCCAACCTGCAGCCCCTTGCTGCATGTCATTCCCCTTCTCTCTCCCCTTTCAATTCTAAGATGTCCTATCCAAATAAAAAGGCAACAAACAATGCTACAGGCTTAACACTGCTAAATCATCCAAGATTGATTCCCTAAATTTTACACTATCAGTTACAGTCAGTGTACCCTTAGGTCATGACAGGTGGTGGCGTCCCGGAGCCGCGACATTGGAAACCAATGCCATGGAGACCAGGCAGTGGACTCCGACCATGGGTGAAGACTGACAGGTGGTCAGTAGTGGGGGGATGGGGTTTCACCTCTAGGGCCAAATAGAGGTCAGTTTTTCCAAGTTCCAAATTCGATATGATTCACAATTTTTTTTTAACAGAATTAAATGACTGAAAAACATTCCTTTGTTTATATAAACTGTGCAAAACAGTTATCTTAAATAACAAAAAAATAAATAAAAAATGAAAGAAAGGCTTGTTTATTGCTAAGGCCATATGGTTAAATGTAATTGTAATAACAATAATTTATAACAACAACTTTTTTCACCAGTTGTTTGCTGTTTAACAACAAAAAGAAGAAACTAGATGGCTGAAAGGGCATTTTACAACATGGAACGCAACACAAGCTTACAGAGCAAGACACAAACGCAACACTCACAGTCCCAGCAGTGTACATGCTGCCAAAAGTGCTGCTAGTCTCCTCTGTGTCTTTAGCTGCAGACTGTTGTACAGTGTTGGAATCCTTTCCAGTGAAATACAGTCACACTTTACACCGTTTAGCTGTCAGCATTTTAACCGTGTTTAAGATAAATAACGTTACTAGCTAACAGTAGGCTAACGTTACCTGCTGTATTTTAACTAGCGTCACGCCTTAGTATGTTCAACCATTTAAATTGATCATTGAAATTGATGAATGATTGACTTTTATCTTCACCCTTTAACATAATCTTTAGTGGATTTGATGTATTAATGTGGTTTAATTTGAATTGATCTCTTTGTCAGTGTATCATTACTGATTTTACGTTCCTCTCAGATTCAGCTGTGGATAAACTAAAATTCCTCATATGAAATTATTTGAAAGTTAGAAATGATACACACACATGCTGAATAACTTGTCAGCAAGTGTGTGTATCATCTCTTCCTCTAAGGAAGTACCATTTGCACATGCTCATTGTTTTGGGTGCGTTACACATAGAGGAACAGCACTTAACAGCTTAATGAGCAAAGCGTCTATCAGAATCCACAGTGGCATATCCTGTTCCCTGCTTATGGGTAAGAGTTGTGAGTGTGTCCCTTAATTTACCTGTTTATTTTTACCCCTAACCTTAATCCGGAGTGTCCTTCACTGCTGCGAGTGTGGCTTCATGCAGAGTGACAATCTGTAGGTGGAGAGAAAGTAGTTTGGGAAAGAGCCAGACTGAGTTTTGATCTACCCCTTCTCAGAGAATAGTATTTCTCAAAGACTGAATAATTATTGTTGCCTATTCCACAGAGATAGAGCAAAGATTATCTGGTACCCAGTGTGCTAACTTTTTTTAGTCATCCAACAAAGGCCCTCAGTTTGTAGAGCTCATGCCTTTGTAGCTCACAGAGAGTCAGTGGCTAGTCTATATCCTTGACGTTCCACTTCCGGGATTGCTCCGTTGCCGACTGAAATTCCGCCGGATATCACTCATTTAGGCCGGATATCTGTTGCCTTGGGCTACCTTTGTGTTGGAATTTTATACCCCGGTCGATTTATGAGGACTATATGGTTAACCTTTTCTCAGATCTCTGCAAGGTAAATCCAGACAGCTAACTATTTCTCCAATCTGAGTTTTCTGTTGCACGACTAAAACAACTTTTGAAAGTACACGTTTCACCAAAACAAGTTCCTTCCAGAGGCTATTTTGCAGCGGCACCGCTGCTTTTCCCGATGCCTACCACCGCCCAAGACAATTGTGATTGGTTTAAAGAAATGCCAATAAACCAGACCACGTTTTTTTTCCCATCCCGGAATGCTGTGTGCACTAGCCAGACCTTCCTCCACCGCAGGGCTGCAAAGCGAGACTAGTCAGTCGCTAACACTGAAAACACACAAAGCCTGCAACATGAGTACACGCATTGCTAATACTGTCCATACACAATCTGTGTAATTAAGAACAATTGTTCACAGATTGTGTACACACACACACACACACACACACACACACACACACACAAATTACCACAGCTGTGACCTCACACGTCCGGGTCAGTGATTCCCACAAAATGGACAAAAAGAAACTTGTCCTGGAATCTCGCAAGCTCCCAATTACTCTGCACTGAGCTCCCTGGGCAGACAATGCTGCAGGTGAGAAGTTGGACGGGGCCCTGTCACAGCTTGGCAGATGCACAATGAAGCCCTATGACAGTGCCTGGATTGGCTGCAAGCCCGTTTACAGATGAAGTACCAGGGTAGAACTTCTTTTGAAAACAGGGTTTTCAAGATGAGATGTCTTTATTAACGGAGTTTTGTCACAAGCTTATTCCACTGTGTTTGTGAGCAAGATAGTTAAGATGGTTCCACTTCATTTATGCTTTGACAGACTTCTGACAGTGTAAAGGCCCTTACACTCCAAGTCGATGGCCGACTGTGGCGTCGCCTCACGTCGGCCCTCGTCGCCCCTTGTCTGGGCCAGCACTGGAACACACCGCAGAGACTACAGCCGACGGCCAAGTACCAAGTAAGTTCTGCGCCTGCGTGAGAGAAAATAACTCTCCATACCAGCAGGCGGCGGTAATTTATTCATCATTCAACAAGGGAAAACGGATAATATTGCTATGATACCCACAACAAACAGCGTTTACTCAAGCAGCGGCAGAACCCAGCAGAGCCTACGGTCCCTCTGCTTCACTCCCTGCCGGGAAGACAGCAGACAGTGGGAGATGGCTAACCAGACTGTGCCTCTCCCTGGCTGTCATCCATTCTCTCAGCAAAGATGTCTCCCTACAGTGGGAGCGGAGCGGAGGGACCGAATGGCTAGCTAACGTTAGCTTGCTAATTTCATGTAATTTCCACCCAACATGCCTTCATCATACACCGGTTACCGAAAATAAGCCAAACAAACATGTCACTTATCTGGTGATATCAATGTGCTTTCCTACAATGTGACATGAGCGTGTGAATTAAACATTAAGTTGTTACATTTTAACTTATTTAGAGGTTGGCCAGCTGGCTAGAAAGCTAGCTTGATTGCTTTTGCTAGGGGGTTAATTTTTTAGTGGTGCAGAGGGTGCAGAGAGAGAGAGGTCTATTACGGTCTTTATATTAAATATCACGTTATAGGATATTAGTTTATTAACGTTACTTTATGGACATAATGTGCAAAAATAGTTATTCCAATCGTTTGAACTGGTGTGTTTTTTAGAACAAACATTCAAACGTCATTTTTGACCAGTTTTGACAGCTCTTATGTTGGATTGATCATAAGAGATGAAAATGAGAAAAGTCTTGTGTGTGCCTGTCACAGTCTGTTGTTTGTTTTCTTCACTCTCATTTTCAAGCTGAACATGCAGTTTAGTCATAGTGCATGCCTTTATGAAAAATAAAATACTTTATTTTTGTGTAACTTTAAACTTCAGTTTTATTATCTGCCATGCAGATTTGCTCCAAAAAAAGCACTATTTTACCACAAAACCAGGCAGCTCTTATGTATGTAATCATGAATACAATAGTGCATGGTATTTCTAACTCATTTTAGGTTGTACACTTTTAATGAAACATCCAAAACAGATTGTTGCATAAAACTTATGTGAGCATTTTTGGATCTTCCACCTCTATGGTTACGGTCTGGTTAAATTAAGACAAACACAGCTAGTTGGTTATGTTTAGGAAAAGATTGCCTTCTTGGTCAACACAAACCAATGATGACATTTAGGAGAGACCGCCCAGGAACGTTGTAACAAAGGGAGGGTTTTAACAGCACCACTTGCACCAAGAAGGGATGACCTTAAGAGTCATGAGATTAATGTAATGTATTACCACTTCCTTCCTTCCTGGAATGTGAAATCTCATAACTGTGTGACGAAGTATGCAGATTTCACAGCCAAAGCACTGATTTTCGGGTATGAAAGTAATTTTTTGAATACTGAATTCAGATACTGTTAAAGTTAGAATGATGTTACTTGTATTAGATTAAAGAGTAGTCTCTTCGGTAAAATGTGAGGTATTTAATCTATGCCCATTTTTAAACCACCATGCTGCTACAGCTAGCTAAACAATAGCTGTGTTTTCATTTAATTGTCAAGTGAATTTTAAGCAAACTTTTGAACCACTTTTAATTCTTCATTCTTATTGTTACAACTAACCCCAGGATGTGTTAAAACTCACCCTGGTAGTGTGAGAGATTTTGTAACAATGGAATACAATGTATTTGACATAAATTGAATAATCTGTGATATTGCTGGAGATGTTGAAAACATTGCTATTTGTAGTAGATGAATAAGGGTACTTTGTACAGAAATTTCAGGGAGTTACCGTATAGGTGCTGAGACAAAAAAAGTTACAACCCTAGGTGATGGTAGACAAACTGCAGTCTCTAGTACTTGTATCAAAATCACAAACAAGTAGTTTGGAGAATGGGGTGAATTAATATTAAGTGAATAAATAAAAGTAACATTTTGTCAATACAAATTTGAAACCATATTAAGTTAAATTTAACATATGAATTACATTTTATCCAATTCTGGAAGGAAAATCTAATACCATAATATATTGAGTAGAATTTATTTTGAATTTATGAGGTAAAACCTAAGTGGAAGGAAACTGATGGGACTTCGCCATTAAAGCTAGAAGACTCAAGAAAGTTGGGTAGAGGTGAAATGAGGGAGAGAGAAGAGAGAAGCAAAGCAAGGGAAGAGGATGGCTAATGTAGGAACGCTGTCTTTAGGAAACAGAAGAGCGGAATGTGCTGCAGAGAACAGCTAAGGTCAACAACAGAGCCCTGCATTGATTCCACATATGTGGTAAGGTTAAAAAACTATCATGGGACCTTTGCCCCTGGGCAGTTTCCAATCATTCTGTTTCTCATAATCTGTGGAAAACCTTTCTGCTTTTCACAGTTCAATGATCACTTGTCTCTGCAGCAATTACTGTGCCCTCTTTGTCACCTGGACAGTTCAATGCCATGTACAAGTGATCTAATGTGATTTAGTTTTCCCATTGCTTTAAGCAAACTGAATATTTAAACTACTGCAGGACGATTATATTCACGTTGAATTGATTAGATGCAAGCAACCTAATACAGAGTTGTAAAAGAAGATAATTAATATGCCTTTAGCCTCTTTCACACATAGTTACCAGTAAGGCCAAGGTTATCCCAGTTACCAGGATAACCTACCAGGCACCACTAGTGATTTTCACTATTCACACATGCACTATATTCAGGAACATTTCCATCTTGCACATTTTCACACATGCCATGGCAATGCCGGAATAGATGGGGCAAAGGACAGTCCAGCAGATGGCGCTAATGCAACATTTATGGATGCCAACTGCCATAAAACTCAACAGAAGAAGAAGAAGATGTATGCCGTATTACAGTATGTGTACACGGTGGAGGATGTCTATTATTTTCAGGAACATGGCAGGCAGGGAGCTGTTTTTGTCTGGTGCCAAAGTTCTTGAAATGTATATTCAAGTTTGGAAAACAAGTAATTTTTTTTGTCTTGTCTCAACCTGACTGTATAATTGGCGGCTGTCAAAATGAGCTGCGGAGCAAAAGCCCAACCGGAAAGGCCAGACACTTACCTAAGGCGCACAGTCCCAGTCATCAAACACACCTAAACCACGCCCGTAGCTGCTCATAGGATGCTCATTGGTCAAACCGCTGGTTATTCTACAAGATGGATTTTCGTATGATATGTGATCCTACGATTCTCATGTGATCTCATGAAAATTTAGCTGCCGTGCAAGATAAGCTAGACACAGCCGTGGTGCGTTTACAGTGTAATTGGTAACACAAGTTTTCTCGTGAGTTTAACCGGTGGGAAAATGTCCTCCCCTCATTGATTTGTAAACCAAAGCAGCTAAAACTGAGCTTTATGGAAACCAACACACAGTGAAACCTAACTGATAGGTTGTGGGTATATACTGACATTGCGGCCAAGCATAAAGTACTTTTAATGTCGAAACAGCCGATACATGTCCTTTATATTGTTGGATGTGTTAACAGTCAGTTGGGAACCAATTATGATGGCCCCCTTCTGCACACAACACTCAATTGATAAACCCCGGGGGCCATGTGAAGATGACTTAGTGGGTCAAATCCAGCCTGCAGATAGTGAGAGAGATGCACTAACACGCGCACACACACAACATGTAGCGCATACACAAAGTGGAAGCAGACGGCGCTAAAAATAAACCATCTGAAATATTTAACTTACTGACCCAGAAAACAGCCTCAGTGTAATATGTTTGCACAAGCAGAGGACACCACAGCGACAGAGCCATGATATCATTAGGGATGACGGTAGCTCTTAATAAAATGCATGCTACATGCAGTGCCGTCTGCTGCAGGTTAATGCATCAAAGTCACACGCAAATAAATCATGTGTTTTATTTGTTAAGCCAATTATATAAGGATGATAAAATCATGCAAAGAATGATTAAATTAGCTCACTTTGCATCATCTGTCTTTAAAGGGGCACTCCAGCAATTTAGTCACATGCAAATGAAGCATGTGGTCTTCACAAGAGACAGATTAATAAAAATAAAAAAGGTAAAAAATGCAAGCAATAGAATCCTGATTTTTAGTCCCTAGCTTGTATGAGTCAATTTTCAAAAACCCTGGATCGTACATTTCCCATAATGCAACCAGCAGCATCAAGTGCCACGACCTGATGACATAGAAGCAACATAGAAGCTTGTGTTGTATTTTTATTTTGCAAAATGTAGATTTAAAGTATATGTACAGTACTAACATTAATGCTACAATAAATACAACAAATTATGACTTTGTGTTCTGTGTTTTCCAAGCCCCTGGATCAAACATTTTCCAGTCCAGTGTAATTCAGTGACTCGATTTTTGAAATCCCAAACCCAGAAGTTGAATGCCATCCACCTTCAAACAAGACTAAGAGTCTACAGAGATGCTAGCAGCTCTGTGAGGCGGTAGTTAGGCACAGGGGTGCTTTGAGCTTGAAATGCTAACATCAGCATGCTAACATGCTCACACTGACAATGTTAGCATGCTGATGTTTAGCAGGTATAATGTTTACCATGTTTACAATCATAGTTCAGCGTGTCAGCATGCTAACATTAGCTAATTAGCAATAAACAAAAACTACAGCTGAGGCTGATGTAGGTATTTAGTCAAAAACCAAAACTATTGGACACATTACAATTTTGACTTGATGATGGCACTAGAAAAAAGTGAGAGGATCACCAACAATTTATTATGCGGTGAACATGAATGTGTGCACTAAATACCATGGCAATCAATCCAAAAGTTGTTGAGACATTTCGCTTAAAGCCACAACTGTGAAACGCGTCCTGCCGCTAGGGAATCATTTCAAGGGATCATCAAAGTCAGTATGCTTAATCACCGGGCAACCATGCATATCTGTACCAAATTTCATGGCAATCTATCCAGCAGTTGTTGAGATATGTGTTGAGATATACAGATTCAGTCTGGACCCAAACGGTGGACCAACCGACATTGCTATCCCTAGAGCCATGGCTAAAAAGACAAAATATATTTTCAGCCATCCTTGCCACAGGTTAGACCCATGAAATGTTTTTAAAAATATTCTTCTTTTTTTTTAATAATAAAACACAGATGGAGAACCGTCTGAACAACGGAGTACAAGTTTAAAACCTGCTCGGATTAAGGGTCTAGCACAGCAGCAAACACACAAATCAGGCAAATAGGTCTCATCAAGCAAAATCAAAAATGGTTTCCACACCTTCAAGAAGCAACCCTGTGAATTCCCCCTGCCAAAATAAATCTGTTCCATCCTAGCCATGGAAAGCATTTCATTGAGCCACCTCTTATTTAAAGTTATTCTTGATGGTACATCTTGGTGGGGTCTCATTTGAAAAATATCTTTAATCTCACTGGGCCTGTCCTGTGAAAAGTTCATTAGAAGAATCAAGTCAAATGAAGTAAGAGTCAAAGTTCTTCAGTGACCCCAAACGTGCCCTTCTTTGGTTAGCCAGGTTGACGAAGAGGACATGATGATTGGCATGGCCTCCTGTCCTGCTTGCAGCTAAACAGCCATGTCCATATTCAGCAATGATATTGGCCTTTAACCCCCAGTCTAGATGTCATTACCATTTTAGAGCGTCCGGGCTGGTGCACAACACTATCAATATTAATGTTCTGTGACTGAGGCGGCTTTGGAGGAACTTTCTCCCACATCAATATTGATGGTGTTGCCATACATTGTAGTCGGGGCCCTCTTTAAGGATTTATAAGAGGAACGCCGGTGGGGGGTGGTGTCTGAATGGGAAGGGGGCCAATGCCATTTTTGGTCTGCACCTCAATGATGTACATTTTCCGGCCGTTCAGAGCAATTTCCTTGGGAGAGGGGTGACTCCAGCCCACGCTTGATGAGATCTGAGTGGAGAGGGGTTGTGCCGAGACAGATCCAATTCCCCTGCAATGCTTTGCCGGAGATGATAGTTATGGAAAAATGAACGTTTCATTTCAGGGGATCTGGGAATGCTAAATGGGGGTCTGTTGATTCTGGAGAAAGGGGTATTGCTTTTGGGACATCTTCACAAACAGCCCACTGTTGGGCCACACACGTAGACACAGATCCAATTCATTATAATATTAGCTCTGGAGATGCATTGCTCTATATATCAAATGTCTAGAGGGCGTGCTCGGTAAAGAGTTTCAGACCTGGCTCTTTTGTCATGCAAGACAAAAAAAACAAGAAGAAATTAATGAAACTCAAAATGAACTTTGGCTCTGTCTTGTTCTCATAAACTATTTGCAAAGCCTACATTGGTGGTTGATTTTTTTCAACTGCATTTGTCATGCTACATAAAATATTGTGGGTTGTGAAAGCCATGGAAACCTTAAGAAGCACTCTGTTTTCTAATGCGGTGACAGCAGCAAAAAAATTACGATTCTGTTAAAGCCATTGAATATCAGTTAGACTAGTTAAACACACATCTCTGAGCTTTTTACAAGAATGGACTGTGCAAGTTTTGCTAACAAGAAATTTTTTTTTTTTTGGCCAGCGTAACGAGCTGTAAACATGACACCGTATTACCACCTTATAAAGTAGAAATGGCACGGGTTAGCATTTCTGTCCACCTGACGAATGCAAGTCCAGTATTCACTCTCCTTTTAGCTCTATTCTGGTCTCCAACAACTCCTAATGGAAATATCCAGCTCTTTAGCTGCTAAATGCTCCACTATGTTTACCAGCTAGTTGCTAATTTTGTGTGTCTGTCATTTAACGCTGGGCAGGTTGCATACTGTGAGTTTTTTTAGAGCTCTTTTTGCTTAAAAAACAGCCAACTGCTGTGCCTGAAATTATGCTGTGGATTTTTTTCTTTTTGGCTGAGGAGAAAGACTCCATAGTCAGTCTGTTTAACATTTAGATAGAATTAAGCAACAACAGTCTCATCACATCTCATCAGGTTATTGATCCCTCAAAGACCAGTGTCAGTGTCAAGCGTACACCGTCTCTCAGAACAACTGAGAATAAACATGTTGCAGAACAGAAAGCCTCTCTGCTCTGACAAGACAAGGGTCACCGATACAACTGTCCATTCTCCTCCCCCTCCACACCCTCCCTTGCACTTTATACCCCGCTGCATTTTGATGGTGAGCCATGGTAAGTGGGACCTCTTTGGGGAGACAAAGAGTGACCTCAATTCAATCTGGCATCCCACCTATCGATCTGGGCTGCCGTATCCCCCAGAGATGGACGTCTAGCTCGCCCTTGTACTGCAAACATTCACATTTAGCAACATGACAAAACATGTCTTTTTATTAAACAAAATCCCTCCACATGTCTCGCCTCCTCCATCCAAGTCTAAATTACACCAGGCCTTTGTCCTCCCACGTAGGGCACTGTTCATCTTCGGTGGGGCCCTTTTGCTAAATTGAAAGTGTGTCATAACAAATAGAGGAGGTGTCTAGCTTAAATGCATGTGACTGGCGCCGATGTCATCTCTGTCAAAGGAGCATCCCTTGTATTTTTAACAGGGGGACTGTGACATGGACCCAGGACAATTACTGTCAGAGGACACGGGGTGATGAATCCGCTGCCTTATTGTGTTTGTCATCTCGACCTCTGGCTGGGACCTGATTGGTATGGTCGCCAACCTACAGACGGCTCAGATGGATGCATTGTTTCTGTCCTGCATGTGTAAATGTGTGCATCATAGCACTACACTACAACCTAATTGACCCTCACTTGGTTTGGTGAAGTACTCTCTTGTCATGGGGTGAAAAATGGTCATGAAATGAGTCATCCATTTAGAAACAAATACAACAACTACGCTTGCAAAAAGATCGAGAGCATAGGTTTTGTGTATTGTCTTTGAATGCAACTTTGGCTTGAATGGATTTATAATAGTATTTTTGTTTTGTGTTATATAGAGCATGTTGGGACTGGGACATTTTCTTCAATTTTTAAAGTACTTAACGCTCATTACTTTTTGGTTTTTACTTCTTTTGACATACAAATACCCAGATTTAAAACTGTTTTTTATCCAGATTTGTTTGTCCCTACACAGGTTAAAATTATTGTGTTTTCTGGTGCAAGAAGACGCTGATCAGCATATTTTACAGTGCATCAAATGACAACCCTAAACATGTTCACCTAATCTGTGGTATTATTGATTTTCATTTATTTATTATTGACTGGTCTGTTTTTTTACGATTGAAAATAAATACAAATTGTTCCAACAAAGCAAAGAATCTGCACTAAATTCCCACATTAGCGTACAATGTAGACCTACAATCATAACCATGTATTTATACTATGCAAAGTAATTTACCCACAAAGAAATGACCTGTAATTGCTGCACCTGGTTCTGATATTTACTGGCTCTGATTTGTATCTCGAAGCAACGTATTTTGCTTTTAAGGTTTATGCTGAGCCCAGTGTTTGCCATAAATGGCAGGTGTGCAAAATTGAAGTGCAAAAGTAATTCAGCTCCTGCCATTCAAAGGAACTGTGTCAGTTTGATTTACCTGTAGACATAAACATGCACACACACATGCGCGCACACACACACACACACACACACACACACACACACCTTTGGGCCACATGTGTTTTTTATATTCATATGGCGAAGGGAAAAAAAAGTGTGCCTCCAAAATGGAGGTTGAGGGGTCATAGTGTTTGGCCAGGAGTGACAGCTCTGAAATGAAGGCATAAGTCAATCGGCTACTCTTCATACACACACACAAACACACACACGGGGAGGCGGAATGGCGGTGGGCGGGTAGGATAGAGAGTGGGAGAGGCAATTGGAGGAGGGGAGGCTAGGTGTAAGGGGCATAAGGTTACCATGTGAGGGGAGTGTGTGTGTGCGTGTGCATGTGTGTGTGAGAAAGAGGAATTAGACATCATGTGTGAGAATCTAAATGCACAAACCTGTACTTGTCGATGTTTCTGTCTTTTTGGTCTCTGTCTGACTGTTAACACTGAGAGCTACCAGCAGCTATTTACCCAAACTTGAACACGCAACTATGCGCACGCACACGCACACACACACACACACACACACACACACACACACCTTGAACCCAAAGGTCAAAGACCATGTGTGTTCTTTCTCTCTGTGTGTCTCCCCCCACACACACACACACACACACACTGGGTCATGGTGTTTGCTTACTTTTCTGTCATGCACCAAGCAGGCCTGTATCAACATTTTGGCTGCATCCCAGCATGAGTGCGGGACAACCCCCCACTTGGTTTAAAATCATTGATTGATCTGCAGTATTGATTAGCACATGTGTCTATTTCCCTCATTGAATCAAAGTGCTCTTTAGAAAAAGAAATGTCTGCAAGCAAGCAGTAGAATTACTTATCTTTGATGATCTTAGGTGGAAGTGTGTTACTAGTGTATGAAATTTGAAAAAACTCTGGTTCTATGGATAGATGGGCAACTATAATCAAAAGATTGCATCACAGATTTCCACATAGATTTCAACACAGTCAAAAGAGCAGCAAGGCCCAGATCGACCACATTGGCATGTGGTAGATGCCAATCCCCTTGCGGCACATGTCGCTCATTACAGCGGCATTTGTCGGTGGCTGATGGCATACCACTGTGGTACAGCGGCATTAGCCGAACACCTGGCAGCACTGGCAAAGCAAAGTAGGCTACAATACGTCACAATTGTACACAGTACTTAAGTAAATGTATTTAGTTACATCCCACACTGCAAAACAATTCACCCTCTATAGATGGATATTTACAGCCTGTGCATCAATTACCTTTATTTAAAAAGAAAAAAAACACCTTTCTTTGTATAACCTTACAAGAATTGACGGGACAAAACAAGTACACTAAAATGACCGACAATAAATAAAAAGACCTACACCGCAGCGGGTGCAATAGGCAAACATTATGCATTTATAACAAGACCCTAACAGCAGAATAAAGCATCAGCATAGCAATCAACATAGAGATACGTCAAAGACAATGAATTCGACAGCAGCTGCAGCCCAAACAATCACATTACAGCAAAAAGAGAGTCTGCACAGTTTAACACGCCTGTTGAGCTTCTTATATACTGTCTATGCTGTTGAGTCCTCCTCTGTAGTGACTCACAATGTTTGTTATTGTAGGCTAACGTTACTTACCTGTCTGAACCACAGTCTGAAAGTCATTTTGCGAGGCGTCCCTGAGCCCCGCGATGTCCTCCACAATCTACTCCAGTTACACTTCTCTGCTCGTTCAGTCTCAATGCACAATACCACCACACCAGTCCACTCAAACTTTCTTTCCCACCTCGCTCCTCAAATAAAAAAAATTAAAAAGTTCCTCAGTGGATGCAGAAGTCAGGATCCACCAAGCGCATGTTACCATTTAGCTACACCCAGCATGCACCTGTTACTCACATATCTTAGGTGTGTTTGATTCGGGTCACTTGGCGCGCTGGCCGGGTGGTGCATTAAATCCGTGATTTCTCAGTGACCCTCATTCCCACGATAAACTGTCTCTCTATATTGTTATATGTTTAAGGATTCTTATATATAAATAACTGTATAAGGCTTATTGTTTTATTTTATTTCATTATATTCTAATTTAAATATTTGTGGCTAGTTCTATTTGTGTGTAGCATCATAGCATGGAGGGCTACAACTTACATTTCATTGTGCAATTTTGTGTTGTAAAATGACAAATAAATGAACCTTGTAATGTATATGCAACCTTTTCTTTAAACTATGTAGAGAAACAATAATCCTTAACTTAACCATAACCCATAATAACATGATCCTTAATTTTTTATTGCATTGTTCCTTTTTTGTTGTTGTTCACACTCAACATACATGTATCTCTTACAGAGTGTTACTGTTAACTTTGGGGGGAGAAGATATGTCTTCCAAGGTGCATTCCCTCAAGAAACATCCAATCACAGACCAGACTAAAGTACTCATTTTTTGTGCTACAAGACATTATATATGACAGTAAAAGACTACAGGAAACGTACTGTGAACAACAGAATTTTATTTCAATTAATGGATAATCCATATTTCCAAACAAAAGTAGAGGGGATAAAAACAAACTCATAGGAACTTTCTGTGAATTCATTTATCAACAGACAGCTTTCTAAAGGTCCCAGATGGCTTTTCCAATACCAATGTTGATACCACAGTGCCATGTTGGAAATGTGAAAATGTCAAAACAAACTTGCTTCCACCAAGGGGAAGAAAAAAAAACTTAAAATAGTCCTAAGCTAAGTCACAGTCATAAGTCCAACTGCGATAATATTGTAACATAGACTGAGGTTTTCAGAGGTTAGTGATACTTCTCTACGGTATCGCTACGATAAGCTCAAACGACATGAGTCGAGGGGGTTTTCCCTACATGACAATATCTTCAGGAAGTGGAAAAGAACTCGCATGAGGTCTAAATGAAAGTGCTGATGATAAAGCAGAAATGCCTATTCTCTCTATTGATGCATTAATAAAATCTCTGTATTTTGCATCACTTTTCTATATGTGACTTTATGTGCACATTAATCAATTTGACATCATGTGAGTCCATTTCCCCTCCTGACAGGACATAATACCTGTTATAACAGGTAACGAGAGATTATGGCACAGTCATAAGATAAATGCTCAGTGACAAAATCTTTGTTCTAAGGCAAGTACAGCTAGTTTTGTAAAATGCTCCCCCCCCAGTCCAAAAGGTCCAATATTGACAACAACATGTAAGGAGTTTTAATGGGCCTTTTTAAGTAAAAATGTAGATCAATCAAATGGCATAAGGGTAGCATGAATCTACCAGTGCTGTGATTTTACAGGAGTGAATAAGTGTAGGTTCTGACTAGGTTACAATGCAAGTGCCTAAGCTTTTTTTTCTTCTTTTTTTACAAACTCCTTCTCTCCCCCTGAGACCCAAAAACAAGTATATAGTCAAATTATAGACAAACCAAACATTAAACTTTCATCACCAACACTACCACAAAAATATCCAAACAATATGCTTTTTCCAGCTTTGGCACAGGCTGCTGATAAGTGTAAATTTTTAGTGGGTTTGTCTTTTTTGCTCTTGTACTGATATTGGCATGTCTGTCTGTCTGTCTGTCTCCCCACCCTTTGAACCTGAGCTTTACCCTAATATGCTTTAGATGAATCAACGATATACTGTACATATGGACACAATCATGACTTTTTTCTCTCCATATAAACAGTGCTAATACAAACACACATCAAAACATGTCCTCTGCAAAAGTCCAAGACATTTTTGCATTTGTCTTTTTTTTAATGGCTTCTGGCTTTCTTTTTAAAAATTGGTAAGTATACAACGGGCCTTGTGCTCTTGGTTGTAGAGTCCCATTGGCAAAGCCCTTGCTCAGTATTCACCATGCTAAGGTGCTTTTGCACAGCCTCTGTAAATGTAGGCATAGCACCAACAATAAAGCAAATGTTTTGTCTGTTGCTGCCCCTGTTTTCATGGGGTGTGAGACTGACATCTGAAGTGAGTCCAACAGACCTGCTGGTGAACTGCAATAACCCGTTCTACCAACTTGTCCATCTCGTGCCACATCTCAAATGTAGACTGCACCGTCGGCTGAGGGACCACCAAGTCTCTGAAATGGCCATGGTAAATGATTGGCTGGCTTGTGTAACCGGGACGGTAACGGATTATATCATCGACCTGGATTTGTGAGTGGAATGGTGAGAGCGATGCTTCCTCTGGGAAAGCTGAGAAGTTGAACGCAGAGAATGAAGGAAGGATGGATGGATGAGTAGTCAGATGGACATTCAGCCTGTATTTCTCCCACAGCTTCTCCTCCGTCTGTCTCTCCACCTCAGGGCCCGTTCTCGTTGTAGTGGAGGGAGATGGGTCGGTCGCGCTGCACGGTGGGCATGTAAGGCCAGTTGTAGCTGGAGCCCGAGAGCAGCATGTCACGAAGCAGTGTCTCAATGGGTGTCTTGCCTACCAGGCGAACGAAAAACAGCTGCTCGATGACCGGAGAGGAGACGATGCGCAGGGAAGGCAGGCGGAGGAGGAGGCGTCCAAAGCGGTTTGGCTGGCTGGGGTACTGGTTCCTTACATACTCCTCCAGGGCACACTGGGACTTCTCCTGGATGCTCTCCACATGGGCAACGTCTGACAGCCCCATAGCATCTAGAAGGAAGGAAGACAATGTAAAGATTTATGGTTTATCATTCTTATTATAGTGTCTGAAAGGAAACTGCAAGAAAGTAAAGAGAATCTGCAAAACATTAGCAATGACAGACTACAGGCGTCAAATGATAAATTGTCATATCTGATGTTTATCTTTGTTCCTGTTATCAGGTTGATATTGTGTCTGATAACTGAGAATTTAACTTTGATTTAACTCGTGGTGGATGTTAAGTGGGTGGCTCAATGTGAAGTCTTGACCTGGTACTGTACATGTACTTTAAATCTCATCTAGTTGATTGAAACAGATAAATGCCATCACAGTGGGGTAATCAAATGTAATAAAAAGCTGACATGAAATTTTTTCTAATTTCTAATTTCTCAAGTCAGAGAAATCTTGCTGAAACTTGAGGAAATCGAGGTTGTCACTACAGAGATACGCATCTACTACACCCCCGTGGTCTGTGTTCACAGCACACTACAGCATTTCCTTTCCCTGCAGCTGGAGGTCATGTTCTGCCTCCTGCCTCCTCACACCTCCTCAGGCCCCCGCCTTGGCAAGAGTCTCACACAACCGATAGAGTGGGTAACACTGTGTGCGATACTTTTCACACCCTGTGTGTGCAGAGGAGAGCACGGGGGATTTAGCAAAGGAGGTCAGAGATATGTGAACTCAAAACAAAGACACATTTCACATACTGTACATTCAGTGGGTGCGCTCTCTGACTCTGCCCCCTGAATGAACCCTCATTTGAAAGACGGGTTTTTTAGATGAGGGCAATGTCTTCTTAAGCACGTTCTTTTAGTCTAAAAGCGCAGGCACATATTTTTTAAACCTGTCACCTTGCATCATAGGTCCCCTTTGTCAATGACAAAGGGGACCCCTGTGTAAACCCTGCTGAGCCATAGATCCATACAACCAAAAGATTTAATTTACGTCATATCTTAACTGAGTGTGTCAAGCCCTCCCCACCCCCAGTGGCAATTATTCTCATCATTCTGAGTGAATAATTGCTCCCATTTCAGCTGTGTCCGTCCACTCGGAAGGGCAGCTGGACTGATTTTTTGTCGGGCCGCCATTTTGGGTCCTTCGTGACAAAGCCGCCACTGCCTGGTTGAGATTAGTAAAGCTGTCTGTGTGACTGAAACCACATCGCGTGCCGAAGCGACAGCTCTGTGGGCGCCCATACACGCCAAGCGTTGTGTTCTTTTGTCTGATCCTTGGGCACACACTGGGTCAGTGGGGGTGAGGGATCAGGGTGGCAGGACTGAGATGCCTGTTCTCTGATGTGCCTTGATGGGACTGTGCTTCACTGAGAGAGTGGAGGGAGGGGAATCAGAGGGAGGTGAGAGACGATTGGTGTTTGTCGTAGATTGTTAGCTCATCCTACCAGGTCTGCAGGAGTCAGGTTCATTAACAGGTCTATCAAGTGTGTGCATGTGTGCATGTCTGTCTCCATTAAATTCAAATTTCTGTGTTAATATCTGCTTGTTTTTTCGAAATGTATCGTCTTCTTTTGCCAAGACATTTGCTGTTTTCTGCACATCTGCCCACATGGAGGGAAGTCACATGGGATGCTCAGGGCTACAGGGGTTATGTAGGTCATGGCTGTGGCTGTTGCGAATCCTCCGTCTCACTGAAACCCACCATACATAATTCAACTCCCGTGGTGGGGGCCGGGGTCCCGGGCCTGGGCTGGGCTTGGGTTTGGGGAGCGTAGGGAGGAGGGGTGAATGACTGGTTTCAATAATAGATAGGATCATGAAGGAGAGGTGGCTGATGAAAGCAAGGAAGAGAGGGGAGAGGTGGATCCACAGCCACCCACATGCATGGAAGAGAGACGCTAGGTACATGCAGAGTGAATCTGACAAGCCATGCAAGGGAAAAAAAGGGGAAAGCAATAAAAAAAAAAAAATACAAGGATGAGAGACTCAGTGTTGGCTTCTTCACCATCCATTTCCCCTTGGGTCACAAAGCATGATCTCTCAGTGAAATATCCCAGGTGCGACAGTATTTTGGCTGGCACTAGAGCACAGTGACTGTTGGGATAAACCTCAACAGGGTTTGTATACATTCAGTATCAAAACAATGCCTATCTCTTGAGTTTCCTCAAGGTGTAACACAATTGTATTTTATTTAATCTTGTCTGCAGCTCAGTGGGGAGTGTGAGGGACAAGTCCCCTGTTGTTTTTTGTAAAGAGCTTTGGACGCAAACAGCCTTAAATAGACAAAAAGGTATTTTCTTTGTAATTACATCAAACGGAGAGTGGTGTAATTTAGGTGAGAAATTGCCATCATCATCATGTTAACTCAATGTCACAAAGATTTTGTTAAGAGGTAGAAAAACATGGATTGGTGGGTTCAGATAGCATGTATGTATCTATATACTTTTCTGGGTGTGTTGTAGGCTAAATAAAAAATATACTTGTCTATCAGTCTTTCCCACAAGATTTTGTGAACAACGTATTGCATGGGCAGAAACCAAAATACAGCTTAGCAAAGGAGCACTCAAAGTTAAATACCAAAGTAAAAGCTTCAGGTAAAAGCTTATGGTTAACTCCAGCAAAAGTGATTACAGTGAGGCACAAGCAGCTACTCACGGGATCAATAGCGGTCTTTTACAGTATGAGAGAGTGATCAAATTACAGTGAAATTCATGGAGGGCAGAGACCATGACTGACTGGTGGGAAGACTGTAGCAGCAGCATTTACATATGGAGCCAATCAGACAATATCTGCTGCAGCATTATTAGAGGTCACATCTCGGTCAGGCTCAGCAGAGGTGAAAAGGTTGCAGGTTAAGTACAGTTGAAGTCGGCATTGTGCGTCCGTGAGCTTAAACTGGATTCCAACACAGTAGACGGAAGAAAGGTTTGTTGGCACTAAGAAAAAATGTACAATCATGGACAGGAATTTGGTTCTCTCTTGATCAAGGATGAATGCCTGCAGGACCTTTTGGCTTCTTATTTAGTAAACAATAAAGCTGCAATGAGCCAGCTTTTTAGACATGAATACATTGCTGGCTTCATCTATAAGTTGAATGGCCGTTTGTCATGTAGACATAGGTGTCAGTTATGTAAATGTACATAACGTTTTCTAACTGATAGATTTTAAAAGCCTTAATTTGCCGCCATTTTGAGTGCAAAAGATGCTCGCCTCCTCTTCTTCTCTTCTTTTATACTGTCCAACGGTGCACAAGCATTGAATGACAAAACGTTAAGTTCGATACTCACATCAATTCCTATTTACTCACATGCTGTATGTAAAGCATTTGTCTTGCACTGCGGACATTTTTATAGACTGATCGAACATGAGAAGGATCTCCTGGACGACTTAACTTATTAAAGTTATTTTATTTTTTGTGCAAAGGAGAGGATGGTTGAGAGATGTATTACAGTGCTCTTAAAAAGGCAAAAGAAGACGCACATGTAATTAGTTTCTGTGCGTGTTTCACCTTGTGCTGCCGCAGCCTTTACGTTAATCTGATGGAATTCAGTTCAGACTCGTGGTGTGTTGAAAGTCTTGCAGAAATGTTACTAGGTCCAATCTATGTCGTAAGATTGCGGTTATGAATTTTACGTAAAAGTTACTTGAGCGCTTATTCAGACACGGCAACAGCAATATAAGGAAATTTTAGGTTGCATTTTAAGTTATTTACCGGTAATATTGTTTAAATCAATATTTATTAAATGTATTAATTATTATTTAATTCAATGTATTTTGCCCTAATAATTAAAAAATGTTATTATCTGCCGAGTTTACCTTCTTTAAATGTACAGAATAACCCTACTATTGGTCATTTCTCTAACTCAGGTTAAGCCGTTTACAAGTGCTCCCATATCCTGTGATGAAGTGTCCTTGTCGACATGAATAAACCTGTGCCAAATGTTCCCGTGCCAACGGAAGTCAGCTCACTTGCCTGCTAATTCCTCTCTTTCTGCGTGAGCAATTGTAAAGCTACTCACAGGAGACAGGTGATGATCAGAATCTACCCATAATCCTCTGTGAGTCTGAGTCTGAGTCGAGGGTAAAGAGCAAGTGAAAAGAATGCTAGTTAGTCTTAACAAGTAATTGATCATTTGATCTTTTTTTGGAGGACTTGTATTTGATTTTCTTTTACCAAAATTTGACTTATAATAATGCTACTGTTAAACTTTATTTTATTACGAACAGTTACAACTGTCTGTTTATATAATTTAACAATTTTCTTTCCCTGCAACATCAATTGCATCCTCAACCATCTGGCACGATCGCTCTTTGAATTTCCTCTCCTGTGGTTTCTCCTATTTCTCTTCCAATGTCCAAGTTTTGTCTCGTTTTCTTAGAGAGCTTAGAGAACAGTAATACTGTACCATTGATTCAACATTTTGGGGTCATAATTTTCGAATCATTTTTAAACTTTTGATTACCCAGTCTGGAGCCTTCCACCACTAGTTAAATCTTTAACATCCTGTTTCAACATTACGTGACACCATTGCCATTTCATGCAGTTTCCCTGTGACTCTCCACTGTTTATATGACACATGTGCTTCATTCGAACTCACCAGATGTGAAGAGCACGATGGACTTGAGGCAGGAATATTCAGCCGTGTCAACCTGCAGGGCCTTCAGCTTCTCTACCTGCTCTTGGAAGACACGGATGTGGTCCATGAAGGCCACCACGCGCTCTGCTGACATGGGCGATGCGTGCAGGCCTGCCGCTGCCAACAGAGGAGCCACATGAAGCGGCATGGAGCACTGGGCGGCGTTGAGGACGAAGAGCTCGCTCCATGACATGCGCAGCAGGGCCACCTAGAATACAGGTAGCATATAGTGGTTATTACAGGAAGGAAATTATTTTTACTCCTGCTCGACTTTCAGCAGAATATCTAAAAAAAACATACATTTTTAAATGACATGTGGTCCGCAGATCTGGATTTGAGATTTCTACTTTAAGACAGTTATTGTTTTTTAATCGTAAATATAAAACTAAGAATTCATTGAAATTACTAAACGTGTGTTTACAGGGTCAAATCAAATTCAAATGTATCCAATAGGAATTATGATTTTAAAAGTTACAGCACATTTGCACACCGACAAGTGCCTTTGAGTTACAGAGTCAATCTGTAATTCAATAGCACAAAAGCACATTAATTCTAAGTGTAAACGAACACGAGATGCACTAAACATCCAATAATTCAAACCACCTTTGGAAATAGTCGTAATGTGGTCACATTATCAAAGAGGAAATGCAAACTAGATAAAGAACAGGTCCGTTCATGCACAATTTCTCCCCCCAACAAGTAATATGTTAATTAAAAAGAAGGAAGCATACACAAATCAGCTTAACTGTCAAAAACTGATTGTAAGGACGAATTACTATAATGTGATGAAACCTTTGTCAGTTTTAAAAGGTCATAAAGATGGTAAAATGGGGCGGTCTGGTTAGTAGAGCGGGCGCCCATATATAGAGGTTTACTCCTCGACACAGCGGCTGCAGGTTCGACTCCGACCTGCGGCCTTTGGTGCATGTCATTCCCCTTCTCTCTCCCCTTTCAGGTCTAAACTCTCCTATACAAATAAAGGCCTGTAAAAATGCCCCAAAAAATTATCTTTATAAAAAAGATTGCAAAAGGATATGACAAGCTTCGTTATGACACACATGGATATATATAGATATATATATATATATATATCTATATATATATAGATATATATATATATATACACACACACACACACACACACACACACACAGGGGGCTTACATGGCCTGCAATCAGCATTCAATAGGTGTTTACATTATTTTGTCTACCCTGGATAATCTAGACACATACTGTATGATTTAGATGCAGTTAAGTTACAAGACACGTGTTGACTCCAGGTGTAAACAGTCTTTTGATAGCAGGTTGAAAAGAATCATGAAAAGCGGGTTTATAGAAAGCAGAGAACCACAAAGCACTTACTGAGAGAGACAGGATGCATGTATTCTACATCTTGACATGACGTTAATGATATATTAATGATATAGTGCAGCTACAGCATGACATATTTGTGAATATATATAGGTCAGGCGATTATTCCGTGCCAACACTTTACAGCTAGTATAAATCTACATGTACAGGGTTGACATCAGGTCTGTTGTGTCTGTTTCCGCCTTCAGTGAATATTAACCAAACAGATATGCAACTGATTCACAAATAAGGAAAATCATTTTTTTTAATTATTTATAGTCTCTTTTTGTTTATGAAAGCAAAGGGTGCATGTGATAAATAATGTGTTAATTGATAATACTTAATGAAACTATGATCTTTCATTGGATTACATCTTTTTTTGGTTTTGATTAAATGGAACAGGATAATTTAATTATGATTATGGCAACAAATCTTTTTTACTGGCTCAACATTTTCTATAGAAGTAGACTTGAACAGAAAAAAATGTGATGCGAAAAATGTTGCAAAGTTTTGGGTTGATATTATAAAGAAATATATATATATATATATATATATATATATATAAGAAAGGCACCCAGTATGTTATATAGTGTAGTTTCTACATTTGGAGGCCAAATCCCCTCTCCTAGTATGTGTGTGTGTGTGTGTGTGTGTGTGTGTGTGTGTGTGTGTGTGTGTGTGTGTGTGTGTGTGTGTGTGTGTGTGTGATCCTTGCATGCTTTATTGAAGGAACAATTCAACATTTTACTAAATCAATTTTCTTGTAGAGAGTTAGATGATAAAAATGATACCACTCTTATTGCTGACACTAAATATGATTAGCTACAGGCAGCAGCAAATTAGCTTGGCTTAGCACAAAGACTGGAAACATGGAGAAAAACTCTGATGAGGCCATGTACAGTAACGTCCTGGAGGACGGTAGGTTCATTTTGTTATCTTCGGCCAGAGCTAGGCTAGCTGTTTCCCCCTGTTTCCAGTCTTTATGCTAAGCTAGACTAGCCAGCTACTGGCTGTAGAGTATACCGTCCAGACATAAGTGTGGTTTCGATCTTCTCATTGAACTCTTGGCAAGAAAGTGATAAGCCTAGGGTGACCAGATTTCCCGGAACTAAAAACGGGACACTTTGCGCGTGACCGTAGTGCTCGTGCACGTACATGCTTTCGGCTTGTTAACGTGAACATGTGCCAGCCCAGGTCAGACATAGACACAGACAGATCAGACACAATTTTGCCAACAGCACATGTAGGCCTACTGCTCACAACATAATGGGGTATCTCAGTTAATATTCATGAATTTTCTTGATATGTAGCCTACATAACTAAGAAATAATATTAAAAGACATTGAGTGAGTTTCGTGTGGGATCAACTTTATTTTTCAGAATTAAAGCATTCTTTTTGAAAATGCACCCACTGAACTTGTGAAAAACTTTGTGAAAAAGTATTTTTCATTGCATGGCACTAAACGTATTATTTGGAAGTTCTGCCACAGGCTTGAACTAAAGTTATGGTAACACTTTACGGTAAGGGTACATGAATTATGAATTCATGCATGAATTAATTCATGATTTGTGCAGTACTTCATTCCTTTATATCTTATGAATCATCAGGAATTGACATGAGTTCATAGCCTCTCACTCATGACCCCATGCACATGCATGAATAACACATCAACTAAAGCATTAGGTAAGGTGGGTACATCATTATGCACAAGTTGTATTCAAATAAGAATTTGAGCAGTGATGACCACATTTCGTGATAATTCATGTACCTTTACCGTAAAGTGTTACCAGTGTTATTCTAACCAACAACACACACACACAAATGTAATCTCATTTGATAGAGCAGATAGCTTCCATATTGGAAACATGAATTCTGTATGTTAGAGGAGTGAATTTGCTCAAGAATCAATTTGTTGGCTGAAAGCCTACTGTGAAATTGCACACAGGTGTCAGCAAAATTGTCGCGTGTGACGAGTAGTGCCTTTAACGTGGGAATGGTCATGCGGTTCCTCTCGTCAGTCCATGTGTTGTTCATGAGCGAAAAGATCCGCTCAACGGGAGCATTTGTGCCCGGTAGATACATGGCGAACTGACAAAGGAGACCTACATTTTTGAACGGAATCTCCCTGCTTTTGAAATGCTCAAATTTTTCCATCGAGTGTCGCTGTGTCCATGTTCTTTCACTGTCTATTGTTAAAACGAGACAGATAAGAAGAGGCATTGTAACAATGTTTACAAATATACATTGTAATGCTGGCTGCACAGATTATGCAGACGCAGATCGCTACGATTGACTGACACACACACACACACACATTGTTAAAACCATACGCTGGACGCTTTATTAGTCTTTCTACATGGGTTTAGTTAATGATCGGGCTATAATAAGACCACGTCAGCTATGTAATCAATGACAGCCGGGACAATTTCATCGTGGTTGGTGTAAACCGGGACATTTTAGCGTCCCGACAGGCTTTTGTCAGGACTCGGGGCACGCAACTGAAAAACGGGACTGTCCCGGTCAAACCGGGACGTCTGGTCACCCTAGATAAGCCCATAATGTCAAGCTATTCCTTTGAAGTTGCTGGTCGGATATTTTAAAGTAAATTCTATTCAGTCATGAAAATCGCTGACTCACCTGATCCATGAGCTGCAGATCGGGGAAGAAAGGGATGTTCTTGGCCCACTCAACAGCACTGAAGAGCAGCCTGGCTGCCAGCTCGCAGATGTTCTCAATGCCCATCAGGTTGTTTCCCTGCATGCACTGGGCCCCGTAGCGAGATGTGGGGTAGGGCTCGGCGCGCAGCAACAGAGAAATGAAGCCGGATAGGTAGGGCTGGCCGTTGTATGGGTCGGTGCCATTGGTCAGGTACTGTCCTGGGCTGCTCTGGGAGTTCGATGTACGTCCTCGTTGTACAGCTGATGGAAAACAAGACAGGTGAAGATGAGAATTCGGACGCGTTAATGTGAACTTTTAATCAATGAAAATGTGACATTTGTTAGTGGTTGTGTTTTGTCTTCATCTCAGTCCAACTTTTAACAGTAAATATCTGTCATCAGGTTGTTATTACACTTTTATGCTTTAGGAGGCCGGCTTTACACCTAAACCTGAACTACATCCAAACGGCCTCTGCACAGCCTGTATGTAAAGCCAAGTAATCCTAAAAGCCTGCAGGAGACGCCGAAGGGAGAGGAGACGAAGACAGAAAAGAAGGAGTGAAATTGGGCATGTCAAATGTGTCGGGTGGGGGGTTTGCAGAATGGGGTCAAAGGGGCAAAAAGTGTGGAGACGGGAACATTTCTCCTACTCCTAAATATGTCAGCGCTTGCCTTTTCAGTGGAGCGGTGGAAAGTGGCCAGGCCAAGGCCATTTTGCACTGCTGTTGTGCATCAACGAGTAATGACAAGCAGCAGCTGGTAAAGATATAACGCTTCTTCACACCTACATATGTTATGCACCCGCATATTCATACACACATGCCCGCACCACACAAATACATACGGTACGATGCCCCCCCTCTCTCTGCTGGCAAATGGCTCAGGCTGAGGCAAAAAGGGCACGCAGAGGCCAAGCTCTTGTGCACACACACTCACACACACACACACACACACACACACACACACACACACAGGCGCCTGACGTGTGAGGGGAAAAATGAGGTAAAAGGGTGAAATGGCGAGATAAGATGAAGAGGAAGAGGTGATACGTTGAGAAAAGGGAGATTGAGGGCAGAGAGAGGGGAAAGACAGAAAAGGTGCAGAGTTCAATGTATTTGAATGTAGTCTGAGATGAGGCTTCAGATAGGGAGCAATGGTTTACATAAAGAGACAGGTGGAAGCAGGAGGTGGAGAGAGGGGTGTAATAAAAGGGAGGAGGAGGGGTTTGGAAAATGCTTTTCAACTTTGCATCACCTGTCACCTCACACACAGCAGCTGTGTCAATTGAACGCGGACGTGGCACGTCTGAAAAACGAGAGGTCAAAACACTCAAGAGTGTTATAAAAATGCCTTTAATTCTAGCCTGTCCTCTGAGCAGAAAAAAATACCTCTGCACAAAAGGTGTTGACCTCAAACGACTGATTTTCCCTGTGAACTTGTGTCAACCCGCGTGTTCCCAGAAAAGAATGCGGTCTCCTTTGGCAAACAGCACAGTCTTGCTGGGCTGATCTATGAAGAGGTGTTGCCTGTCACAAAGATGTTGCACAATGGGACATTCCTTGTCACTGGCACTCCAGCCGCTCTCGTCTTGCTTTGCAAAGGCCGGCTGTCAGATTAGCCCCACATGTCTGTCTTTGCAGGGTTTGAAAAATGAAACACCGCCGTGAGCAGCAGGGGTGAAAGTAGAGCAAGGCACTGCAATTTCCACAAAGATTACCTGGCCAAATATGTTTTCAGTCACTCTGAGGTGCTTTGAGTGTGAAGTGAAAGACTGCTAAATCATACAGTGCTGCTGCTGTCACTCAGAGAAGTTATTGTAATGCAGGTTAGTGAAAGACTCGACAAGTCCTCCAAATTAACGTCAAACAATTTGTTTGTAACTGCCTGTTATAAGAATAAATCTGTTTCATTGTCTGACAATGCTATGGCTTTAGGCACAGAAACATTGTGGTTAGGGTTGGGGAATCATTGTAGTTTTGGTTCAAAGAAGCACTTAGTTAAAGCAGCCATATTATGCTCATTTTCAGGTTCATAATTGTATTTTAAGGTTGTACCAGAATAGGTTTACATGGTTTAATTTTCAAAAAACACCATATTTTTGTTGTACTGCAGTGCTCTCTCTCACTGCTGCAGATCCTCTTTTCAGCTGGTCTCTGTTTTAGCTACAAAGTGAGACCTCTTTTCTTCTTCTGTACTATCTTTGATTGCACTTGCACATGCCCAGTAGCTCAGATGTAGATCATGTCATGTCAGCTAGCTCCATAGACAGTAAAAGAAAGGCTGTTTCTACAACTTCGGTCAGTTACAAGGCAGGATTAGCTGGGAGACTTCTAAATGAGGGCGCACATGTAAGTAGTTCTTTTGTAGATTATGGTGAACTTGTGTGTGTTGTAGCAGTGCTTTGCTATTGAGAACGAGGTAGCATGCTAGCGTTAGCATGCTAACACTACGAGCTAATGGTTGCGGTTAGCCTGCTCGTTTCGGCTTGTGACGTCACAAGCTGTGCCGATTTTGAACAGCTCACCCAGAGACTGAAGGCAGGACACATTCAGAAACTGTATCTCACTCAAAACAGCATGGATGGATTTTTTTCAAAGTTTGTATGTGTGTGGAAGCGCCAGAGACACAACATAACACCCCAAATCCCAGAAAAAGTGATTTTTTCATAATATGGGCACTTTAAGGCTTGAACTTGTGTCATTTTGGAGCACTTTCTAAAAGGATCGATTCTGTTCTGTTCCCTGAGAGGACAGTCTTGAAAGACTCTACCGTGACATATCTAAGTCAGATCACTTCCATAACCTAGAACTGTCACTCTGCCCTGGCTTGTTAATTTCATCTAAAAAAAATCTGGGGTGAGCAACCTGGCTTTTGGGCTTCTCAATAATGCATTGTCCCTAACCTTGATGGGGAATATATCAAATTCTTCAAAATTCAATGACGTTCCACAAATTCCACAACCTGTTGGGACCCTGCTGCCTCTCACGCCTCTGATATGTGAAATCACAGTTAGGAATCTGCTCTCATATTGATTAGTGGTTAATCCTGCAGATTGTGGCGCATCTACTTGATCCACTTGACTTTTCAAAAGCCTCATTGTGGGGGGTCACTCATGGCTGAGAGGCAGAGCACTTGAGTACTTCTGACTGAGACACATCACTCTCTGTTTTTCCTCGCCTACAGCTGGCTGGACGAGACTGAGGAGCAGAGAGAAAGAAAAGGGAAAGAGGGGGTAATTATGGAAATGTCCAAAGGAATAGAGAGAAAGACGGACAAGCGTAGAGGCAGAGAGCTGTATTATTTTGACATAGAGGAGGGGAGCAAGAGAGCGAGAGAGACAGAAATGACATTAGTAAAAAACAGATGCCTGAGGATAAGACAAAAAAGGAAAGCAGGGTCAGAGATAAAGAATAAAGAAGGGGGATGGGAGTATAAAGTCCGATAGATTTGGGTGTCTGCCATAAGCTGTGTCCTGCTTTTTAATTGGTGCACTGTGGGTGAGCTTAATGCTATTAACTGAGCTCGTCATCAGACAACAAGAGGGGAAGAAAACTTGAAATCTTAACGATATACAACGTCCTTCTTCCTGGCAAACACAAATATTTTGATTCCAAATTGAGGGCAGAAAAAGCACAAAAAAAGAGCTACAAATCCCTAAAACCCAAAGCAAAACTGCTTCCCGTGTACATAGGTAGGGCAAAAAAATTAGGGCAGGAGAACGAGGGAGAGGAGGAAAGTGCATGCAAACAGAGGTATCTTGGGACATTTCAGCTGTGACTTTTAAAAAGCCACTTCAGCAAACGGCAGCTGGCAGAGTGCACAGTTTGCTGCCTGGCTGCCCTGGATTAGCCTCTGGGTCAGACTGTTAGTGGAATTACAGCAGCTAAATACAATTAAGGCCTATCAACATTTGGACTCAAAGGTCACGGTGCCGGGGCAACACAGACGCATTATAGATTTGGCTCAGACAATTGTGTTCAATGAGTAGATTTTCCATTTCTAAAGCTTCCAACGGCGAGCGGAAAATAAACACGTTACCCTGCATGAAGCTGTGCCTGACGTCACCACTTCCCACAGCGTGCATATGTGCTTTTGTGTATGAGAGAGGTTTACAACACTAGAAACATTCTGCAATCCTGCAATCAAAAGAACATCAAAACACATGGTTGTAAAGCTAAAAAAAAAACACATTTTGGAAGATAAAAGAAATATATAATTTCATATGTGTCAGTGCCTATATGTGTGTGCCACTGTAAGCCTGTGTAGATGTACGTGGGTGTGCTCCAGCTCAGAGGGCAGTGTGTGATGTGACACCAAGGTAATATCCCTGCTGCTCTCACAGTTTTATTTTGGCTTTGAGCTTTGACCTGCAGGTCACTGCTCTGCAGCAGGGCAAAGCTCCCAACGAGAGTCAGATAGGAGGCAGAGAGGAGCTAATGTGTAAACCAGGAGAGTTAGAGATAAAGAGACAAACAACGGGATTTTACTGAGCAGAAAGAGTTATGGAACTATACTCTCATATACAATCTGTCAATCAAACAGCGGGCAGTTCTGTGATGCTCTCTTTTGTTGGAGCCTTTGTGGTTGGCTGACACTGCTCTAGGGGGGTCACTAGACTGTTAATAAGATGCATAACTTTGTACTTGCCTATGAACATGATAGGTACATATACTGTGGACTGTGGCTTCACACAGTCTGGTTGAGTGCATGGTCCACAGTATTTGTCCCGTTGCATGCTATTGTGCAAGAGCAAGTTCTTCTTCTGTTTATTCTACAGAAACATTTTGTGCTGCCAGAAAAACAATGGTCAAAACAATTAGTTGAGCATTTACAACACATTTCACAACGGTTATCCATTAAAGCTGAAACAGATCACAGGACTACTTTACAGGGCTTTTTAGCGTATTTCAGCTTATTGTTTTAGTTTTCCGGCCAATAAACTTTACTGTTTTGGTTTACTCTCGCTGCTCTTAAAAAAGCTTTAAAAAACCACTGTATGCTACCTGCTCAGCACCAAACAGACACATAGTGGAGCATTTAGCAGCTACAGAGAAAGATGTGTCCGTCAGGAGTTAGTGGAAATATCAACTTTATAAAGACATATGTCAGTGTTGTGTTTACAAGTTGTTTCTGCTGCCGCCCAAGTGGTGAAAAAAAATCTGTTTAAAGATACTGTTACAATCAGAATCAGAAAAGCTTTATTGCCAAGTACATTTTTTACACATACAAGGAATTTGTTTTGGTGTTGTAGGTGCATGTCTTGATACTAGTTGCTAATATAAAAGTAAGTGAATGCTGGTTTGTGTATCTTTGAGAAGAAAACATTGAAAGTGTCAGTGTTTACAACCTAAATGGAACAAAAGGTGCTCGATAGTGCAGGAGTACGGTGGCCGAGACAGTTCAACACAAATACAAAAGCCACAACACAAATACAAAAGCCACAACACAAATACAAAAGCTACAACACAAACACAAAAGCCACAACACAAATACAAAAGCTACAACACAAATACAAAAGCCACAACACAAACACAAAAGCTACAACATAAACACAAAAGCTACAACACAAACACAAAAGCTACAACACAAACGCCACAACACAAATACATAAGCAACAACGGAAGTGAGCATGTTGTTGACAGACAGAGCTGGCAGATGAGCAGGAGGAAAGTTCTTGCACGTTTGAGAAGTAAGTGAAACATGGTTCCTTGCTAATTATGATTAATGTGGCTATGTGATTGTCACAAATAAGCAATGTTGTTCAATATATTTTTTATTTTCATATGCATGTACTCTGCCATTTAGACTACGAGGCTACAGCTATAACATTATCTAAATGGCGCCCAGCGTCTTTTAACACGCGAGTGCTACGTTTAAAGTCTATAGTTTGTCATGTTTAGTGAAGCTGTTTAAATCACACAAATATTATATTCGTAGCCTAAATGGCAGTGTACATACATATGAAAATAAAAAAGATATTGAATAACATTGCTTATTTGTGACAATCACATAGTGACATAATTAGCAAGGAACCATGTTTCACTTACTTCTCAAACATACAAGAACTTTCCTCCTGCTCATCCGCCAGCTCCGTTTGTCAACAACATGCTCACTTCCATTGTCACTCACTTTCGTTGTCACTTATGTATTTGTGTTGTGGCTTTTGCGTTTGTGTTGTGACTTTTGTGTTTGTGTTGTGGCTTTTGCATATGTGTTGTGGCTTTTGGGTATGTGTTGTGGCTTTTGGGTATGTGTTGTGGCTTTTGGGTATGTGTTGTGGCTTTTGGGTTTGTGTTGTGGCTTTTGGGTATGTGTTGTGGCTTTTGGGTTTGTGTTGTGGCTTTTGGGTTTGTGTTGTGGCTTTTGGGTTTGTGTTGTGGCTTTTGCATTTGTGCTGAACTGTCTCAGCCACCGTACAGGAGGGCCTGCTAAAAATTGTTAGTTGTTGTGCCCCACTGAAGAAAAACACATCATCAAATTAGAGAAAGAAATAGAGCATAGCAAAATTGTTTATATAAACGCGTTGCTCATAACAACTTTACTACTCAGCTAACCTTGCTAATAAAAGGCCATCTGCATCTGCACACTGAAAGAGGACTGACTCTGTCCTCAGTTGTGTGTCGAGCGGCGAAACATAAGAGACACAACAGAACGAGAGTGCAGAAAAACTGGAGGCAGTGCAGGAACGAGAGGGAAAACAGTGACACAGACGGAGAGAGACAGAGACATGGAAGGCAGAGGACATTTGCGTGAGGAAGTTTGATGGCTTTGCTCTGTGTGCATGCTGTTGCCTCAGTCTCTCTCTCAGACTTTGATGAGGCAGTTCCTGAATTAATTAGACCAAATTCACCCCCAACTCAGTGATTCACGCCATCCTTATTTATACTTACACACCACCACCCCTCCCCTCTTTATTTAACACACAATGGGCCACAGGAGGGCAATACGTTGTATGTGTTTTCTGGGAGTTTAGCCTTTGGAGAAGACATCCGTAATTTATCAGCATGTGTCATCAGTAAAAAAAGAGCCTATGACTTGAATTATTTGAGTTTTTGAAACTGATGGTAAACCAATTTTTGTGCTGGAGCTTCCCTTACTTTACCAAATATGTTTACAGTAAGATAGGTAATAAATTTTAAGGGCCAGTTCACCTAAAACATTTATTTACCACTTATTCCTCGTGGTATCCAGCCATGCTGATATTTTTGGTTCACTTTTATTTTTTTTGATATATGAGATATCTGCCACTGAGACTTCTGCTGCCATCCAAATACAGTGTAAGGGAATTAAATTTGGTTTCTGGTGCTCAAAACCAGAACCATTCACCCAATAAGAGAGCTGCTAACCAACATACATGACAAGTATTAGTCTGTGTTGCAGCACAAGGTTTTAGCTTCACATCAAGCTATTTCAGAGGCTTTTTCATTCTGTCATAAAGGAATATATTATTTCATTATTGGCGACAAAGGTCCACACAAAAAACAACACATTTTCACATTTACTTAAAGCATTACTTAACCATTACTTTCTGTTGTATGTAGGGTGGCGGACCTCTAAACCCAAGCAAATAAAACCAAAACTACTAAGGCAAATACAAGGGGTTAAGTAGCTAAATAACCTTTTGTGGGGGGAGGAATTTGATGATATGACTATTTAATAATATAACTGTGGTCAGAGGGGAGCCTCCATCATATTATGGTGGAAGACATGACCAATATCCTGTCTTTAATAAAACATCAACATAAAACTGTTGATCCGAAATTGGGACAAATAGTAAAAGTTATTGGTGCATCGTGTGGCTTCCTCTGCTTCTTTTTCATCTACTCCTATCATGCTGAAATCCCACTCGGTGAACGTGTCTAAGATCATCAACTAAATGCCTAAATTATAAATGCACACAGATCCCACCACAGCGCTATATTACACAAAAAAATATAGAAGCCTTGTTGGTTGTTAAATGTTTCTGACAAATTCTGTGCCTCTTTCTCTCTTGTGTGTGTGTGTGTGTGTGTGTGTGTGTGTGTGTGTGTGTGTGTGTGTGTGTGTGTGTGTGTGTGTCATTACAAGTGAAACAAGTGACACGCAAAAACAGGTTGAGCTACTTAAGTCAACAACAAAACAGTCCAGGGTCAGTCGGTTTGTTAGAATGATTGACTGAATGCACCTGAAGAGGGTCACATTACTTTTGTGAGATCAGTGCTACAGTGGGATGTGCAGAAAGAAGCCCAACCTTTATAGGGAAGAGGTCATGTTGTGTTATATTGTGACATGAAGCCTCCTCACCTTGATGTGTCCAGAAGCATTAAAAAAACGGCATCGTTCATCTATTCTGTAACATTAAAGTTAGCCTTGGAGATAAGGCCGCAACCTCCAGTGTATCACTTTAATGGAGGCTGGGCAGTTCTGAGCGATATGTGAATAGGAACCATGTTTCTCTGAGTGGCTCTGATAATGAACGACAAGTGGTGACAGGGGTTAAGTATTTGAATTTGTCAATAGCTAAATTACTGGGATAAGTAAAGGTTTTCAGAGCCAAAGCAGGCCAGACGGCAGTGTTTTGGTGTAAATTGCCCAGTGGTTTGGGCAGTGGTGTCATCATTCATTAATTTCCCAAATAAGTGGTGTTTACTCACTGGAGAGGCTCCAGCCGGTTCACACATTGGGACTTTGACTCGAGCCGGTCTGTTATTAATGTTTTAGTTTTGGTTGACCTATATTTCCCGCTACTGTTGGTATTTTGTCAGAGTGCAATATGGGTCAGAGCAGGCAGCAGCATTTCCACTGCACACTTTCCATGCAGGTATTACAGATTCCTATTATTAGGGCTGGGTGCCGAACTTCGATACTTTTTTGGCACCGACCGAAATGCCTCCGTAATATCGAGATTTGAAAAATGCCTTCTCATTCAATACCAAATTTCAATACCCAAGGAGCAAATCTCATTAGCGTCAGTGAGCCAGTTAGCATGCGGCATGCTTCTACCAAGATCTATTTAATGCTTGTGATTGGCTGTCTAATGTTACACGTCGTAGAGGCAGGAAATGCGTTACGCACAGTAACGGGGCCAACGTGTGTATGTTGTATTTTGAGAGGCTTGATTACAGTGTGAGTCACATAGATGTAATGGAGCTAAGAAGAAAAAAAAAAAAAAAGATTTGTACCGAAATGTGTAATGTTGTAACTCCTTTTTTAAAATGGATTTTAAAAGATTTTAAAAGATTTAAAGATTATTGTCACCGGTATCGTTATTGAAAATTTTGGAACGATATCCAGCCCTACCTGTGATAAAAGACTATTTACTATCACTACACTCTACTAACTTTGTGTGTCTGCATGTATTTGGTGTGCTCTTAGCTACACAGGTATCTGATTCAAGACATACACACAACAGACAAGATGACATTATCATTGTGCACGAATGCATTAATCAGTACACTACCACGCGTGTCTGTCTGTCCTCAGTGACGTCAGTAGCTCGTCCTTGTGGGCTGCTTGGAAATTAAAACATTCACTCCAGTTCAAAGGAACTGTCAGGCTGATTTTCTTTGCCTCTCTGCTTCCTATTCAGCTAAGAAACTGACAGAGAGACAAGAGCAGAGTTCTGTGTAGCTGCGTGGTGAGACAATGAAACGTAATGTTGCCAAGGTTTTTCAATGGTTTGATTCCCACTGAGCCCAGCAAAAAAGTTTGCTGCCATGGTGCTGAAAGCTGCTCTGGATAAAAGTATCCAACAAATGATATTATGTTCTACACAGCAGTCTGCAGAAAGAGGTCAAACATCCTCCATTGGGAGAAAAAGGAAACTCACTTGAAAGCAAAGATTTTCTAAATCTCATGAAACATTTAGCATGTCTTCTCAGAAAGCTAAATATTAATTCAGTCTTAACAGAAAAGTCATGCAGCAGTGTTAGTGATACCAAACGATGCTGTACTTTTTATTACCAATATCAGACTTTCTCCTGCTGATTTTCTGTAAGAGGAAATGGTGGAGTTACATCACAGGGCTATCCATAAACATCCTCTTTACGTAGCTCAATATACTTCATTTGTGAATAAAACAAGTTCAAATTGTTATACCTAAATATATAACTTGTTCCATGAACCAGCCCTTTCCCTCAGACTTTTTGTACATTTCAAACTAAGTAAAAAGGTTTTTAAATGATTAATAACATGCCAAACTCTTTTAGCAAACATACATTTTCACTTGTGATCTTCCGCTTCATTTCGACAGTATCTTTTCAGGAACTTTCGCATATTGTTGGGAATGTAAAACAGAAAAATCAAATGCATATTTCACCTGGATCATAACTGAGAATAAACACTGCGTCCCTTTGACAACCTGAGGTGAACCTGTTATGAATAATGTAGATGAAACATGACTTATGTATGTAGGGGAGGATGACAGAGTATGTGTGCCTTAACAGCCCGGCCACTTTTCAGTTGACACCCTCAATCTTTGGATTCTAGGATGCAGCAGTGTTTAATTTCCTGTAGATGTAACGATAAAATAATGATGCCAGGGTTTTGTTTCAGATATTCATGAATATTTATGTGTACACAAATATTCAAATATGTCTTTTTTGTGACTTTTACTTCATAATAACAATGGGAGTGATGATTAAATAGCTAGGGGAATTGAATGCCTGTGATTTACTTAATTGATGCAGAACATTTATCAGTATAGGATGATAAATTCTGGTTTTTAATTCTCTACTTTTACAAATTGCCAGAAGAACGTCCTAACAAAAATTGTCCTAAGCAGACAAATGGATGCTGATAAACAGAAGTCAGCCGACAAAGAGGATTTAATGGCCCAGTTTAATCCTGCTGACCCCAAATGCACCAACATATGAGCTCAGCCAATGTAAGTTGACCTGCTCCACATTTAAGCCTTTTTTTTACGCACAACTATAAGCCAGCACTGCAAAAAAAAAAAAAAAAAAAAAAAAGAGGATAATGAGCAGATAATGAGTTTTAAAACCTTAAATTGATTTTTCTGGCCTTATTTCATCACAATTTTAACATTTGAAAGTATCTCAAAATGATTTGAAAGAAATCATTTCTGCTGGAGAATATATTTCACTTATTTTAAGAAAATCAAGACACTAATTGCTTTGTCAAGATGCATTTTTTTTTTTCAGTGTAGACTATATTCTACAGTCTATAAGCAAATCATCGTAATGTTATCTCATCTAAACGGATTACCTTCTATGCCATTCTTAAGGCGTATCGCCTATCTCATGAAGAATATGAAGCCTTCGACGCAGTAAGCTCGGCACTGCAAGAATCTCATATTTAACCAAACATGTACTAATTGAACTGAATGCTAGAAACCTTTTCCCTTCGAAAAAGTTTAAGGATTTGCCACATGAAGTAAAATAACCCTTCTATTTTGCATGCAAAATAACTTTCCGGTTTTTATTTGAGTGATAAAGTAGGCTATTTCCAAAATAAGACAAATTAGATGAGTGGATTTACATAGACTACATTAAAAAAAATCTCCCCTCTACTGATAGAATGATTCGCCTGTTTGAATGAATGAACTTTTTCTCATTACCAGACTGAAGCAGATTTTTTTGTTGCTGTTGCAGTAAACACGCTGCGGCGCGTCAGGCGATCACCTCGGGTTCATTCAGTCGGAAACAAGCACGACCGAGTCGGTGTGCCTTGCGGGTATTTTACATGAGGAGACTGTGTGTACAGTACACACACACGCACACACACACACGCACACACACACACGCACACACACACACACACACACACACACACACACACACACGCACACACACGCACACACACACACACACACGGTCAGAGAGGCATAGCAGCGGAAACCCTTAAGGGATCATCTCATCTCAGGCTCTAATCAGGACGGGTATTTCCACCGTCTGTGGATTTACATTTGGACTCAAAGGGCGGCGGGGTTGTCTGTCCTTCAAAATCCCCTGCCGAAGTGTCCGTGAGCAAGATTGCTCACTGAGATGCGGCTGCTGACCCTATTCTGTCCTCTGATAGGGAAAATAAACTGGGCGAAGGGTGACATCTTCATTAAAGACTAAAACTTTTGAGGATAAGTGGTTGAAACGCACTTTTTTTGCACTCACACAACACAAAAAGCCTTATTGCCCATGGCTCACCTGTGATAAAGCTGTGTGATAGTTAGCGGTGTGCACGTTGCTGTTGACATTTTCATTAATTTCCCAAATAGGCTATATTATACATGCAGACAATCTAATATTTCTACAGACTCTTAGTGCTTTTTGATCATAAAAACGGTTGCCTCTACATCAGGATATTATCTAAATAAAGTATTGAGTTCAGTTATCCAAAGTGCATGAACAAACAAAAAAAGAACCCATCAGTAACCAACACAGATGGTGAGAGAAAGAAATGTTGGCTCCATTCGGTTTAAAACATTTAAAAACATGCAGCGTCCCATCTCTCATGAATGGGACGACGCTGCTGAATGATCATTGATAAGGGAAGCCTCTTCTCCACCAACACGTTTCTGCTCCCTTTTGACACTAACTGACCCGTTGTTAATCCAACACAATACAACAAATGTAGCGGCATCCTCTTATAGCGGCTCTGGGTGTCGGTGAGCAAACAGCATAATTAAAACAGCGGGACAAAGGAGGGATTTCACAGAACAGAGCGAACCAGGGCGAATGGTTTGGATTTGGTAGCCTAAATGAATGTGAAATAAGCATTGTGCTGCTGCAGGTGGTGACTGATTATTTACCTATAACAACAGTGCCTATAAACTATAAACTATAACCATTAGATCAACAGGCATCACAAAACATGACGCGTATTTTACGCACATAATCTCTCACTGGCATGTTTTAGTGACATGTGAAAGGGCATAATTACAGAAAGCGTGTCATGTTTAATCTTAAATGCATTTTCTTTTTCTTACAGCAAGACGAAAATGTGGTAAAATAACTGTTTTCAATTCAAATGTTTGTGCCCAGAATTTTCTCAAATGTGTTTTCATGCAACCGATGATCTACCTTGGTGCAAATATATTATTTATATACAAGCAATTAAAAAGGAGCCTCAGTCGATGTTAACAGTCAGTCACTTGTTTTAAAACAGTAAAATCTTTTACGGCTGCCTTCCAGACTTAATGGCCTGTTAAGATTGATATTTTACGGTGAGCAACATTACGCACAAATTTACACAGTATAATACGGTTAGTAAGCAAATGTCTCCCGTGCCACACTTCCCACTGACATCTGTCACACACCTATGGTCTTACCCTCTCTTCTCATGCCGACTTTCAGGCACTTCTTCAGCCGGCAGTACTGACACTGGTTCCGGTGGTGCTGGTCGATCGGACAGTCTCGGTTCCCCCGGCAGGTGTACGAGAGGTTCCGCCTCACCGAGCGCTTAAAGAAGCTTTTGCATCCCTCGCAGGTGAACTGCCCGTAATGCTTCCCACTGGACTTGTCCCCGCACACCATGCAGTCCACGTTGGGGATCTTGTCCCCGGAAAGTGCGTCGTTCCCTGGGGTGGAACCGTTGGGAGTTCCCGGTGCCCCGCCGGGCTCCTGGCCGCATATCTGGAGCTGAGACCCCGGATCTGCAGAAATGTTCTCTGGCCACTGGTTTACTACCATTGCCATGCTATCCCCAAACACTTCGGTCTTTGTTTAAATCACAGAAGGAGAGACTGAGTGATAGGGATCCGTCCTGACGTCTTGGGAGAGAAAAAACGAGGGAGGGCGAAAAAAAGCGCTTCCTCCAGAGGTCAATCTGAGCGTATTTATTTTAAATCGTTTATCTGTAATACTGAGTTTTTTCCTGTAAACATCTATCAAAGTTCACAGCAACAGCGAGGTATCAACATGATCGACGCATGCGAGCGTAGCTTACAACTCCGGGTGTTCCTAGCTGCGCAGCAATCCATAAACACGTTGTTCTTCAGAGTGTGACCTCTTGGAAAAGTCAGTCCAATAAGTCAGCGTGCCGGCTGTAAAGATAAAATGTTATCTCACTTCTTTCTCGCCCCTCTAGAATTTGAAAGACGGCGGAATAGCAGACAACCGTGTTTCGCCCCTGTGCCCCGGTCGCTCCAGTCTGTCCGCCGCACTGCGTTGGGATTCACTCAAGATCAATTCTGCCTCCTGAATGACACACTGGAGTCAACACTGGCCGCATTTCATGTTATTCTGTGACGGATTTATTTAGTCCCATCAAGCTCGTGGAAACAGTATCAAGCGCAGTCCCGAGGCGTTCCTTGTTCCTCTTGTTCTTGCGCGCCGCACTGAGGTTTTGGAGAGCGAAGTCTGATCTTTATTTACCCAACACACAGCCTGAAATATCCTCGGTGACCGTCCGTGTGGGAGAAGCTTCAACAAGAGACACTTTGCCCGCACAACAATCTTTGCCGCTCGAGTGTATCGCTTCACCCTACGACTGTCTGCCCCATCTCCGAGAGTCAAAGCTACAATTTGGGGGAAAGTGTCTCCAGCAGGCTGCCTCGTACGGCTTGCCCCCTGGCGGCGCTCCATATAAGGTCATAACTGCCAAATAAGGTCATATCCCCTCCCCTCAGCGGGAGAGGTGAGACGTGAAGGGCCGGTTGTGATAGGCCCTCAAAGTCTGTTAAAAAAGTAAGGAGCTTTCTGATTGGACGGCGGTCGATTAGGCTGGGTTTGACTGACAGGAGCGGTTGTTGTGATACAAGTACTTTAAAGTGGGCTACACTAGTGTCCCATTGACAATACAGTGCTGTGCATCTTGTGCGCCCAGACCAGGTCTAATAAACCTGTCGTTAATATGTAATTAATATTAACTTTAAACTATTAGTGCTGCATCTATATTCTGTTAAACCAGCATAATGTCTTAATCTTCATAATGAGTAGGGAAGGGATTTAAAGTCCCTCTCCACAAAAATTTGTTTTGTTTTTTCTTACTTAATTTGGATGTTTGGCCTCCATTGTGCAGAATGATGAAGGCTGGAAGGTTGTTTTCACATTCAGGTGGAAGGCGTAAAGTTTCTCTGGGCTCGTCTTAAATCTCAGTTTAAGACTTGTACTTATGAGCATATGGTTTTGTGACTAATTTGGAGGCTATGCAGCTTGCACAAGTGTGATATGGAAACATGAAACCCCAGTGTACATAAAATGAGAATTTACTTAGGTAGGAGTTAAACTTTTGAAATGATTTTTAATGAATATTTGCATTTTCATCGCTTCTGGATTTGTCAATTAGAGGGAAGAAGTATACTCATTTTTAACAAGTTTCAACTTAGTTTGTGTAGAAAACTATAGTCAGTGTAACTTATCATTCAAAAAGACTATTTGAATATGCTTGTAAAACACGTCTTTAAGATATAAGAAATGATGTGTGTGGGCCCTGGCTGTCTGATTCTCCGGGTATTTTTAGGGGTATTTGATGACATTAAATAAAAATTTATGTTTTTTTCGGAAAATATGTGATGTTGTTTATTCTTTTGAGCAAGGACTGGAGGTCACAGTATACCAACCATTTTATCTACCCTGCAGCACTGCCTTGTCATCAATCCTGGGTCAGCTGTCCAGTGCATGTCATCCCACTGATGTTTTGGTCTGGAATTGATTGGAATCAACAAAATCTTATTTAACCCCACCTTTAAATATTGTGGCCTAAACTGTACCAAAAAAACAACCAATCTTGCAGAATGACTATTTCAAATATCCCAGAAATACTCCTCTCAGTTCCACAACAATAACAAAAGGTGCCAAACTTCTCACCGAGTCATAAAAACTCCCTAAATAGTTTACCAGTCAAGAAAGTGTTGATTCTGACGGTTTGTTGTGTAATACAACAAAAGACCACTGCAGTAATTAACAGTGACAGTGTTGTTCTCTAATGGGGCTTTTTCCACGCCGAGAGCAGCAGGGACCTGATTATTTTCCCAGAAAGGGTCTTGATTTGTCATGTGGAGGTAATTCCAACAACACCACTGCCAGGGGGTCGAGTGTCCCACCGCCCCTCTGCTGCATGGGACTGAGGTTTGAAAAGTGATAATGTGTTTAGACACGCTCTCACACTTCCCCTCTCAATGACATGGATATATTATCCTATCTATCTATCTATCTATCTATCTATCTATCTATCTATCTATATATATATATATGTCTCTATACCTCTCTATCTATCTATCTATCTATCTATCTATCTATATATATATATATATATATATATATATATATATATATATATATATATATATATCTGTCTCTATACCTCTCTATCTATCTGATTGATTAAAATATTTGGGCTTTTCCGTTCCTACTCCCGAGACGAAACTCCATCATAAATAATAAATATGTTTTTAATTTGATATGTGTGTGGGCCTATCAACAAACGTCATGACATTTACCCAGCATGTGCTTCTATTGTTTGCCATTAAATCACACCCCTAGGTTTAAAAACAATAAACATAATGAAAAAAGAACTATGATAATAATAATAGGCTAATAAACAGGGGGAAAGTAAAGTAAAAGACAAGTGAAACAGCTGATGAATAAGTCATTATTCAGCTATATTTATACAACAAGAGCAGCTGAATACAAAATAGCAGGACCTTATAAACCAATCGTATCTACCTTTAGACAAAAAAAAAGAGGAACTGTAGGTCCCAACTTTGCTTTTTCCTAAAAGTAAAGAAAGCGCTAAAAAGGCAAAACCACACTAGGGTCTTGAGTGCAGCGCCGGCCTCGCCCGAGGCTATGAGGTTGGCCCTGCGCTCGGCTTAATTGCTGTCACATGTAACCTTACCTGTCTCCCAATTAGCCCTGACTCGCTATTAGGAGATTCCATGAGCTGTAGGCCAGTGACCAAGGGCACCTCAGGGTTTGGGGCCTAATAATTAGAGTGTAATTCTATACAGCTGAGGCTTATGATGAATTTGACCAGAGAGGGGTTAATTAAATGAGGATCAACTACAGGTTTAGTAATGTATGTGATGTCTACCTATTAATCCCTCAATAAAGACAATACCCTTTCTGACATGTATGTGGTCACTCTTATTTCAAGGACATTTTGGTTTTTGTTTTGTTTTTTCAAAGTAAGAGCCCTGGAGCTGCATCCAATTACAGTAAACAGGAAAACTTGAATGGGCACTGTTGGTTATTTTCAGTGAAAGAAGTATTCAGATCTTTTTCTTACTTAAGTAAAAGTATGTAAGTGTTAGCAGCAAAATTGACTTAAAGTATCAAAAGTAAAACTACTCATTGTGCAGTAGAATGTTCTTAGTGTTCCCAGTGTCAGTGTTTTACTATTATCTTTCTGGATTTTTATCCCCGCTGTTGCATTTTACTGTTGTAGATGTTTAAGGTTGTGCTAATTCTAACTCCTTTATATACTGTTGGGTAGTTTAATCTACAGCAATGCATCACATTCTATAAGATCATCATATGGTTTTAATGAAAAACAGCTTTGTTTTCAGCTTTGTGACAATGCACACATCTGGAGATATATGGTTTTTACTGGACAGGAAGGGGAAGAACAATTAGGTAATCTTAAAAGCTGTCTGACAAATAAAGTGGAGTAAAAGGAACAATATTTGCCTCGGAGATGAAGTAATAGTAAAAAGTAGCATCAAAAGGAAATACTCAAGTAAAGTAAGGAAAGAGCAAATATTTGTATAAAACTCACTGTATCTGCTTTGCCAAATATTGTTTTCAGATTCAGGCACATACCTTTACTAGTATCTTTACTAAAGATACTGTGATTTGTTTTGTATTTAGAGTAGGCTAAGACAATGACGCCTGCAATACAAGTTCACTTAGATGTGGACTTAGTACTCACTTATTTGCCGAATTCTCTTATAAGCTTCAGCTGAACTTTATTTAGCATTGCCTGTGCATTTCGTCCCCCTTCACTTACAGTATATTGGAATTGGAAGAAGGGATCTCTTCTTGACCAGTATGGACAGGACAGGAGGAACAATTACAGGGGCATACCCTGTTTCAATGCACATGGGCAAGTGAGTATTGTCTTAAAATAGACATGAAAAAAATGTCCTTTGAGAGGTTTTGTTATAAAACATAGGTTTAAAGATGTAATCGTTGGTTTCAAAAGCCAACTTTCAAACTCCCAATTCAAAATCATAAGCAAACCTGGATCAAACAGCACTTGTACTTTTTGTTTCATCCGACATCGAGGCTACATAGTCACATAGAGCCGTAAAAAATATTCTAGGTAGTTCACTGAAAGAAAGTTGTGGAAAATGAATTTAACATCTTTTCTGTGATTGATTTAGCTGACGCACCTTAAATTGTCTAACCACAGTAAACATCGCACTATCACACCTAAAAGTATCTTAAACAAATGCACAAAAATAGTTTGCCAATTTGTATTTGATGCTCAGTGACGGATGGCTGGACCAACTGGTGCGGTGTGACTCTGACACACGAGGGTGTCAGGACGGGGGCAAGGGGTGGTAAACATGACCGCACCGGATGGCCTGGGAAATGCAGAGGCCACCGGTTTGCTTGAAAATTTATGGACGGCCTGACAACACCGGAGCCCACAATGCAACGCTCTGCCTGCTAAATATGATCCCATTGAGGAAAGGAGCCATCAAGCGACCAGGTATGTAATCTGAGTGCGCTACCAAAATAGAAATTCAAAGCTAAGAATGACATGTTTGTTAAGAGGCCTTACGTCTGCAGCCCGTGTCTTGCATGACCCGTGAACAGATACTATCTGGAAGCTCTTGTGCTCACAGGAGGTTAATCGCTGATGCCCTGCTCTAAAACCTGTTTCCACCTGGTTTTAAAATGTCCATCAGCGATCCAGAAAGACTCACTGATGGACAGACAAGGAAAAGTGAATTGTAGTTATCTAAATGTGTGTGTGTGTGTGTGTGAGTGTGTGTGTCAGTGTGTGTGTGTACACAAAGGACATCATGTGAATAAGTGTAACCTAAATGTTAACATTTGAATCTCATTCAGACACACCGATGATGAACTACAGGGAACTTGTAATTAAATTCTCATTATGCAAGAGTGGATGACCCCACATTTCTACACGCACACAGCACTGGTTGTACACTGTGCAAATGTGCGAGGGTGTTTACTTACTGCAGAGACACAGAGCTGATAGTTTTTGAAAGTCAGTGCTGTTTCCTTTGGCCAATTGGGGTTGATTAAGAGGTTAACTGTGGAGAGGCATTGGCGTCTTTAAGGGAGATTTATCTGTTCCTGCTCTGACCCCTCGGGGGTAGCTTCCCTCACCCCCAGTGTCCCCAGGATTTATTTGGTTATTTGTTTATCTGTTGGAAGGGGTCACCCTTTTCTCTGCACTACATCTCAGCCCTGTTTGTGCATCTCAAACCCATTTTTCATGTCGTTTCTTGTGGGATTATGGCGCTGGTTCCATTTGCTGACTAAGCGAAGAGGACACGAGCGAAGGCCCCGCCGAGTCTCGTGACCTTTAACATTTGGCAGCGATACCCTCCCAAAATTGGTTATTTTCATTTAACACGTATTTTGCTATCTGTTCAACTTTGGCCCCCATTTGGAGGAATTATGGTGTTTTCCAAATTGCTGCCTGACAGTTTTAATTCAAATCCACTTTAATTTATGGTCTTTTATTTCCTATTTTTGCATTATTTCATTAAATTGCTTGCGGATGTTTCACAAAGGCAGCGAACCATAGCTTACAATGCTGACAGATGAAACTTTGGTTTATCATTTCACACAGGAAAATGTATAACCTTTCTAGATTTTTTTGAAAAACATCATCAATACACATCACATCAATGTATTATTGCAACCCAGCATCTCATGTTTATTTACTTTTGCCATTTAGATCCATCACAGTGTCAGGACACTGAAAACTATTTCTAAGAAGTGGCATTTATTTATTAATCAGTTTAACTGTAGGAAATCTGTCAGCAAGAAAATGTAAATGATAATATTTGCAAACAGCTTTTTAGATACATATCTATAATTCACAACTTCATTACATGTTTTATTATCTACTATTACGCTACCAGATTTAGATTACCAGAACCTCATTTTGTGTTTAAATCGTGCTTATATGAAAGTTTACAGTTAAAATCGGTTGTCAGACAACATCTCAAAAACCACCTTCAACAACGTAAAATCCTCAAGTGATTGCTAGTACTCACTATCTCTCAAAATGTCACACGCACGCTCACTCAGGCGCACATACCCTCACACCTCTTGTGTAAGGGGGTTTGTCACCGTTAAGAGGCTGCGGGCCTTTTGCTGGGGTGGAGGGGAGGCAGGGTGGGGTGGTGGGGGCTATACAGGGAATGCTATGTGGCTTGCATGACCTGACATGTCTCTGAAGCTGAAGGGGGTCTCGACCTTTGACCCAGGGCTCCAAAACTAGGAAGATGAAAAAAGGGATAGGGTGGGAGGGTTTCGCCTCTAAAAAAGAGCTTCTGTTTCGACCACTCCAGGAATGTCAGTTCCATAAAAAGATGCCTACAGAGAGAAAGAGAGACATAGAAAGAAGGATGAAAGAAGACAGAGGAAGAGAGAGTGAGATCTATCTATCTATCTATTAGGGGTGTTGAAATTAATCATTGCATCAATGCATCGTGATGTGGACCTGGACGATTCTGCATCAACAGACCATAATCGATTACTGCCTAATGATGTTACTTGTTGATTTTCCGGTCGCTGCTTTTTTTGTTTTTGCCTTTTGTCTGTTGTCTGCTGTGTTTAGACTCTGCTACATTCAGGAAGTGTCTTCAGATATGATAAAAATGGGAGTTCATACATATCTGACTGCTTGAATTTGTTGATAATGCCATGTGTAGCAATATATAATAATATTGAGCAGATGATGCACCGTGATATCGAATCGAATGGTTGACAGGATAATTGTAATCGAATCGTGACACCAGTGAAGATTCACTGATCGATCTATCTATCTATCTATCTATCTATCTGATTCATTTCCAGCCCAAAAACATACGGTCTTGTTTGGTCAGTTGTGGTCAAGCAGCCCTGATTATAAACCGTCAGGCATTCAGACTGTGACCAATGCACTTAACCAAACGGTGTACTCTGTAGGCAGACTCTGATACTCCACCCTTCCTCCACCGTCATAATGCAACGTTTACTGCCATTTGTACTTCAAACTGCGGTCATGCGATCAGGCAATAAATTAACCTCTGGACCCTGGCTGAAGGCTGAGCCCTTGTGACTCGCCGGTCAAGGCGAGCTGCAGAACAGTGTTGACTCTGCACTGCAGGGGTTGAGTCAGGAGATAACCTTGTTTTTCACAATGTCTTCCTGGTCGTGGAGTGAAGTCTGGCCAAATGCCCAACATAACCCAGAGAAAGCCTGTAATCTGTTCCCCTGCAGAGAGACATGGGGACTGCTGTGTATCTCAGAGAACTTGGGGGCCATCTTTGTGTGCACTCAGGTTGTGATAAGGAGGACAGCAAAAAATTAGGCAACAAGGGAATTGAGTGATGAGAGACTGGAGATAGTGAGGGCAGTTCTGATTCTTCTCCAATTGGCTCCTGAGTGAGTTGAACGATCTTCAGAGCTGTCTAAAGTCAGCTACATCGAGTGTGTTTGGAACCGATGGCATTATGATCAGAAATCAGGGTGTATTTTTGTACGCAGTGATTTGAGAGAAAATTAATCAACGAACCATTTTAATAACCAAATACCGATTAAATAAAAAAAAAAAAAAGCAAAAAAAGCCAAACATTAACTGTGAGGGTTTGCTGATTTTCTTTGTATTAGCAGGCCAAAGCTCTGGACACATTTTAAGACGTAAACATTTAAAATAATTTGTAGTTTATAGTTTATAAGTTAAAACTTCTTAAAATCACATATACTCTTTCTCCCTCATTAAAAATCTATGTATCTATGAATAAGTCATTTCTTATTTCAGAAGTTTAACTGTTGCACACAAGATGTCTCCTACTTTACTGAAAAGCCCACTCTTAGTGTATGTGCGTGGGAGGTTTCAAGTTTCCACATCACACTTGTGTACATGTGTAAGTTGCATAGTCGACCAAGAGTTGCTTCCAGACTAGTAGTGATGTCACAAAATCCTGCCTGTAGATCCACATCTTAAACTCAGATTTAAGGTGAGCACAGATTAACTTTCCTCCTTCAACAGATGGAACAGCCTTCTAGTGTCAAACTCTGCTCATTGAAAGTGAAACATCCAAATTAAGTAAAATAAAAACAAAACATTTTTGAGCAAAGGGGGACTTTAAATATCTGGATTTGGACTGTTGTTCAGACAAAAGAAGTGACCTATTCACTTTGCACCATTTTCTGTGTTCTATAATAATCAATTAATCAGAAAAATAATTCATACCATAAATCATTTATGTTGCGGCCTTACTCTCCTATACTTGACTGTGAAAGTGCAGCAGTTGAATGAAGTACAGGTGAGATTGACAACTGGTCAGCAAGCATCTTGACAGTGATTTTAATGAAAGGTCAGAGGAGTTAACTTGTTCCTACAGGTTCTATTTGTGGATCGTGAATCCCTATTGACTGTGCCAGCAACTAATCAGAGGCTCATACATGGTTTTCAGAGTTTCCTTGGACTGATCGTAACCTCTGATTGGATCAGCACTAATCCTCCAGTATGACGTCCCTCTGATGGAATTTCTACAGGCCTACCAACCGACGGTAATTACATGACCCGAGAGATCTTCAATACCCTGAATAAGCAATGCATGTGACGTGAGGGTATTCTCTCAACTTTGCTGTCTGGTTGCTGTGCAGCGCCAGTCAACATGCAGTATACAATCCGCAAAATCAGTCACTGAAGCTGTTGCAGTTGAAATGACCCTGCATTGCTCTGTACTTTAGTGTACGGCCGCTAGCACACAGGTCTACACAGAGCCTGTCCTCTAACTGCTAAACGTGTGTAGGGGTGGAAAAAGGCCAAATTCCCCTCCCTGCAGTTAAAATCTCAGACGGTGGTCTTTAACGCATACTCCCACTCCCACTCCCGCTCCCTCCCTCCTTCAATCCCAATAAAAACCTCTGACCAACAGTTGACCTTTTTGCATGGCCCCCTTCTTGCTGCTCCCCCGTCCTACTCCCTTCTTTCCTTCGCTCTCCTTCTCTCCGTCCATTCCCTCTTCCCCTCCGCCACAGCGGCCCACGGCGGGCCAATGGGAACCAGCAGCTGCAGGGAGAGAGGGTTGGGGTTTTGGGTTGGGCAGAGGGGGGTGTCAGGGTCAAGGGGGGTCACAGTACTGGTAAAGTCATCGCAGGGGCTCCAATGCAGGGGCATCGCTTCCCCCTTCAAAGGCTGTGCGGTGACGTCCATACACCCCTTGCCCCCCCCCCCACTCACTCCCTTGCGGCCCCCTTTGGCCCTGCTGTTCCTTGGCTCTCAGGGGTCAAGACAGCCGAGGGTTAATAAAGTGATACCAGGTGTTGGCCAGAGAGAAGCGTTTTTTTCCCCCCTTCTTCTCTCTTAACTCCCACCAGCAGCAAGCTGTGGGCCCCCCATTTCACACCACTGAATCCTGCTGGGACATGGAGCCTGAGAGCGAGCCCGTTGGAAGGGGGTGGCCGTGCATGTCAAAGTAAAAACAAGCCTCAGGTAGCATGCAGGACATGCCCTCTCTGTGTGTGTGTGTATGTGTAAGTGTCACCCCTTTCCTGACTGTGTGTGTGTTTGCACATGTACGTGTTGCACAAAGCTGCCACCAGAAGCAGAGGGGATTCTAGCAAGCTGAATATCATCGGAGCACTAAGGGGCCTCCGGGACAATACGGGGTTAACCGACCCAACAAAGTGGCTGATTACGTCTCAGTGAAGGAACCTTAAAAGCAAAAAGATCCCAAATCCTACCACTGTCATTCCCCTGGATCAGTGGACACACAAACACACACATGGGGAGGGGGAGGAGGTATGGTTGGCTTCAGGGCTGTGCAAAGAGTTGAGGTGGAATGGTAGTTTCTTCTCTTGACCACTAGAAAAGAGGCTGAATAGCTGCAAAGATCAAACCCAGTGAAAGGGAGCCATTGTGGCGAGAGCAAATGGCCTCTGACAACGAGCAAAGAACAAACAGAAGAAAGCCGTCAGCGCACGAGTGCTAGTACCAACAAGATGCTGAAATTAACAAGAAAGTGATCTGGCTTGTGTGTGTAAGTGTGAAAAAGCGTGCATGAGAATTTGACCATGTGTGCACAAACATGGCCTTTCAATCCAACCCACTAAATGAGGCGGGTCCTAATTAACGCTTATTAACATCAATGACAAGTTGGGGCCATTAGTCCGGCTAATCCCCCGTTTACATTTTCCCCTCTTGCAGGAACCCTGCTGACCAATTCTTACCCAGTCACAGAAAGGACACATTGTTAACGGGCTCGGCATCAAAGATACAAGCCCCCTCGAAATGAGTTGCCTCCATTAGGGCCTGAGAGTCGGTCCTGATCCAAACGCTTTGCTCAAACAGCCCGTTGGAGTGGAGGAAGGGAGGGACAGGGAGGTCAAGCCCCACGTTTAGACTGCTCCATCCGATCCATCAATGACTCGTTTGCACTTTTTCATGATCCCTGGCCATGTCAGAAAAGAAACAAAAACTACAGTGAAGCATGAAATGGGCAGTAAAGGATCTGATATTGTAAAAAGACTTGAGTGTAACAGGCGTTTTTAAAGTGGCAACCTTCCCATGTAGAAGAAGTAAAGGCAGTGAGGCGTGTGTGAGCAAATGGATAACATGTTCATGCTTTTGAACATGAGCACAGGTGCTGGTGTGAGCATGTGTGTACAACAGTGCAGTAAAAACTGTGAAACAAAAGCCCTTCTAGTTTTAGATGCGTAAAACTGGTGGAGACCTAAAAATACGTTTGCACATCATGCACATACACCAAGGACTGGCCAGTGTGCAACGTATTTAGGTTGTTTGTGTTTGTATGAATATCTTCATATATCTGTCATGTGAAACAACTTTAAATATCTGTTGAGTAAAGACCTTAACATACAGTTTTCTCTTTTTGTATACACATTTCCCCCGAATTCAGCCGGACATATCTGGTATTTTTGAAAATGTTGGGATTACCACTAGAATTCAATATAAAATTGGGTTTAAACAATATTTGGCTGCACAGTATGAGTTTGTAATGACCGATGCCCACCGGCTGGCTTGTTAAGGGGTTAAATTAATTAGCATACACTACTTGCATACAATATCTGTTCTGTGTGATTTAACCGATTCTTTGACCCCAATTTCTCCCCTGAAAACAGCGAACGGCACAGAGAGAAGACTACTTGTTCTGGATCTGCTGTCATTGCAAAATCAAAGTATGGCACTTCCTCTACCCACCACAAAAAACACAAAAACCGCAGAGTGCCAAAGGCATAAATCCACAATTCACATATTGTGAGGCAGAATATAAGACAAAGTAAGTGTCATGAGGGAGCTGGGCAGTTTTCTTTGTCACATTGAAACAGCTGACAAAGAGCTTTTATTGTAATGTATAGCATTTAGCGTTTTTTTTCAGGATGTTTTGTAGTTCATTGTTCTGCTGCAAAGAGCAACGGTATCAAAAATCTAAGGTGTAAAAGTGTCTTTTATAAATGTATCTGAAATCTAAGGGTTCTGATATGTAATTAAAATCCGTAGACGTGACCCAAGAACAAGGCAGTCTTTGAATATCTGTCTTTTGCATTTAAGTGTCTCAAAAGTCAAACACTGAGTGAAGCCATTCCCTATGGAGTTTACCCTGCCTTGCCTTTACTCTCTTCAGTTTTCATGTAACATTATCATCCCTAAAGAAACTTTTACATCCCGCCGACATAAATCACTCTGTTTTTCAGTTTCATAAAAGCGCTCTCGTTATCCTCCTCAATGTTTCCTACGTGCTGGACCACTGCAGCTTTTTTTTCCAACTTTTGCTTCTTTACGCTTTGGAAAGTAAATACAATAAATTCCAGCAGATAGCCCGAGCTGCGGTGTTGTGTTATTTTTCGGCACCGCGGGTAAGCACAATAGAAACACAGCTGTGGTGATCAGTCCGGGCTCCCCGGGAGTCACCGGAGGCCCGGAGCACATGTTCGTTAATGATCAGTTACAAAAGCCACAATGGGAGTTGCAAGTTACTGAGATCTGTACTACTTTGCATCTCAAACCATTTGAATGACTGCACCTTCTGCTAAATGTTTAAACCCAGGATGTGTCTCCCTCGATTGATTGCGGTTGAGTCGACAGTTTAAACTCTTACTGAGTGAGGTGTTTTAGTTAGTTGTAAAGAGACTTCTTCAATCGGTGATCTCTGTAAAAGTTCTTTATTGTCCGTTGAGAATGCAGCTTTTGGATATTTTTGAATGAAGAATGGTTTCGACCAATGTTTAATCCAAGTTTCATCCATCCTATTGGAAACCATTTAAAAAGGAGGCCAACGTTTTGATCCATCAGCCCTGGTTAAACTTACTTTGTCTCCAATTGGCAGAATACAATATTATCTGAGCAACCAAGATGCTTCATCTTAACAAGAATTACCCATTACTAAAAAAAAAAACAAGCACATTGCAAAGAAGATGACCGATAGCATAAAAGTAAACTCAGACAAAAAAGAAAAATTATTTCGGTTTTTACAAATCATGACAGGTTTCAAGGCTCCTGACTGATATACAGCCCAAAATGGATCTAAAGCATTTTTGGAATAGATGTCTTTCAACTGCGGACGATGTGACACTGAGGTCAGGGGAGTTTAGGTGTTGCCTTATGATGGGTAAGTCTCCTCGATGACTCCCACAAAGCAGTAAACATCAAGAGAAAGTTCCAAATGCTCTGAGCACTAAAGGTGCAAAAAGAAGTTTTAAAAAATGGGCTGCCCGAACAAGCTCACACATAAACACGTATTTGTGCACATGCACATGCACATGCACATGCACATGCACATGCACGCTCACGACACCTACATGTATGTATGTACTCATGCACACACACACACACATATGCAAGCACCTATCCCTCTAGGGCGATCCATGAACCTCCCCCACCCTTGAAACCCGATCTGTCGGCATGCAGCGCGGAATTCTCCAATCGCCCTGACTTTTGACCTCTGCCCTTTTTGGCAGTGCACACAAGAGAAGATGAAGTGCCCAAGCCTCTCTCTTCCCCAACACAAAAAAATCCCCTGTTCTAGCAGCCCTCCCACACATAAATGGGCACACACACACACAAACATAGTAGGCACACACACACACACTGATTCCCATTTGGGACGAATTTGAGGCCAAACACTCTCTGTGGTTACTGTGAGGCGCATGATCAAAATGATTCTCATTATGTAGGTAGCAGATAAGTGTGTGTGTGTGTGTGTGTGTGTGTGTGTGTGTGTGTGTGTGTGTGTGTATTCGTAGCAAGGAACTTTTAAAATCCCTTCTTTGCTTCGTTCACAAAGAGACAACAAAGCTGTTAAAGCTTTAAAGGCTTTAGTGAAGGGACAACAGAACAGCTAGTACTTGTTATCATTACCATCATCATCATCATCATCGCCACAATCATCTTCATTGTCCTCATCAACAGAGAGAAAGAGACTGGAGACAGAGTCAGACAGTGTCACAGCCATGTGTTTCTGTCATTTGCCCCCTTACTCTGTGTTTATGTGGTGTCAGTGTGTGTTTTGTGTGTCTGTAAATAACATTTCTCGTGTGTTTGGAGTCTCACCTGCCTTAAAATCTCCATCTAAACTACCTTTCCAAATGGCTGAGAAGTGGCAGTAAGAATATATATTCTGATGTAATTTACTCGTAAGTAGCAATAAAGGTTATTTAATCTGTACATTTTGGCTCTACACTTTTATCACTGCCTCCAGATTGCAGATAAAAATGGTAAATCTTCACTTTCATCCCGTGGTATTTGGTCGTGTATTTCGTTTTGGTTTAATTTGAGATCTTTGAGATTTCTGCGTCAACCCAAATACAATGGTGTGAATGAGTGTGGAGTGAGTGGAATAAAAAAAAAAAAAGAACTTTAAAAAGTTCAACATTAACATCTTTTGTTACTCAGAACAATCATTTTCATAGAGAGTATTTCTTCAGTAGAAAGCAATTCCAATGAAAACTGCTCCTATTGCGGCCTGTGGGTTATCAAGACATTTGTTACATGAAAGATACACTCCAGTTGAATGTTTTGAATGTCATTGTTCAATGCTCAATGCACCACAAACTCTCAAATTGCATTCATCTCCATATTAATTGGGGTGGCAGAAATCTTACATTGTTTAAGCCAGGGTTGGATTGGAACAAACAAAGTGGTGTTGCATTATGTTGTAGACAAATAAAGTGATATAAGTAGTTGTGTGAAGCCAATATTCCACACTTTGGTGGGGGGTGGAGAAAGTTTCAGACGTTTGCTGATCCGACAAGCACTTCGTTTAAAGTGTACAAATGCCTTTATCTCAAAAGCTGGACAAATAAATTCCAATCCGCATGGCTAGATACTAGAGATGGCCCGATACCATTTTTTGCTTCCCGATACCGATTCTGATACCCTGAACTTGCGTATCGTACCGATCCATTGCCAGTGTGTCATATATTTTATTATGATTATTATTTTAACAACTGTATACTACTATCATGTATGGATGTGATATTATTTCTATCTTTGTTGTCGGCCTGGCTCAGGTTAAACTCTTTGTGAAACATGAACAAACACAAACAATGAATGCCACAGAACTTTCTTTTATTATCCAGTTTGACAGTCAGTTATAACGGAAAAAGAACATAAATAAACTACTTTAATGTAGATTTTCTTTAGGGCTTTATTACGTGGTATCGGATCGGCGCATTAACTCCAGTACTTCCCGATACCAGCGTTTTAGGCAGTATCGGAGCCGATACCGATACTGGAATCGGTATCGGCTCATCTCTACTAGATACCACCAAAGGTAAAGAAAATATGGAGGGCTTTTTTTTTTATTTGGTTGAACTGATCCCTTAAAAGTCTTAATTTTTGAGTAGTAAATACTGTAGTTGAGATATTGGGTATAACTGCATGGGAAACAAAACTAAGCAACAACAATCATAACATCAAAAAACAACAGAAGTTGGCAGAAATCAGTTCCTCAAATAGGTCTTATTAAGAGGATATTGTCAGAAGATTCTCAGTATTTCTTTCCTAAATTGTTACAAAGGTGCCCAGGTTGCAACGTTTAAAGCACCTTTAATCTGATTTTTAGAACAATTTAAAGTTTTGTCTGTTTATGTACATCTTAAAATCTAACGCCATGACCATATTCTACAGATTTAACATGAAATTCGGACACAGGTCAACCTGTAAACCTGTAACTTTTATCAAAAGAAGCTGTGATATTTTATCTCACTTATGTAATCAAACTCGCTCACATATTACAAAGTTGTTTACGTGCCTATTTGTGATGTACTGTATGCTGGGTGAGAGAGAGAGTTTCCCATACGTCTGTCCCTGTATCCCAAAATGCGTCTTTAAAATCTCTCCCCTCCACCATCTGACCACTGCCATTTGTGCATTGTGTGTGTCCGGCATGACTGCTCTCGTCATTTTCCCCTTTGATTGGCCTTCACACAATGTAATCAGTGTTGCAGCTGTCTGAAAAGGCCTCTTGTGCAGTATCTGAGCAATGCCGATCACCCCGATGCGTCCACAACTTTGCTTTTAGTTCCATTCAGGCGCTGTGACAAACGCCAAACTGTCTGGTGAGCATGTGTCAAGCCACTTGATTTAGTGCTTTGTTTGACTGCACTGGCCCTTTTCTGAATGTCGCCTACGTCTTGTATGGCCTTACTGTATTGGTAAAAATTGCCGTGGCCGTTAGCTTGAAATTCTAATGTACAGACAGACTGAAAGAATTGTCCCACTGTATGCGTGAGTCATTTGATGTACTTCCAATACACAAAAGCTGACTTATTCCATAATTTTCTGTTTTTTGAACACGGATGAAAAGATTGACTGAATAATCAATCAAGATCATCTTTGGGTCTAACTGCACAAATTCAGTCAGCTCTCAACTGTCGAAACATAACATAGAAAAAAATATAAGAACCAACATATTATTTTCCATTTCTAAATATGGAATAAAGATCCAAGCGAGTACGTTTCAGAGAAGTGCCATGTGGTTTGAGTTATATTGTTAGCAAGTGATGTGCTTTTAACTAGGTATAACTCGGTATGCTGGACCCCTAAACTGTAGCCAATCCATTAAGACAAAGCTCTCTTGATCCCTTTCTTTAAATCCTCTACCATGGCTGATTAAATGTAGCTGATTTTCACGCCTGTGCTGTGAGGTCCGTGAGGCCTGAATGGCTCCTCATAGCACAACCACAGTGTGCTGTCACTCCAATCGCCCGAGGAGGAAGGAGTAGATAGCCAGCAGGCTGCTTAGAGCTGAACAGTGGGAAGGTACATGTTTTAAGAACCTGGTTATACCTTCATACTCCTGTCCAGATACACACACAGACTGTGTGATGTGGACTATATGTCACCTGTGATCCCTAGATTTGAATGCACAAAAATCCTTTTTGCAAAGTTAACTTTACAGACACAATCAAAAGACATGCTGGGCAAACCTTTTAGCCATGCTAGAGGTGTGGTTCAAAGGATGGCCATGTCTGTCTGTTGGTCAGTCCCATAGACTGTATATAAAGATGGACAACCGACTCCTCTTCCTCCCACTGTACAAAAGTGATGCCAAAGTATCCCAGATACGGGCACTGCCATCTTGTAATTTGTAGCCAGAGTCTGCGCAGTAGACAGCAGACTGTTGGCCGCGGTATCGAAGTCCCGCCCATACACCGCGTGATAAGAACTACCTATAATGACAGAAAGCATCTTTGGGAAAAATGTATTTGGTCCAGACTGAAAACCAGGTTTCTTGAATGCATCTTTAAAGCGCTCACCTTCATTTTTACTTGTGTGGTTGCAATCGGATGAATAGAGCCAGATTTTATATCTATTTTATCATTTTAAATATTGTGCTGATTAAGGCATCATTGTGAATTCTGATGTTTCTGACCGACTGTTATAATAGTTCCCATGATGCACTGACCTCTTTCACCTATACCAATCTTTTTTCATGAGCCATTTCAAAGGAAAATAACCCAATTACAGGCAAATCCAGTAAATTCCTTCCCCCAGATCAGTCCAAACAAAGCATTACTTATGCATCACTTGACTCCCAATACGTGACCCTTCGGACAACAAACTGCCCTCCTCTCTCCCTCTCCCTCCTCCCTTCTTCAAAAGGGTGTTAAAGCCTGTCCCTAATATCCCAAGGGAATGCTGGGAAAGGAGGGCCTCCACATCTGTCCCAAGCCTTAGGCAGAAAGAGAGAGGGAATGAGACGGAGAGGGAAACATTCCTTCATCCACGAAACAGAAAGAAAGAAGGCAGGTGACCAACAGAAAGTAGACGGGCAATAAAAGAAAAGAAAAAAGTCAGGGCTGTTATCGCTGACATCAGAGAGAAACTGAAAGGAGACGGCGAAAGACAGACTTGAAAATGTAAAGGCCATTTAAAGAAGCAGAGATTTTGTGAATGAGAGATGGATCTTGTCTCCTTATGAAGCCATCCATCACTCCTTCAATAGCCCAGTGGGCAGAGGGAGGGAAGCAGGCACCCCGGGCTCTCCTTCAAAAGGCCGGGAGGAGAGGAGGGAGGAGAGGAGGACGGCTGCAATGTGCTGGTGGAACTGTGATCTTTACCTCCCTCCCTCCTGTGAAGTCAGCAGGGAAAGTGATTAGGCCTGCCTCTCTCCTCCTCCTCATCCTCCTTCCCTCCATTTTTCCCTCTAATGCAACAGTTTTAGGCCTCTCAGTGAGGCCTGCTGCTAATTTATTCACCTCACTAATGTACTACTGATGCAGGCTTTCTGTCCTCAATACACAACTAATACACCTGCAATACACACTTTAACAGAGTGCTCCTCTTATCTTCTTTAAGACATCAAACTAAAGATTAGAAGAGATTTAGAAAATTAAAGTTAATAGTGACAAAAGTGCCACAACAATTCATCATGAATCTTACTAATTTATTTACATGCAGCGACATCCATATATCTCTGAAAATATTAAACAATTAAAATAATGTTAAAACAGACTTCTGGACCACTACTTTTAATTTCATAGATGCATATACACTCAGTGGCCACTTTATTAGGTATACCTGTACAATCTATTGCAATCCAAAGCAACTGTTCTGCCATATACATTCTACATTTTATGAAGTTTATAATGTTGAGCTTTTGGAGACACTGCCAGAAATGTGTATATTCAATTATATGTTTATTATTAAGGTCATTGTTATGTATAGGCTAATGCAGTCCTAACCCATCACTAACTGTGACATCATAATAATAAAACATATAATTGAATTAACTTGTTGAACAAAAATGATAGGCATCATAAAAGTAGATTTTATGGCAGAATAGGTACCTTAGACAGCACAGGTGTACCTAATAAAGTGGCCATTGAGTCTACTTTTTCATCCAAAAACTAAACTATCCAAAGAGTAAGGGAAAAAGGCAGATATGGGCCTAATAATTATATATTGATAATAATAAAAACAAACAATAAATAAATAATAATAATAATAATAATAATAATAATAATATTGGAGTCAATATTAATCTGATTGGACAAAATAAAGCCTATTAAGTATCTGAATTAGCCTGTAACATTAATTAAGAGTTTATCATTGAGCCCCCTGCCTTTCTTTAAAGTTTACCCTTTTGTTGTCTTCCATTGGACCATGCACTTGTCGTCCTCCCGGGTCAATCAACAGTTTTTGTCCCTTTTTCGACACTTTCGGCGCTTTTTAAAAATGTTTTTGGTGCTTTCTTTTGCCGTTTTACACTTCTTTTCACTACTATGTATATAAACACCCCTAACACCAACTTATTACCACTAGTTTTACACTTATTTATATGAAAATTATACCTAATCCTTGAGTTAAAAAAACAGAAATTATTAATTATGTAGACTCATATTAAAGGAAGGATAATCACAGAAGGGCATATAACAAAGTGAGTGAGGGTACTGTTTTGAAAATATTTCAAAATTAATTAATCAATTTCTTTTTCAAATGCTAAAAAATTGAACAAAAGTCTATGAAAGTAGAGATCTGATCTTTTATTGTACTCGCGAAGCACGTTGTATGGAATCATCCATGTTATTTTTGGTAGTTAAAAAGAAACCCATATTTTTAAAATAGAAATTCAGAAATTGGGCCAAATTTGACCCTAAGACAACACAAGGGTTAAGACTTGTCTTCTGTTGAGTATGTTGGCCCAATAAATCAAAACCTCCGCACAAGAATTCAAAATACCGTCTTAATGCCGTCTAATGAACAAACATTGAATCTTTAAAATCCGCAAATTGATATAAAAAAAAAAACACCTAAAAGATTAAGAAAACAAACTGTCTTTTTCTTTTTATGTTTTATTTTGAACAAGCTAACAGTTCAATTTGCCTCATCTCCAACAGTATAGATACAGATATGAGATGTAAACACACTTGTCACACTGAGGTGTGACAAGTGTGAGATGTTGTTGACCTCTGTCTGTCCCCTCTCGTTCTGTTAAGGTTCCTTAACGTTAAGGTCACAACCTAGCACTTTTATTGGCCCTCTAAAGTCATCAGTGCATTGGGATTGGATGGAAGCCCTCTAATGGAGTCAGTAATTGGTCCAGTTTATCAGTTTATTAGGTGCTCTGGCTGTGGGAACAGCTTTGACGTATAAAGTAAAGTATACACCATTAGCAAACAACCGGTTCCTCTGGTCAAAACAGAGTTGGCATTAGTGCATGTCGTTAATTTAGTTTTCAATTATATAATTTATTTATATAGAAATATAGGAATATTTTCAGGTTTGTTAAAAAAAAAGTCCTGCAAAACACTGTTGCAGGACTTTTTTTTTTTAAATGTACGCTTTGAGATATTCACGGCTACTGTCCTAATAAATAACCTCAATTTTGATGTTTTCTCTGTATTTCACGTAATAATTCACACACTCTCAATATTCCTAAACCTGCAAGAAGAGAATCGGCTGCAAATGAAATCCCCAACGTAAGCTGTCATCTAGATATATTGTGTCCTATTTGTTTGTCTGGTGCTCAGAGGAGTGACAGGCCGTCAAAGGCTCCGTCCACGACCTCCAGTAAAGACGAAAGCTTTGGTCTTTGGTCTTTTCTCTCGGGTTCCCCATTATCTGTGTGACCTGTCCTCTTAAAACACTTTGGACAAGTGAAAGGTCCTGACTCTGCACTGAGCATAGATGTCAACCTTTGCTATCCAACCTGCACACTCGTCCTGGAGCATGAGGAAGCACAAAAACACACGCACAAACCTGCAAATGTGCAGGTGTGCAAAAACAAAAGGAGACAGAAACACACATCTGTAGCGCACACACACACACACACACACACACACACACACACACACACACACACACACACACTTGATGAATCCACTGAGGTTTCATGAGACCATAGGAACCTGGTTCTGGATGAGCTGTCAACAAAGAAGAGGAAAACAACTGTATAAAAGCCCCCTCCCCCGCTCACCATCCCTCTCCCCTCCTCACCCACGGACTTCTTTCTCCCACTGACCACTGTTCAGAATTGCCCCCTCACCCCTATGACCCCCCCATTGGGCCCTTTCACTCAGCAACAATGGCTGCCGGGGGCCGTGTTATTTGAGGCACTAAAGAGCCATCCCACCCGCCCGCCTCCAGGACAATGCCCACCCCCACTGAGAGCTTTCTTCCCCTCACCTCCCTAATGACAGGTTTCATCCTCTCGGCCCTGACCCCCAGGAGGGGCTGCGGCTCCCGGCTCGGCCCACCGCCTTTCTGCCCGCTGACCCGCTCCGCCAACAGGCCCGCCTCCCACTCACTAATACACATAAACACACTTTCACTCGCTCACATGGACTGTATGCAGTAGGGAGCAGTGGTGGAAAGTAACTAAGTACATTTACTCAAGTACTGTACTTCAGTACAATTTTACAGTTTCACTTCACTACATTTCTGAGGGAAATATTGTACTTTTTAATCCACTACATGCTTTTAACAGCTACAGTTACAAGTTACTTTACATAAAGACATTTTTATATATATAAAAAAAATATATAAAAAAAACCAACATTTTTGGCATGTTATCCCTTATAAAAAAAAAAGCAATGTCTAGTTGGGGCTCTTTGTCATGTTTCACATGTCTAAACCTCTCAGATGGTTTTATTTCAATAAATGTTTGAAGTCCAAAGAGATAAAATGATCCAATATTTCACCAAAAAGCTAAGATTACAGAAAAGTCTGAAAAAATATAAAAAAAAATTTTTTCTTCTTTCCAACCCCATTAATCATTTAGGTACCGATTTATCTTGTGACTCTTTGGAGGGAGACGGAACCCGAGATTGGGAACCACTGAACTAAACCTGACTCTATATACAGCAGCTACGTGAAACTAGCTCCAACTACAACAGCAAAATGCTGTTTATACATTGTTGGATCAGTAATTAACAATGACAAAAATGTCATGTATGAATGCAGGACTTTTACTTGTAATTGAGTATGTTAACATTGTTGTATTGGTTAACTAAATGATCTGAGTAAGTCTTCCACCACCGATGGAGTTAGTTGTCTGACACACTGTATTATGTTTGATTCCCGTGTTGTTTCTGTCTGTTAACTGAGAACAGGATGCAAAAAATCAATAGGTCAAACCGTGTCAGACAATCAGGAGGTTTGTAAAAATGTAGCTACCACAGATTTGCTTCACATTACTTTGGAGTTAAAAAAAGCCCAACAACAACCCTGAATTGTTACTGAGACTCCCTCATTGTACAGAAAACCCATGCACAACTAAGGCATGTATGGTTTAAATGAGTCACATTTGAACCAGAAAGTCAGGCTCTAAGGTGTGGTGAATTTTTATAATGGACAGTTTGGGTAATCATTTTAATGTTTGCATTTGATTTACTTTTCCAAATAAATTTAGACTAACTTGGGCTTTTTGTTACAACCAGTACGACTGTCTGACCACAGTTTCATTGTTTTGAGATCTCAACAATCCCTATGGTGCGTACAGCATCATCAAAACCAAAAAAATTGAAATAAACCCATTGAAATGAACAATGTATTTCCTCCTAACATGATTCAATGATGTTTTTGTGTTGCAAAATATGTCCAAAAGGTTTTCCCGACCACTTCATGAAGGCCGCCTTCAAAACAGCTACATATAAACACTTTTACTTTTAGACGTGTTCGGACGACACCTTGTACAAACTGGCCTTAAGACGTAACTGATATGTCCCCCTGTTTGAATCTGACTGGGGACTTTTGTTACATGTTATCTGCCTCTCTTCCCCCACCACTGCAAGCACAAAGAAGACAATTGCATTAACTAACAACTTCTGACCGCAGCAAATACTTGTTTGGCAGGTGTCAGTTGAAACTGCATTAACAGGATTCCTCAAACACAGTTTGACATTTTGTTTGTTGCATTAGGTCAAGTATTCACAATAGTTGAAGATAACTTGTGCATCTGTCTTTAAGTTGGAAACCTGTCGTTCAACCTGTCTTTAGATACCTTCAGTTACTTTCTGTCATCCTGCTAAATATTCACATAGGAACACACAGCAGCCTGTTCACCTTATTTAACCTCTCCTCACACTCAGCTTACGGCTGTTGACAGATGAAAACCACCTCCTTTCGTTTACCTGTTTTGGAAATGATTCAACGCCCTCCAAACACCCACAGGGTCATGAAACGTACTCAACACATTGACAGCCTCACAAACTCTAAATTCAAGGAAGAAAAAAACCCCACCAAAATTCAATCGGGCATTCTTCCATGACAGCTGCATTATTCTCTTGGACATTTGGTTAAAGGAAACCTCTAAGTCGTCACTTAAAAGTTGTCACTCACCGGCTAAAATAGTTTAATGGTCATTCATTATCTGAGCCTAAAGATTGAAGATTGAAGATTCATTCAAGTTGCTCATTTTTGTTCAGTTACGTTCTAGATAAAGAAACGAGAGGAAAACGTTCTTCCTGTCAAGTCCCAATTTATACTTCCTAATTTACTATCCAGCACTCACACCGAAATTTCTTCAGAAATTGCATTCTCTAGTTGAGTAATTATTACCTCAGTTGTGTATTACGGAGCCCCTATCCTGAGAACATAGGTCTAAAGAAAATAGGCAAAGCTTTTAGATGTCAAAGTGATATAGAATTGAACAAGTAACTATGCATCAAGATTTTAGTTAAGAAACAGCTGATGTTAATAATACAACTGATACAACTGCACATTCAGTGGCCAACATGTAAAGGATTGTAATTTCACTGGGCAGTACAAGTGTGAATAAAAGAAACATCAGGCCAACTGCCCTGAGAATGAGTTTGTAGCTTTGAAAAAGGAAAAGAGAAATTGTCTTACTAGTGAAAAAAGAGAAAGTACCCCTTACTAAAAAGGCAAGAGTGTCCTTAGTCTGCATTGCATTCTGTGTAGAAGTGTAGAATTTGGTCTCTCTGCCTCCTCTATGGTGGATTCCTCTCTGGAAAACCTGACATTTACTGTTACAATCTTAGATAGCTCTACTGAACATTTATCTGGCAGAAAGTGGCTCAGCATCTTTGCAAAATATTTCATTATTGAAGCTCGGTGATGTAGTGACTATACTCACAGGGCTGATTAGTAAACTACTGTAGCTGGCGGGCTAACTGCTAAAATGCTAGCCAGCCTGGACATACTCGCTCTCATCAGTCACAATAGCTGCCAAGCATCTTTCTATATTTCATGTACTGTGCCATTTAGTACCCCTAGCATTTTGTTCAAAGGATTATACATCCTTTTATTTAATAAAGTGTTATCAAAGAGGTTGGTCGCTAACGGGACAATGAGTTCACACAGCTGTAAGCAGTAAGCAGAACATGCCTCTTTTGAGGAGTAGTTTATACTCCAACAGAGTAGGTGAAATAAAAGTGGACTGTGCAACACAGCTAAAAATGTATGATAACTTCCTCCATATTGGACTGTCCCGCTCTCCATCGCCTCAAAGATCATGCAGGTTTGCTACTGGTCGATTGCACAAATTCACTGGTCAATATTCACTAAAGTTGAACTCGAAGTGAACAAATGATCTAATCGCAGTGATTCCACCGATTTTTTTGAATGTTTTAAATTCTGGTGTTTTTTTTACACTGATATATCACGCATGTGTGTGGCCCAAAACCTTCTATTAAAAATACTTATAAAAGGCCTTAATCCAAAAAACTGTGTTCAACCAGTTCATCAAGAATGTGCATTATTGGCACCAAAGCTTGAATGAACACGACACTGTTTGGAGAAAGAGAATCTTTTGCTACCATTTAACAGAAGTGAAGGGTGAGTGGCAGTGGGAGTGTCGCTGCTGCCGGGCGCTGAGGTGGAGAGAAGGCGAGAAAAGCAGCCGCTGTGCAGCAGTGACGTAAAGGCGACAGGGTGTGACAGGATGAGCCATCCGACTGCAGGGCGCACAAGGAAGAATCTTTAACTTTCTCACACAAAGATACACTCACACACAGATACATGCATATACCGATCAGACAGATCAAATGTTGGTAACACTTTCTTATAAGGGACCTTTTTTGTAAAGAGTTTATACGTTGTACAGTAACTTGCAGTTATTAATGGTTATCAGCCATTATGTTGCTAGATTGTGAAACGTACTGCTTTTTATTGTATGGGTATAAATGTTGCTTAATAAATGCTTAATGAATAGATTTAGGTCTAGAACGTCTGGCGCCCTTTTCCAGAGGGTAAGTGGTCATATGGTTCAATCAGTCAAGGGGAGTTTTCACAACCTGGCAACCCAAAATAGGTTATTATTATTGGCTTAGAACTTACGTATGAAGCATTAGTAAATAATGTATTAACCCTTAATAAAGGCACGTATAAATCATTGATAAAGGACGCCTTATTAGAGAGTGGTGTCAAAAGACAGAAAAAGAAAACACAAAAACTGTTTAGTAACTAATTGCTTTTGATAATATTATAGATAGTTATTAAGTAGTAGATTTATAAAAGTGCTAGGTAAACGCAAGTTTACCAATTAATAGTTTAGTTCACACCAACAAAGCCAATAGTTTCAACTGTAAAACCTTTATAAAGAATGGCTATTACAAAGTGATACCAAACCATTAAATGATAGTTACACAGTACATAGGGAAGCATGTCATAAATGGTGAAAGATGAAACATGAAACATGACACATCTTGCATGCAAACTTGTGCAGAGATTTCTGACACTGCAAACACTATACCTGCATGCATTTGTACACATTATCTTGTAATGGAAATACTTGAATGGACATGCATACTCACACACAGGCCTGAAAAGTCTAACACACACACATGCATGCACACACCTGTACATAGCTGGATTTCTGCCTTCACCCTAAGAGCACTTAGCAGCCCTGCCGACCTGGAGCCTCTGCACTCCATTACATCAGCAGCAGATGTACCTGCTGCGTATAAATGCATTTCTGCCTCAAGATGTGGTCAGTTTGATAGTTTTCTCCTTAGAACATCTGATGTCTGCGTTTGAAACCACCTGCCGATAAGAGATGCCGACACTGAGAGCACTTTAAACTGCGAGCACTCAAACGGCCTCGGCTTGGACATCGGAAACTTTCCTCAGGGTGTTGGCAAGTTCACTGAACCATTCTCAATTGTATTTGACAAATTTGTCACTGAGCCTGAGGTTAGGCTGTTTATCAAGGCTGCCATTTGCATGCAAAATGCTACAATACTATATTACAATATATGTATTAATGCACAAAAAAAAACAAATCTACTGCAGGTAAATGTTACACCAGACCTCAATTAATTAACCTGTGTTGCAAGTATTTTTGGTGTAAGTACTGTATACAGGTGGGTCCTGGATCTGACAGGTGTAGTTCTTTTACCAACAAAAATGTCTTTTAGGTACTGCTACTTGTTGGTCATGGAGTTTCATATACTAGCTCCATGCCACCAATGCCACATATTATGCCCACGTCTTTACTCCACTTTGCTATAACACACACGCCTTACTGCTTGTCCACAGCTCCTCCCTGGGGGGTCACAGTGGCAAGGAGGGAGGGATTTCACGCTTGACCTTCCCCTCACAGCTTTGTGAGCCCCTTTACTCCCGCCTTGATTCTCTTGACCTACTTGGTCATCCCGGAGCAAGCCACTTATAATACCTACATCTTACCCAGCAGCACGCTCTCTCTATCTCATACACACACATACACGTCTGTCTCAAACATCTGTCTGTTGGTTTCTCCCTCTGTGACTGATGCAAAAGTTTAGAGATAAAGGTTTAATCCCTTTGTGCCAATATTGTTTTTGACCGCACACTGAATTCTGGGAAATGCATTGCCCCGGCTCTCCAATCCTTTTGTTTGTTTTTTTAATCCAAATCTCCTGGGATCTCTGTTTTCACAAGTGTGGAGGGCTACAACACGCAACTTCACATCAACTTATATGGAGATGACTTCCTGACACAAAAGGACATAATCATAGAGATGTACATTATATCTAACAATTAAATGCTGGATTTCTTCCCTCAGAAATATTCATAATGTTTGTCTGTGGTGGGAAGGTGGCATGATAATCAATAGTTATGTGTTGTTAAAGAACATTTACGGTAAATCAGCAAAAAGTGCATCATGATCATGTGCTGTTAACGCTCCACCGTTCACAGTCTCTCTTTGTGCCAAGCTCTGGGGATTCCCCTCCTCTTCCTCATCCTCACCCTCCCTCAGCCCTCTACACCCCCCAGAGGAGGTGGATGGAGCGACTGCAGCACTCAGCGGCATCCAGAGCCCCTTGTTTCTCCCCCCGGGCGAGCACCACTTAAGACCTCCTGTCTCACACTGCAGCCCCGCTGGTAGTTGTGAACCATTTTCTACTCAGATGAGCGCAAACAAAGACATGCATGTGCGGGAGCGAGGGAAGAAGGAACAGGGAACAGGGAGGAGGAGGCCGTTGGTGTGTTTGGTAAACAGCGAGAAAGCTGAAGGGAGCAGCTACATGGGAAGAGAGGAAGAGGGGAAGGGGAAGTGGAGGAGAGGGAACACGAGAAGGAGGACAGAAGGGAATCGTACTCTGATATGACTGAGTCGGAAGCCGGTAAAGAGTTGAGTAAAGGAAATTGCAGGGGCTTCCATGTCACAATCCGCAGTTGGGCTGATCACAAAGGAAGGGGACGGCACACCTGGCACTAAACAAACACATATGTATACACAGACACACAGCTGGAGCTGTGCATAGTGCTCTATGTGGCACACATGCATCCTCCTGCACATGCAGTGTAAACCATCAAATAGTAGGAAGTGCAATCAGATGTTAACAATAACAAAAACTCACTCATTTATTTACACACTGGACATTCATAGAGCATTGCTCCAGCATGAATGAAATTGAAAAAATACAAACAGAGAAAGTGTGCACATCCCTTAATGACGCTCTGTAAGCTCTTCAGTGTTAGCCTTGTCCTATTCTGAGGATATGAGGGTTGAACCCAAAGATGACAAAGTCCTCATATCAAAGCCCACACACTCCCAATTGACCCAGCTCTTCCCCTTGACCCTGTTGTTTTATTTGAGCCCTAATAACTCTCCTAATTAAAGCCCCTTCCTATTATTTTTCTCCCTCCACTCCCCTGTAAAAGGCCTGGGTTTCAAAGTGCTAATAAAATAAACTGAAGGGGGCCCATTTCTTTATTTGTATGTGTGTGTGAAGAGTGTGTGGGAGAAGGAGCCAGGGAAAGGAGGGGGGAGTTGGAAGGACAGAGGTTTTAGGTTCAGAGGGGGGTAAAAGAAGCAGAGGTCAGTGGAAACAAAGGAGTGCGAGACCCCAGGGTCAAGCTGCCTGGTGTCCACAGTCACCGGGCTGGCGTTGTTGCGGGGCGAATGGCCCCGCTAGTATAATCGCCGGGGTATGTTTTGTCCACCAGTGTAGGATAGAATATATCATGGCGCTGCTGACACATGAACAATAGATCACGTTTTGTGGAAGTCCGAGTGGAGCCTTCGCAGCTCCTTTGAGTTGGCTGGTACATCTGGAAGAGCCAAGATTAACCCTGCGTTTACTGGCCTCGCGTATGGCTGACCCCTCTGACCCAAACTGCAGCTTCAACAATATCGCTTATGGGTTAATATAGGACTCAAAGACGCCCTATAGATGTGGCATCAGTGAATCATCCTCTTAAAAGCGGATAGGATACAAGCAATACAAAAGAGCTGCGTGTTGTTGGGAGATTATCAGCTGTTTGGATAGAAAGTGAAACAAGACACTTCAACAAAAGTCTACAGCCACACTAGTAGCTCTGTGAGGCTGTACATTGGCGTGCTAACATGCTTAAAATAACAATGCTAACATGCTGATGATTAGCGAGTATAATGTTGACATTAGATGTTTTTCGGACCAAACAGTTCTAGGGACTCTGGCTGCCCACTGGGGAGTAGAGGGTGATATGGGAATCAATTGTCACTCCCATCCCATCCCGAACCCACGAAATTACTCCCGTCATATCTCGATCACGTGTGATTTTTTTATTTAATCTCCGGCTCCGTCCCTCCCTCCCGTTGATTTCTATGCTCTATTCCATCCCTATCACGTTACCAACAGTGAAATTGACTCCCGTACCGCGGGACTCCCGCGGGAATACCGTGACCCTCGGGAGTCCCAAAAAATTTTCACCCTCTACTGGGGAGCTCCCCCGAAAACTAGAGGCTGACATTTTTTTCACAAGATATTTTCAGGGGAACGGGAGGGGACAGGAGTCATTCTTCCGGGATTGGGACAGGACATGAGTTTTTGTAGCATTGGGATGGGACAGGAGTGAAAATTCACTCCCGTGTCACCCTCTACCAAGAACTACATACCTTCAAGGGCTTTTTTTCTGTTTGCATTTGCACCGCCAAAAGGAACGCTTAAGTGACGTAAGCCGGCCGTCGGTTGATATAAAAAGAAGATTCTTATATTTCTACCTTTGCATATATGCTCACTAAAACCTGGACTTCACTGTCGGTGTCTGCTTTCTTCCATTTTTTTCATTAATGTCTTAGTTCAACATTTTAGCATGCTAACATTTGCTAGTGCAGCTTTAGCTGGTGGGAATGTTATTATTTTTGCAGGTATACTTGGTCATAAACCAAAGTTCTTACAATTCATCCTGAGGGGAACATGAATGTTTGTGTCAAATTTCATGACAATCCATTCAACAGTTGTTGATACATGTCACTCAAAACCACAAATGTCAGGCTCATGGTGGAGCTAGAGGAAAAGTCAGAGGATCACCAAAATCACCAGGATGAATCCTCTGGGAACCATGCATGTCTGCACCAAATTTCATAGCAATCCATCTAATAGATGTTCAAATATTTCAGTCTGGACCAAAGTGGTCGGCCAACAAACATTTCCACTCCAAGAGCCGCAATCACCTAAACTGAGAAATACCAACTAACACAAACATTTATGTATGTCATCTAAAACTAGGGTTCAGCAGGTGCAAAGTGACACAAGCGGCCACATGACAAAACCTGGTGCTAATCAATTTTTTTTTTATGATATTTGAAGCTGAGCTATAAATGTGCTCAATCTCTGTTAACTCTCCCTTTGGTTTTATGATGATAAACATGTCGGAGTGGAGGTTTATGAGTGTGGCTGGGTCTTTCTGCAGCGACTATAAAAGCAGCTATGTGAATATCATATGCTTCATGGCTCTGCTGCATGTGCTGGCTGTCATTCAAATACCACAATATATTCTAAACACTGGTGTTTGAAAAACTTAAACAAAACACTAAAAACATCAGCACTGAGTAATACCCAAGGGGAGAAGCAAAAAACATAATATGGTGATATGATAATAGCTTCACGCTGTGCATGAAATACAAACATGATCATATAGGCTGTCGAGAACCCCAGGGGGTTAAGTGAATGTAATCCTCATTCAGACACAGTGCTAAAGAAGGAGGGAAAAGGAAGGCAGAGAAAGTCATGTGTCAGGGTTCGGCCATGAACAACTGGGAGCCCTGGAGAGGCTGAGGGAAGATTTGAAGCAATCACTATATCAAGAGAGGACTGTTTTCAATGTTAAATAAAAGTTAATAAGAGGTCAAAAGAAGTTTATGAGGAGAAAGCCGCTTAAGGCAAAGGGTAACTAGCCAAAGTGTTCAAACTGGGTCATAGCTTTCACAGAAAATGATGTGATTGACAGCGAGTGGAGACGGAGGGGGCGCAATAGGAATGAGGCACAGGTTCAAAGCTAGCGAGCAGGAGTGGGAAGATCACAGAGGTTGAGCAAAAAGGTTGACAGAGGGTACAGAGGGAGCCCAGAGTGAAGGCTTTGAAAGAGCCTTATCTGTGACCCATCTGTCTTGACATGCACACTCCTCTGGTTAGTGCCCTGGAGGGGAGGGAAGGGGAGCAGCATGCGTGTCTGTAACTGAGTGTGCAGGGCTCAGGGCTAAGGCCTTGGCCTGTGCACTCTGGCCCAAAAACCAGCCTAACCAGCCCTATGCTTTAACGTCCCAAAGAAAAACTCTCATGACTTACTGCTGTGATCATGGGATTGACTGAGCAAAACAAGGGTACAAAAAAAATGCATTAACAAAAAGGCTGTCACACAGTGAAAATACAGATGTTACTTAATTTGACTTTTCATCTTTGCTGTCAGCTGATTTTGTCGCAAACATTTTCAGTGGCATCTCTTTTCTTTTTGGTCATTTGATGGACACAGGATCACCAGATCTGAAATGGGCTGTCTGATGACCTATGTGTGCATTTAGGGAATTTTATGAGTTGTTATTACAACGTTTATTCTTGCCATTGGAGTGAACCACAAAAATGTAACATTCCAACACGTGCCTGATTGTTTTCCTAGTTTTCTCCATAACCTAACCACTCGTTTTACTTCATTAGAAACAAGAAAGGTTAAGTGAGGAATTACAACCAGCTGCCTAGTTACTGATACATTTTGGGGACACCTGATCCTCTTGAAAGTAATTTTCAGAACAGCTATTTCAGGAGTTGTTGAAAATCATACATCACAGGACTGCAAGTCCATTGTTCCCAGTCTCATGAAAGTCAAACCATTTGTCACTATTCAATTAAAATGACTCACTTTCACTTGATAATATCTTATTTCTCCTGAGTGGAATTAACCTCTTGACTCTCAGTAGTTTGCAGAGTGTTCCGTCTAAGTAACAATAAATATACGTTTACATATACATATATATATAAACTGTGACTAAGTGTATATACAAATGAAAGGGTGTTGAGCAAATAGTTGTGTTATCTGTCATTCTTCAAATACAGATGTTATATCTACATTTAGGCCACATTTTCTTCTTCTTAAATCTTTGTTTATGGTGGTCAAGCTTTTAATGCTTCAACAACAGTGGTGGAAGAAGTATTCAGAGCCTTTACTTAAGTAGAAGTACTAATCCCACACTGTAAAAATACTCTGTTACAAGTAAAAGTCCTGCATTGAAAATGTTACTTAAGTAAAAATATATGTAAGTATTACCAGGTCCAGAAAATGCAGAAACATCCTCACATTTTAGAAACTGGAAACGATCAAAACAGTTCTGTCAGTCAACTAAGTGATTAACTGGCTAATCATTTCAGCTTTACATGTAGACCTGTATATTGTTGTGTAGTTTAATATATAATAAAACAATATTTTTAAGAAGTAACTGTTAACTGTTTTGTGTGCAAAAATCCTAATTTGTAAAGTAAGTAGTAACTAAAGCTGTCAGATTGATGTAGTGGAGTAAAAAGTACAATATTTCCCTTTGAAATGTAGTGGAGTAAAAGTATGAAGTGGCATTAAAAGAAAAGACTCAAAGTAGTACAAGTACCTCAATTTTGTACATAAGTACAGTACTTAAGTAAATGTACTTAGTTACATTCCACCACTGCTCAACAATCTCAGAAAACAAGGTGCAGAGGTCTACCTGGGATTCTATGTCTTATTTCCTGACAGTGCACAGTAATCATGACAGGTGGAGCCTGTATTTCTGCTACAAAAAAGGTGTAAAAGCAAAAGAAAAGCAAAAGAACAAATCTAACTTAAAATTGCATCACTAAGAATTACACCAGTGATTTGGAATCAGTTTGTGAGGTCCTTGCCAGTTCCCACCATTACTGTCCTCAGCAAATATCTCATTCCAAGTTGTTTTGCATCAAATCCAACATCCTAAGATGTTTGACTTGACTTGCATGTTCAGCACACCTGGGAGATTTACCATAATGAATACCTGATGCAGTGAAGCAGTTAATTCCGCCTATAAAATAACTCCCTTCCTCCTTCCTGTGGGCCCCGGCTGTTGTTTATCAAACGAGGTAACGTCCTGTCATGTGACCCCTCCTCCCTCCCAGAAACCCACCTGTGAGGACTTTTCTCTTAATCCCTCTCTAGCCCCCCCCCTTTTTTTTTTTTTTTTTGCTGTGCGCTTTGAATACTTAGACTACTGAGTGTAACTAATTCTCCCACACAAGGATATTGTCTTCTCCTTATCTCTTTTGTCCTTCTCTTTCAAGCTGGCTATTCACTGATTTCATTAGTTGGCGGTGTGGTGAGAGAGAGTTGGCTAAAGGGGGGGGGGGCTTCCCAATTAAAAAGCCTTAATAGCCTATTACTATCGCCCTAAATTCAACTGTGTTTTTTTACAACATGAAACCAGCTAAAGATTAATCACCAGACCAGCGTGGGAGCTTTTAAAAGCCATTCTTTGATTAATAAACTGTAATTAGGACTGATGATTGGGAACTGCTTTCTGTAATGGTTTAGCTACAACAGTGAGCAACATATTGTAGTACTATCTCAATATTACTATGGGACAAAATTGTGCTACAAACAATTTCTATTGTGCAATGACATGAGGTTTAGCGTTAAAGACAATAAAATTAATGACTGTTGTTCCTTGTGAGGGTTTGAATTAAATGTGTTTAACAGACTGCTATTCCTAGACACATGCTGCACAGATCCAGCAGCTGACCAGGGGGTCAGAGGATGAAGCCAGTCCCCTGGGATGACCAAACCACTCTTTCTCAGACACCCATTTGTCGTACCCACCCCACCTCCTCCTCCCGATGGATGACCCTGCAACCAGCAGGGGTCAGCTGCGCAGAAGGAGCCCCCCCCGCACCCCTGCCCTCGGTCCGGAGCCGCAGCGTAAATCAGCGGCTGTTCATTGCGGGAACCCTGCCCTGCCCGAGGTCTCAGCCCAGCCTGGCACCATCTGTCCCGGGGCTCTGACGCAGAAACAGCGCTGCCAAGGTGGGTTCCCACTGACCTGCTGCACCCTCCAGGCCATGTGGGCCAGACCTGGGACCGGAGACAGATCCATCACCACCGCAGTCTGGACATGGTAGAAAAGGCTTGGTGCACGTCTACTGGAAATTGACTCTGAAAGAGCTGATACAGTGGACAAATTAAAGGAACTCCTTAAAATAAAATGCAGTCCATTACATCAATGCTACAAATACACAATTGCTATATAATATACTTCTGGTAAATATAAGTCAAACAAATAGCTTATTTATGATATTTATTGTAAAGCCATTGTATCAAATTACATTATTGTGTCCATCCCCATGTGGGGACATTGACTGGCCTTTCAATATTTCTAAATATTCTCTGAACTTCCCAAAAAAACAAGAATGTGATATTCCTTTAAGTACACAATTAAAAAAACATGATTTAGAAAAATAAATATATATAATTTATCTTCCATTAACCATCTCACAACCCCTCCGATTTATCTTGTGACCCTGTGGAGGGGCCCTGACCCCTAGGTTAGGAACCACTGGACTAAACTACCTCACTATATTACAGTGACAAGCTGATTACACATTGATGCATCAGTATCATATAAAAATCTAAGAATTTTAATATAAAATAAATAATATATCATTCACAGGTGCCATTTTTCTGCAGGGCAAGTACTTGTACTTTTTTTAAATCATTTTTGCTAATGGTACTTTTCGTCAGTAGGATTTTGAATGATTTTTTCTCATAATTGTATGTCTACATTGTTACTACTTTTACTAGGTAAACGACCTGAGCACTTCTTAAAGCACTGGTTAGCCTAAAATCATCAACATTTCAAACCAACCCCATATCAACATGCCATCTCATTATGGAAAACAATTCTTAGTTTAATGTACTTGTATCAGCTTGTTTATGTATGCACTTTAATTTGGCTTTTTAATTGAATAGATTTAATTAAAAAACACATTCATTAATGGCCACTCTATTAAAACGCTATTAAAACTATACGTGTATAACATACGCAAACTGAGCAATAAGATCTAAATAGACTCTGACAGTGCATAACATCGCCTGCATAAGAAAGCAATAACAAATGGCAGAAAGATTACTACAATTACCTAATCATGTACAAGTACTGTTACTTGACAAAGTATTACTGAAGTGGAAGATGACTTGTGTAAAAAGCTACACATGTAAAGAAGCTTTTTTGAACACAACACAGAGTATGGTAAGTGTGAAAGGCCCAATGTGGCAGCCTAATCACTGAGTGACGCTCTCAAAAATAGTGACCATCTCCTGTTTGAGAAAGTTTGCTCAGACACTGCCCCACAAAGTTAAATACAACCTTAACCCTTGTGTTGTCTTCCTGTCGACCATGCAACTTTTTGTTTTTCTGGGTCAAAATGTAAACTTTTTTTCAACGTTTTGGACGCCTTTCTCGACACTTTTGTTGCTTTTCCAGCGATGTCACTTTTTTCAAAGTTTTTTTTTCTGCACCTTTTGACGTTTTTGAAGCTTTTCCCGACATTTTTGTCACTTTTTTCAACGTTCTTTTATATAAAAAAAAAAAGATCTAATGCTATGAAATTGAATACAACTTGTGAAGAGCGTTGTAGGGAGCCATCCACATTATTTCTTTTGAAAACTTGGTTGAAAGAAACCAAAATTTCTGATAAAGAAACTTTTTGAAAATGGGTCAAATTTGACCAGAGGACAACAGGAAGGTTAAGTAGACTCCCCCCTTCTGATTAGGCCTTAATTGCACAGCTGTAGGCTACTCTCAAATTGCTGTTTTTCTTGCCAAAAGTAGTTGAGTAGATTACTTTGTCCACATCTATTGAAGTGAAGGCAAAATTACTGATCTTAGAATACACTAAACAGGAAAAGTACATGAACAAAAAAAAAAGTCAATTAGAGCACTTACAATTCCATCTCTGGCCATAACAAGTCAATCTATAAAGGTGAACTGACCGACCCTGTTACTTTGCTGTATACCTGCCACAGACAAAATAGGTGATGTACTACTCACACATGTAAAACAGGCCAACTTTTTAAGTGCAAGACAAGTCTCTACACTCCACCTAATCACCCTTGACGACTTGACGTCTTCTCCCTCTCCATCATAACAGCACCTGGAATCATGACACGTAAATCTTATCGGCAGAGACAGTCTGCGAGTCCCCGGGCAGTACAGCCCAGCTTATTGCTTTCTCCCACAGCCCCGACCTTGCTTCTTGCCCCCTTAGGCCCGGCTCTAATGGGTGAGCAGGGGTCATAAAGTGGTTGTGTTACTGTTTTCCTTTTTCCAAACCAGTGACACCAGTTGTTCACCCTCCTCACCAGAGCCTTTTGTGAGGCCTGACAGCCTGTCAATTCCAGGCGGAGGATGATTGTAGAAGACGACACGCATTACCTTGAAGTGACACCACATTCCACTGAAGGTCTGTCTTTATGAGCCAACAATAACTTTGAATAGGTTGTGCAGCAAAGCATTACAAGTTTGCTTTGGCTCTGTGGTGTGCGTTTGGTGCCGTCTCATTCTTGTCAAATGTGGACATTTCTAAAAAAAATAATAATAATATCTGTAGCAAATTCATCTTGCAGATAAATGATAATTGGGGTAAAGGATCCTTGTTTGTTAAGACTCCCACCAACTATTTTTGGCGTGTATGTGTTGTCTTATCACGCTCGCGGGCTTGAAGAGGGTTGTTGTCCTACCATCAGGGTTGATGGTAGGACAAGAAGACCTTTAACAGTGACATATACAACCCCAAACCCAAAAAGACAAAAATAGATGCCCACCCACCCACACCCACACACACCCACACACACCCACACACACACACACACACACCCCCCCACACACACCCACACACACAGTAAAGAGTGTGTCATTCTGAGAATAAGCGCAAGCTACTGAACATGTTGTACTTTTGTCCTCTGGTCTGTTCAGCCAATTGCTAAAAAGCTAAAACAATAATAATCCAGATAAATATAACTGATCATTATCATTTATAATTCATGGGATAATTGTATCAAAGACTTTTGTCACCCTTGATTTCAGAGACAATTTGTTCTGTTTTTGTGTCCAATGTGTTGTGAGCTAAAACAGTTGATACTGGATTTATGTTCATATTTTTACGTTATACGTTATAAAATACATTGAGTGGTTAAATTTCTCACACATTAGTCCTGGGGTTACTTATTTTATCACTATTTTGTGTTTTTAGTAAGACTACATGTACAATCATGAAGAGAAGATAAAAACTGACTTCTGACATCTTGTATTCATCACCCCTCTCACCCAATTCAGTTTGTCATGTAATTGTGCACATACTGCCCTCGTGTGTTGAGCCAGCTGTACTAACATTATTCACACTACTATCTCACTAGATAAGATTACAACTTATAAATTCGGAATTCCATTTATTTCATAACACGGTTATCTGAGATTGTTTAGACAAATAAGCATAACTGAAATTGAAGTTTTTTAAGATGTTTTTTTTTTTTTTTTTGGGGGGGGGCTTTTCCACCTTTAATTGACAGGACAGCTAGGTGAGAAAGAGGAGAGAGAGAGGGAAGACATGCAGGAAATGGTCACAGGTCGGACTCGTACCCTGGACCTCTGCGTCGAGGCATAAACCTCTAAGTATATGTGCGCCTGCTCTACCCACTGAGCCAACCTGGCCACGAAATTGAAGTTTTTAATTAGAATATTCTAGCATAGTGATGTTAAGTGATTATTTGGGACTTATAGAAAGATGTTGGTAACAAATTACATTTAACACATCTGACCAACAGGGTGGCAGGTTTGTAGAAGGCATACAAGGCGAGACTTAGAAAAATGTAAACCTACCCTTTAAAAGAAGGTGAGGGACCCCGGACCTGTTTCTTAAGACTTGAATGTCATGACACCGCCTCATTGTTTCAGTCAGATACAGTTCACAGGTTCATTTTATCATCTTAATTATGGTAAGACCATTATAACTGAATTCAAGCATGACCCCTGCCACTCACACATTTTCAGTTGTCAGGTTGTGTAAAGAGTTCATTTTTAATAAATGTCCTGCCTGGTTATTAAGACTTTCAATCATCAATCGCGGAAATGTTTTTAGGTTTTTTTATTCTAAGAATACTGTTATTTTGACTCACTTGCAGCAATGCAGTAATGACCATCCACTCTTGACCTCTGGTAAATGCCATTATTGTTCAGGCAATATGAGCTTTTCTGACAATACAGTTCCATTATTTACTGCACCAATCTGAAATCATGGAGACTAAGAACTATGAGCGGCAGCATTGCTATGGAAAGTCCTCACACTAGCCTACGGAATTGCAGTGTTTGCTCAGTATTGTACTAATTCAACACTAGTGCAAAATATAC